>NC_053162.1:99163842-99502727 GCF_016835505.1 Polypterus senegalus
CCTTCTAACCCATTAACAGCTGTGTTTGTTGTTCTTCCAGATGGGTTTAAAGTGGAGAAGGGCAAACAAAATGTGATTGCATTCACTACACTTTTGGCACGTGGACTTATTTAGCTAAACTGGAACAATCCTAACTCTCCTCTTTTAAGTCAGTGGAAAAACCAATGTTTTATATAGTACTATTTGAAATTGGAAAAAATAAAATATTCAGTTAGAGGAACTTTACAGAATTTTTTCAAAACCTGGCAGGATCTTATCAATAATATTTTAGAATAAGCTCTTAAAGCACCAAGGAAGCAATTATCTCCGCAATCCCTCCGCATACCTCATCAATTTAAGTATGTTTAAAAACCTTAAGTTTTACCCTGTTGACCATGCTGTCTCTCTCAGAGGTGGGGGTCGACTAGTTGGCAATCCTATTTTTTTAGTAAAAATTGATCGATTTGTATGGAATGATTACAATAAAATTAATGAAATTAAAAAAAATAATGTTTTTAATGTTACTGATTGATTTCAAATAACTTGCAGGTTACTAAATAAAGAATGTTCTAGCCTTAAAATTTTAATCATCCTGTCCAAACTCTTCCAAAAAAGCTGGTCCAAAAGCCCACCTATCCATTCATCTACTAATTTATATATATATAATTCACTAAGGGCACGTAAGACGCATGTAAGACAGAGAGCCACGCCCACCAAGTCTAACAGAGCCCCGCCCATCAACTATAAGACCATGGGATACGCACGACAGGGCCAGGCCTGACAACTCACAGAGCCCCGCCTGCCAACTCTAAGACCATGGGATACACTCAACAGAGCCCCGCCCACCAACTCTAACCCTCCTCCCGTGTCATGGGATATGCACAACAGAGCCCCGCCCACCAACTGTAACCCTCCTCCCGCGTCCACCGTCGCTCTTGAGGCATGTACCCGCACGCAACAACTCACCAAACACAGCCTCAGTCGCTTTCGTCTGTGCTACAGTCCACATGCACCTCTGAGCCACGTTGACTTTTCATTGTTCTATTCGGTTCCGGGGTACCACACGACAGAGCCCCGCCCGCCAATTCTCACCCTCCTCCCGCGTCCACCCTCACTCTCAAGGCTTGCACATTGCTTGCTCATGTGCCCACCCCCAACACATCACCAAACACATCCTCACTCGCTTTGGTCTGTGCTAGAGTCCACATGCAGCTGTGAGCCACGTTGACTGTTCATTTGCCTACCATGGCCACCGCCTGAAATGTATTTCATGAAAACAACACTTCTTTCAATGTTATACAAATTCCTGCATCAGGTAACTGTTTGTTTTCTATCAGTCGGATATTTCCAGAAACGTCATCGACGAAACTGTTGCTCTCGAACTTCACAACCTGGCTGTAACCTTGATAACTTTGGTGATATGATAAACATTTACAAACGCATTTCACTCCAGAATTTCAATGCAACATTTGCTCAAAAACCTTCACGCTGCAGAAATATCTCAAAGCACATTTAAACACACACTCCACTGAACAAACGCATTCCACACAGGTCTTTCAATGCACTATTTGTTCAAAAACTATTTGTTCATGCCAAACCATAAGAAATAAAGTGAAAACCTTTCAATAATTTGCTACAAAGGAAAAATAAAAATTGTGAGATTTAAAACAGTATTCATACACTTTGCCAATACAAGCCTAACTTTGCTTGGGTCAGTGTATTCCCCTACCAATTCACCCAATTTGTTGATGGTCTCTACCTGTGTAGGAAATGAATGGATCAGCCTGTGCTCCATTATTTTGGACAATGGGAGGAGCATAAATGCACCTGCTCTGCTATCCAAAAGATTGGTAGCTTTTTTCCACAAAGCAAAACAAATTGAAGACAAAAGAACATTCAAAACAAGTCAGGGATTTAATTATAGAGATGTCCAGATCCAGAAAAGGGTACAGGACCAACTCAAAGGCATTGAACTGACCTGGGACTTCAGTACAGTCCTTTACACAGATACAAAAAAATATGAAACTATAGCCACACTGTTTAGGTCAGGCCACCACTGTAAACTTATTTGCTGGACAAGAACGGTGTTAACTGAATCAGAGGGAGTACACTAACTGAGTCAGTGACTACAAATTGGGAGGATGTTCAAGGTCTCAACAATCCTCAAGGCGTTGCATGAGAAGAGCCTTTATTAAAGACTGGCAAGGAAGAGGATACTGGCCACAAAAAAAGAAAAAGCATGGCTTTGCCCATAGAGAATTTGAAAAGCATTGCTTGGTCATGGACACTAAGCAGAAACACTTCATATCAGCCTGGTAACAAAACCATCCTTGTAAAATGCGCTATAGGCAGCATCATACTATGAGAATTCTTTTCAGTAGCAGGGTCTGGTAATCTGGTCAAGACTGATGGGAAGCTGCACAACACAGACAGTTCCTGGAAGATACCTCTTCTCATGTGCCAGAAACATTAAACTGGGGAGGTAGTTTGTCTTTCAATAGGACAATAACTAAAATATATGTGATGAGATCTAACAATTGCTGTCCATTGCTGCTCCCCAACAAAACCAGAACAGCTTGAGAAATTTTGCAAGAAGGAATGGGCAAATCTTGATCCATCATGTGTAAAATAAACAGAGACATCCAAAAAGACTATTTGGTGCAATAGCTTTGAGCGATGGTTTACCTAAGTACTGCATTTGGCTGCAGGGTAGTGAAAACATGCAAAATGTTGACGTGGTTTTTGTAATTTATAACTTCCTTTCTTGAAAAAGAAAAGCAGTTTATTGTTTACAAATGAACAGGCCCAGTCAATCTGATCAAGGTCCCAACTTGTAACAATCATTTATGTGGAAAAAGGGCAGAATAACTTCTCAAGGCACTCTAAACGCAACAAAGAAAGAAATGACGTTCAAATCTAGGACTATGGAGTTGTAAGGCAGCAGCACTAATCAGTGTGCCACTGCGCAGTCCTATATGCAAAAATTCTAATTTTAAATTGCAAACACCCTTGTCCTTGTTTTAGACCAAAATTTAAAAGCTCCAAAATAAGAGGGACAGATAAAATATTAAGTGTATCAAATATATCTCACCATTGATTAAACTTGCTTTCTAACTAGAAGTACAATTATATCAAGTGAAATGAACCACACACACAATTCACAAACATACACAAATACATGACCAAATTCCTTTCCAAATGTGGCAGTAAGTCAAGACTGAAAAGAAATTAATTTGTACAGTGTAGCGGTCCAGTGCCCCTCAGATTCACACCGTCAAAGGGACAGTGTTTTTTTTATTTTTTTGGTGGGGATTCCAGGAACACACCCTGGCTTGGCCCGACCTGCACTCACTCAGAGACAGAGACACAAAATCCAATAAATCAAATAAATGAATGAATAGTATATTAAATGGAAATTAGAAATTAAGAAAAAAATCTAATAACCCTCCCCTTCCCCTTCAGCGATAATAAATACAACACACAACAATAAACACCTAAGATAATGTCCATGAATCAGTCCCATGTAACAGATGCAAATGAAGCTGGGGGTGGGTGGCAGATCCTGTGAACTGTAGAGGTGAACATAAAGTTTGTCCTACCATTTCTGAAGAGTTTTGTGTTGAATTTAAAACAGTAATGCAGGGCAACCACATAATATCCGCACAGGCAAACAGTGACAGTGCTGACAAACAGACAACTGTTCAGTTGGCTCTCTTTTTAAGTTCCTGCCAGCCCTTCTTTACCCAGCAGTCCCTGTACCCCTTGGGGCAGCTGGGAATTGGAGCACTGCTACATTGATAAAGACTTCAGATTATTGGCTTTGCTTTATGACATTATTGCATTGGCAGATGGAGGTACATAGAAAGTTAATAAGTGATTTAAAAACTTTACACTGAGTTCCTAGCATTGACTTACTATGTGACACTGAGTAGATGTTGAGTTGAGTAGACACCGAGTAGACTTTGTTGGACAGTTATCTTATCCAAACATCTTGACCATACATTGTTCTTCTCTCTCTCTTTTGTTAAATTAACCCTAGCCTGAAGGAATCTATTAATTTTTTACATTTAAGATTTCTCATTTAAAGATTTACTAATGTTGTTTCTTGTCCTGGTGTGTATATAAACACAGGGAACTCCAATTTCTGTATTACATCTTGCCTGAAGAAGGGGCCTAAGGTGCTTCGAAAGCTTGCATATTGTAATCTTTCTAGTTAGCCAATAAAATGTGTCATTTTGCTTGGCTTTTCTCTATGTGACACTGCGTAAGTCAATCAGCCTGGCAGTGTCCCATTTTTTTCATTTATTTATTAATAACCTATACCTGCTTTGTCTAGTTCTTCATTTTGGTGGCTGGAGTGTGTTCTAGTAACATCACCAAAATGGTCACAACTGTCCTACATCCAAATAAGTGCTACACGAAAAGGTTTAGCTTAGACACACGGTCAATTAAAAGATCTACTCAAACTGTAGGAAAATCTCCTTAAGAATGAGGCCTTATATTCTTTAAAGTGGCTTTGGCCAAGACATTCATCAATCTCTCGCAGCTTTATAAGACTTTACTTACTTTCATTGTATTAAAAGCAAGCAGGCAACTGTCACAAATGTCAGTCACAGAAGGTAATCCCTGAGGCATTACATACTGTAATTAGACAGGATTAATCATCATTATCATTATCTTGTTCTTGGTTGCTCTCATGGTCTCTTCCTGCTATTCTAACCTTGAGCATTTCTCTCACCACATTTTTTTTCTTTTATTCCTAACACATATGAAACATTTTCTTATTGGTTTTGATTAGGGATCAAATATTTTGTAGTTTTCTCTGCTTCTTGTGAAATGTAATCATTTTCCTTATTATTTTAACTTATGATTCTATATGCTAATGTAAATTTTACACTTCACATAAATGTCTGTCTTCTTTTATAAATTATATTGAATAAACCTGTACATAATAACTTTCTCCATTTATCCTCTATATCTGTTGTAATTTTGGCATTACTTTTTGAGTCTCTCATTGTCTGAAATAAGAAATGCCGAACAATGAATGAACTTCACCTGTTAGATCTCCATGCATCTACTGTAATGCTATGCTAATTTCCTCCTTCCTCTACAGACTCTTATGACATTTTATTTATCATTTTGTTGCCCTAAACTCTTAAAAACAATGGTTCTTTAATGTTATTTTATAGTTCTTTACTAGGCTGTGTGGTTCCTCATAGAGACATTGCTTGACCAAGCGCAATTTCATTCTGGGATGGGTTCTTTGCATATGAAGTTGGTTCTTTGTGCTTTGAAAAACTTCCCAATATGTTGAAAAAAATGAATGGTGAGTACCTAACAGGACAGTAACAAATAAAGAAAACCTGGACTTGGTCTCTGTTATTGTATGCAGCAAATGTTCATTTAAAACCGGGACCCATTGGTATTTCACAAATGTATTAAAATGTATTCATTGTTATTTGCTGTATGGAGCCTGCTATGGATCTAAATCAATAAACGTTCTTTCTGAACCCTTCATGTGAATGGGTCTTTTGAGAACCAAAAATGGTTCTCCTGTGGCATCACTCTGAAGAATCACTCTGGTACCTTTATTTTTAAGAATGTACCTTGGACTCCGCTTCCAAAGGATTACTATTTTATTCTGCATTCTTTTCTTTTCAACACCCAAACCCCCTTATTCTAATCTAGGATCATGGGGAGGGGGGTAACACTGAGCACAAGATGGAAAGTAACCCTGATTAGAAGACCAGTTTATCACGTGGTGCACTCATGCGCCTACCTACACTTACATATATGAAGCCAATTGGAGCCATTAAAAATTACATACTTTTAAGGATTTTGGGATGAGGGAGGAAATCTGGAATCAAAAACATACAATGGACCATGGGGAGGCAGACAGTTCCCAGACCTGATTTGAACCAAGGACAAATGAGTTGAGAGAAACAGCAACACTCTGTTTCTCAGATTAGAATGGGTTGGTTTTACACTTGTAAATTTCCTCATACAGTACTTTCAGAAAGTGTAAAGCTTCTTTTGATAAGCGCAATAAGGCACTTTTTAAAATTTTATTTCTTGTTTAGTTCAGCTTATTCTGAAGTAAAAGGGAGTATGCTATAACGAGAACAATGTTTCAGGAGGAAATCTTGGCATTTTTAAAAATAATGATCAATACATGTAAAAGCCAATCTTAGAAAGTTAATGCTTAATGTTAAACTCATATAAGTGTTTGCTTAATTTGAATAGAATGAATTTTTTCCATAGCTGTAGATTATGATACAGACTTCTATCCCCTCGTAAGTTAACGTGAAATAGAACCTTCTTTGCTATACCTGTAATGCAGAGTGTTAATTAAGCCAGTTAGGAAATAGTCTTATTGCTAGCATAAACTGTCAGACATATTTGCAGTTTGCAAATGGGATTGGCATATAGCTTTCTGACCACTTAGAAATGGTTCGAATGTATGACCAACTTAGAGAAAAGAAACAAGATAAATAACCCTTAAACAGAATTTTCTTTAAACAAGAACTTTTCTTTACTTTGCAATACCAATTTTTTCTCTATTTTTGTGTGAACTGTTTTGCTTTGAACTTTTACTATAACTTTTAAAACAACAAAGATATATATTTGCTTGCATGTTCTCCCTGTGTCTGTGTAGATTTCCTCTATGTGCTCACTTTTTCTTCCACTGATCAAAGACATGGAGGTTAATTGAATTGTATGTGTGTTAGCCCTGTAAAGGTCTGACACCCTGTAAAGGGTTTGTTCCTGACTTGCACCCTATGCTAGTTGGGGTAACCTTTAGCTCTCCGAAAACCAAACCCAATCCCTGGTTCTGGATAAAGCACAGTAGAAAATTACATCACATGACAAAAGAAGGGGCAGACACAGTTAAAACATGAATCAATATACAACTATTTTTTGTCATCAAATGGTCCAATTGCTGAAGAGCCAGACTCTTTGCGACTAGAAATGACATTCGCTGGTAGACACTTTGTTTTTATTTCGCATTGTAGGATTCCGTTTCTTGTCACATTGCTTAGACACAACTTATAGTGCAGGAGGGTTTGTCACTCACAGTCTATTTTTTGAAAAGGGAGGACTGCTGTCTTATTCCTTCTGAAATCAATTACTATCTCGTTAGTTTCCGTTAAAAATGTTTTTTAAAAAGGTATCACACTACTGTTTAATAAAACTGTTAAAATATACCAGGGTGGAAGGGTAAGATTTAAACAACGCAGCCAATGCAGAATTTACTTCATCAGAGTTTTGTTTGTTATATATTTTTATTACAATGAATCATAATCAAAACTAACTGAAAACAGAATATAATTACATGCATTAACAGAGCATGTTTTTTAATAGCATTTCAAAATAGCAAGTAGTTAAAAGCTGACCCCAATTAGTCTTTTGGTGGCTGAAAAAACATTCTTAGACAGCAGATTCCAACTGAAGTGACACAAAAATTGCATTGCTTGAAGTGCTATTGTTAGTTGTTTGGGGTCTATGGCTAATTGTAGTTAATATTTCTCAAAGTATTGAAAGAAGTACCTGACAGAGGAATAAATCTATATTGAAGGCTCAAGCTAAAAAGGTTGGCTGTAGCAGTGCTCACTTATATCACAGTGTCAGTGAAATATTATCACAGCCTTCAGTTTATGTAGCAGTGAGGAAGATATTAATATAATGTAATATTGAATACATGCATACTCACTGTATGCATCACTGGTTACAGAGCCACTCTTATGAAACTCCTTTTTTCTTCTGTTCACTGTACATCAGTGAACTTTTGTTTTCCTTGCTTGCATTTTTACGGAAGCTTTGAATCGCATGGTGAAAAAAAATTATGGGATAACCCTTATCTCACACGTACATGAAAATATCTCATACATACGTACAAGATATTTTCATGTATGTACGAGTTAAACTTAGATTAAAATATTACAAACGTGCGCTTCAGGGCTGCCTAATTATGACCTTACCAAGGCCATGGCGCTTCAGTTTGACGTCACTTCCAGCTCTTGTAGCGCAGTGATATAAAAAAGCAGACGGGTGGGCTTTTCTATACTAATAAGAGGCAAAGCCTTCACTGACTGACTGACTCACTGACTCATCACTAATTCTCCAACTTCCCGTGTAGGTAGAAGGCTAAAATTTGGCAGGCCCATTCCTTCCAGCTTACTTACAAAAGTTAAGCAGGTTCCATTTGGAAATTCTACGCGTAACGGTCATAATTGAATCCTACTTACGTACATATATACAGCCATAGCCTGCAGCTCGGTCGCCGTGTGAGGCGGAGTTGCCTCCCCCATCACCACACCTCCCACGTCATTGACTGCCTGCCTATATTGCGTCCCCAATACCCACGCCTCCCACATAATTGAGTGCCTGCCCATATAAGGCCATCCATCACCAGCAATCCAAGCTGTGAGAAAACAGTAAAAAGGAGGCATGTCAGACGTCGTGCTACATTTTCTGATGCAGCTAGACGAAAACAACTTTGTGACGCTGCCATCAAATACTCGCACAAAAATCCACAAGTTAATAGACATGCTGCCGCTAAATACTCACGGGCTAATCGTCAAGTTCATAGAGACGCTGCCGCTAAATACTCGCGGGCTAATCCACAAGTTCATAGACACACTGCCACTAAATATTCGCAGACAAATCAAAACTTAAATACCGGGAATGCCTGTTAAACATCTTAGATTCACGAGTAGCGATTTGGGTGGAGAGATGTCTATCGAGGTGATCACTGTAATATTTATATGTCATTGAAATGTATTATTAGGCATGGTTTAGGAACCTATGTCATCAGGAATGCACCAGAAAAAAGGGACCTCAAGGTTCCTATTATGAAAGTTAATTTAGAGCATGGATGCCGTGAATGTAACAGCTGTAATAAATAAAATTCCCCTACATACTTTAAAAGAAAGTCTTGCCATCATTTCATTTTTCACAATTTGTGAAAACAAGATATGTTGTCAGAATAGAGGACAGTAATGGATTTTGTTGGAGTTCCCTTGCCATGAATTGACTGCGATTCTCTTAAAACTTATTATGACCGTTTTGACCGTATCTGTTTTGAATACGATATTCTCAAGATACAAGTTTAATGAAAAGATGCAGGGTATAAATGACACTTTTGATCACTTTGTAACAGAGTTAAAATTGCTGGTGAAGGACTGTGCTTATGCAAACGAAGATGAGATAGTCAGGGATAGAATAGTGTTTGGCACAAATTCAGCAAAATTGTGAGAGAAACTTTTAAGTGCCGTGGACATCGCAAGATCGCACGAGATAGCACAAGCACAGCTGAGAACCTTCGATGCATGTACTCCGAGCAGCTCACATGAACTGACTGTGAACGCAGTACGCAGACAAAAAGCAAGAGCTTCAAAGAGCACTGAACAAAAAACGCATTACACAATTGAGAAGGCAGCAAAAGAATATGAAGCGAGTGACGAATACAAGTATATTCATAAGTGCAGCTAATGTGGAAACAAAGCACACGGTGGAAAAAGTCAATGTCCAGCTAAATGAAGACAGTGTAATAAATGTGGTAAATTGAACCACTTCGCTAAAATTTGCAGGACTGGGAAAGGTAAACCCATGCATGCAGTGTGTGATGTCTCAGATAAAGAGGTAGACAAGCTGTTTATTGATGCAGTAAGAAAGGAACAACCCTCTGAATCTGAACAAGCCTTTGTAGAAATATCAATATGAAAGCAAGGTGTAAAGCTTAAGTTTAAATTAAGTTCATAGACACGCTGCTGCTAAATATTCACAGGCAAATCCACTTAATACTGGGAATGCCTGTTAAACATCTTAGATTCACGAGTACTGATTTGGGTAGTGAACACTTCGATAAATGAAACCTGTTATCTTTACAACGGTTAATGACTGCCAAATTTATTTCTCCCTCAAGCCAACTGACTCCACCAAACCTCTCTTCGACTGCCTATCTGACATTAAGGACTGGCTGGCTGTAAACTTCCTTCACCTGAATGATTCAAAAACTGAGGTCATTGCTTTTAGTCCCGACTGCAAACAGACCCCACCCCTTGGCCTCGACTCTCTTCCCATTCCAGTAACTTCGTCTGTCTCCAATCTTGGAATCAAAATGGATATGGTCCTGAAAATGAATGCTCAAGTCAACAGCACAGTAAAATCCTGCTTTTTCCATCTCAGGCGAATCGCCAAACTCCAGCCTATTCCGTCTAACCACCTCCTGGAATCGGTAATCCATGCATTCATTACGTCCCGGCTCGACTACTCTAATTCCGGATATATGGTATCAGTAAAGCCACTCTTTGTAGACTCCAACTGGCTCAAAATGCGGCTGCAATGCTTCTAACTGGAAGCAGCAGAAGCCAACACATTACAACGATTTTAAAAACCCTACACTGGCTGCCGGTTAGATTCAGAATCAATTTTAAGATACTCCCTCTAACAAAGACACTAAACGGTCTAGCCCCCGCCTATTTGAGTGTCTTGCTCCATTGTCACAATCCCCCTCGTGTTCTTAGATCCGCAGATCAGCTGCTCCTAACTGTTCTCAAGGCACATTTTAAAGCTCGTGGTGAAAGGGCTTTCTCCGTCTGTGCACCCAGGCTCTGGAACTCCCTACCCTACGTGGTTAGGCATGCCGCTTCAGTCGCCACATTCAAATCACGCCTAAAAACGCACTTCTTCACATTGGCTTTTAATTCTTAACCTGTCTCATTTCCACTTGCTTTTTACTATTTCTCTATTTTACTGGGTCCCCTGACCTGTTTTTTAGTATCTCTGTTTTAATTCCCTCTTAATGTTTGTTTTTGATATTTTGCTTTTAGTCTGGCTTGTTTTAACTGTACAGCACTTCGGTCAGTTGTATTGCTGTGTTTTTAAGCGCTCAACAAATAAAAATGGTATGGTATGGTATGGGACAAACACGGAATGTAACTTGAACACAACACATCCTCCAAATACGAAACTGATTGAAAGAAATAATGATAATCAAATCCTTGATGACAGCAACACTCATAACAGTCACAAAACAATTACATTACCAATCATGTTTCGTTATTTTTAAAATGTTCCCTTTTCTTTTTCATAACTTCTTTAACACACTACTTCTCTGCTGCGAAGCGCGGGTATTTTGCTAGCATTTAATAAAGGGGTGTGGGATTGTTGGAGATGGGTTTAACCACAGCCAACCATACCTATGACGTACATCTGGTAATTCCCACAATGTCAGTCATGAAATGCCCATTACATACCCCATTACACTATGGTGAAGATTAGGCTTTTGGGAGGGTTAGGGTTTATGTACATGTTTTATGTTTACAGGTATTCGTCTGCACACTCATACGGAGCCCCTGTGGAAATATGGTGGGTTTTTTTTCCTTCCTGTGAAACAATTTAGTGCATACAACTTACTATCTCGTGCCCATCATGTGTATATTTCGTGCCTACCACTTATCATAGCATGCACACCAGGTACTTTAAGGTCGCACCGGCCAATACTGCATGTGTGTCGGATACATTCAGATGAGCTACTGTACATCATTTTCTGGAAACAGGACATCTCACTGAAGAGTCTGATGTTTTCTTCACACAGTTACATTCCACAGAAATGGATATTGGCAAGTTTATAAAAGCAGGCTATGCATTCAAGCTATTTCTTAGTAAAAGGAAACACTCCTTTAATAAATAAAAGCTCACCCATCTGCTTTTTTATATCACCATGCCACAGGAGCTGGAAGTGACATCAAACTAAAGTGCCGTGGCCTTGGTAAAGTCGTAATTAGGCAGCCCTGCAGTGGACATTTGTAATATTTTAATCTAAGTTTATCTCGTATGTATGTGAAAGTGTGATCATTCCTACATCAAATCAAGGCTCCTCCTGCTTGAAGTTTTACCAGGTAACTTTAAACTGCACAAGGCTATAAACTGTAATCATAAAAGTTTTAAATGTACTGAAGCTCTGAACTGCACAGTGAAAAAAATTATAGGGATAACCATTATCTTGTACATATGTGAAAACATCTTATACTTATACTTTTAAAACGGAAATGGAATCAGTACCAGCACATAGGTTATATTAGTGATGAGCCTTCACTCTCTGTAGTTCGTTCCTTTTTCTACGTTATTTCCTTTCATTTTTGATCTTTATTCTCTTGAAATTCCACAAAGAGAATGAACACTTTCTTCTACATAAAGTCCTCATTATAGCTTTTACTTCTTTCATTTTATAACTTATTACAGCATTCAGATTGCTTTTTTCTGGTGAAATAGCCTGTTTGCAGCTTTAACCTTATGACCAGTAGACATTATATCACATTTGAGTTATTTAAAGTGTTGCTGAAGTAGTAAACTCTTCTGGCCACTCCACTTTTCACATTTCTCACTTTTATTTGATCCCTTTACAACTCGCTTATCCTATATTTCTTATTGCTGCTTCCATTTTATCTTCTAATATACCTGTATAGCTTTCTTTTCAATTTGAACTTTTTCTGCTTCTTCCAACTAAAATGTGTCTGTTCTAGGTTTGACATTCTTATCAGTATTCCCTTTTACATTTAATGTGTTCTGATATCTGGGTATAATTCAGTTTTTGCTGTTAATGAACACTGAATTTCACCATGGGATTAATAAAGTTTGTCTAATCTATTCTAATCTAATTTATTGTGTACTCCTGCTCTGTCAATGAAATTGACAGGCTCAGTCACAGACAGCTAATGAAGCAATGACAATGTTCAAAGTCTGCAGGTAAATTCACACAAAATTCTGAGGAAAACTGGGCAGGCTTCTAGATTCAATGACCTTTACATGTAATGCAATAGTGGACACAAAAAAACAGCACCCCTTCTTAGCGTTTCAAAAACAACAGTATCCTGTCTTGTGCCAAATGGTGCCAGGATACAGTGCAAACACTGTGACTGAGAAGGTGAGTTGTTAAAATGGATGGATTGACCTAGAAAAATAATGAAACAACTGGATTGTTTCACACACAGAAAAGTAATCATTGCAAGCATTTGCACTTATAAGGTATGATTAATTAATTTTAGGCATCGGCATTGATTGTTTTGTTTAGCACTGCTTGCCTTATAGCTCCAGGGTCTTGGGTTCAAATCTATTCCCCCTGTGACTGAAAACCCTTTCTCCGGAAGCTCTTGTTTCCACCAGCATACTAAAATGCGTAAGGCTGTCTGATCGGCAAATCAAAATCAGCCCTATGTGTGAGTGTGTCTGAAGATGCCCAATGATTGGCTTCTGATTTGCACTTGACACTACCAGGCTAATCTCACACCTAAATCTCACACATTATACAGGATTAGAATAAACAAGTTTGGAGAATAAATGATGGAATTCAAAATTAATGTATGTACAGTTTGGAAAATGAATAAAGGGATTTATTATTGTATTTATTTAAAGTCTTTGTGCATAATGACTATGAACCAATACCTTCCACCTCGCACATCTCCAGTTTCCCTACTAGTTGTATGTAGGATGACACAAAGATCTACAAGCTTCACACAGCCTGCTTACACTTTGCCCTATTATTAGGATGAATTTGTTTGATTTCTCCAACCTCTACAATTGGAAACTAAGATCAATGCAGATGCACCCCAAAGTGTTGTGCACCATAGACTGATTAATAAGAGACTCTTTGTGAGGTTACAGGAATGCATGATGGTGGTCACCAAATTGAACTCTCCTGTTTGCCTTTCTCTTTATTCTCTATCTCAAATATTTTAATTACAATTACAATTTTTGTTGTTAGATGACTCCTTTGTTGTACCTGTAAAGCCAAATAATTTAGCAGAACTCAAAAAACTGAGGCAATAAGTTGGCACAAAAATAGAATGATAAGTTTTCAGATGTCATTTTTTGAGTAACTAACCTGTACTATCTGACTATGGTAAATTCAATTACTGCATATGTGCACTCACATATTTTAGTAATAATAATTAAAGCTTTTATTCTGAGATCAAATTATGTTAACACAACTTACAATTTTAAAGTTGAAAATACTGCCTATTATGCACTTAAGTACTGTTATAAAAATACAAACTATTTGAACAATTTACAGATTACTGTAAAGGTAATGTAATAATTGCACATCTTATACTTCAACTTAATTTATCATGAATTTTGGATATGATCTCCTATAACTGTAACATTACACTCTTTCATTCTTAAAATTACATTCTTCTAAGCTGAACAAAAACTGAGCTTGGTACTCGGTCCAGATGCAACATCCTTTGTGAGACCTGTTATGTAAATTAATATACAATTAAACAAACAAATAGAATCAAATAGTCTCCTTCACATCATCTCTTCAGGAATCTTGGATCTAAACTGGTCTAGTAGTGATTAAAACACTTCAAATGACGTGCAAGGCAGAATAACTACTCACCATGCAACTGTGGTGTAGTGCATGAACATGAACACCTATAGCTTCCAATGATCTTTCCCATAATTTCAAGCTGTGGCTCATCAATTTTATCCCTCTGTAGTTACTACAGCTCTGCACACCCCCTTATTCTTAAAAATCGTTAACAGTACACTTCTTCTCCACTTCTCAGGCATCCTCTCACTTTCCAAGATTCCATTAAACAATCTAGTTAAACGGTCTTTAGCCTTCACCATGTCTCTCTTCACCTTGTACCTTATCTCCTTGTACTCTTGTCTACTTTCTGCATCTCTCTGACTATCCCACTTCTTCTTTGCTGTCCTCTTTCTCTGTATACTCTCCTATATTTCTCCATTCCACCACCTGGTTTCCTTTTCTTCCTTCCTCTGTCCAAATGTCACTCCAACACTCTTTTTGCAGTCACCCCTACTACTTCTGCTGTAGCTGTCTGGTAACTCTTCATTGCCACCCAGTGACTGTGCCTTGCAGTCTTCCTTTTTCAACTTCCACCATTTGATCCTTGGCTCTGCCCTCACTTTCCTCTTCTTGATCTCCAACGTCATTCCTACAGACCACCATCCTCTGCTGTCTAACTACACTTTCCCATGCCACCACTTTGCAGTCTTAAATCTCCTTCACATTGACTCTTCTGCATCGGACATAATCTACCTGTGTGCATATTCCTCCACTCTTGTATGTCACCCTATGTTCCTCCCTCTTCTTAAAATACACATTCACCACAGCCATGCCCATCCTTTTTGCAAAGTCCACTATCATCTGACCTTCTTCATTCCTTTCCTTGACACCATACCTAACCATCACCTCCTCATCTCCTCTGTTCCCTTTACTAAAATGTTCTTTGAAATCCGCTCCAATCACCAGTTTCTGTCCCTTGGGTACACTGTCTATCACTTCATCCAACTCACTCCAGAAATCTTCTTTCTCATCCATCACACACCCAACATGTGGGGCATATGCACTAACAACATTTATCATCTCACCTCCAATTTCCAGCTTCATAATCATTACACTGTCTGACACTCTTTTCACTTCCAAAACACTCTTGACATCCTGTTCCTTCAGAATAACCCCTACCCCATTTCTCCTCCCATCCATAGTTGCGGGTAGTGGAGGTACGTGCACTGTGTCTTTCACGTACACTCACAGGAAAAAAATGGACTTGTAAGTGGGCGGATTCACATGAAATTTGTGTCTGAAAGCATGCTGCATAGTCACAACACTTTTTGTTGTATGAAATTCCAACACCCACCAGCTCTGTTGCTGTCAGATGAGCTCCATCTTCAATATTACGGTCCGCTAGTGGTATAAGGAGTGCACAGAAGAATCTGCGGGAGAAAAGAAGAAATGTTTTGAGTTAATGTATTTGCTGTCATCTTATTTATAAACATATTCCAATAAGTTTTGATTTTGTAACCATTTAAAATCAAGGAGTGTCTTTGTGGGCACCCTGTATATCAACCTTCCTTCTCTCCATCATATTGGCTAAATCTCTCTCCTTACCAGTCATACTGCCAACATTCAAAGTTCCTACCTTCAGTTCTACTCTCTTTACCTTCCTCCTCTCCTCTTTTCTCCGGAAACATCTCCCCCCTCTTCTTCTTCTTCAGCCCACAGTAGCTCAATATCTGCCAGCACCCTGTTGTCTAACAGTACTGGTGGCTGTTGTTGTTAACCTGAACTAGACCAATCCAGTATAAAAATCTGTATTGTTGACCGCATGTTGATTTTGCAAAATTTTACACCGGATTCCCTTCCTGACGTAACCCTCCCCATTTATCCGGACTTGGGAACGGCACAAAGAAACACACTGGTCTGTGCATCCCCTTTGGCTGGGTTACATTTAACAACTACTACTGTGACTCAATATATAACATATTAAAGTAACTGTCAAAAGAGTAACTTTTCAATGCAATGCACTCCCGGCTAGATATCAACATTTTTTTATGTTGTCCCACATCAGCTTCTGCATATTATAGGCATTTCAAATCATTCTTGATAGTCTGAAGTCTAACTGACAGTTTGGAAGGAATTCAAAAGTGTTTGTCAGACCTTTGGGAGAACTAAGCTGTAGATCATAGGTAAGACCGAACATTAGTAGTAAGATCTACAAATCTGGGAAGGATGAATACAACTTTTTTTCAAAGACAAACACTTTTTGAGGATGGCATTGAACTGGACTGTTGGTGCGGATACCGTTATCTATAAAAAGAGCCATAGATGTATCCACAGCCTCTGCCTCATCACCATCATGAAGGAAATCATAATAAAAATCTGTCACAAAACCACAACTTAAACAAATGCACAATCATTAGAAAAGGAGTGATAATACTTCATAACTAACTTTACACATTGTCAAAACTCCAGAGCAATCCTCTAGTAGAAACACAGAAAGTACATGGAGAACAGTGGTATGTTTTGTGTGTATGTTTTGCAATTCCTAATGTTGCACATGTGCACCCTGGGGACCTTCTTCCAAGCTCTGGAGCCTCATGTATAAATGGTGCGTACGCACAAAAATATTGCATACTCCCGTTCCCATGCTCAAATTGCGATGTATAAAACCTAAACTTGGCGTAAAGCCACACACATTTTCACGGTAGCTAAAACCCTGGTGTATGCAAGTTATACGCTCGGTTTTGCAAACTGGTGACACCCAGTGTCAAAGCAGTGCTTTTGTTCTAGTGTGGTTTCCCTTTATTTTTTAGATCCACATCCCTTACGCGGCTTTATCAAATACACTGAAATTAACTGCGTATTGTTTATTAGTTTAAGACATCTGATTGTAATTAACCTGTAACAATATAATGGTTCACGGAATGGCCAAACTATTCCAAATACCATAGCTGCTTTAGTGTTGTTACTCTCACTGCACCTTTTTCTTCTTTCAGCTGCTCCTGTTAGGGGTTGCCACAGCAGATCATCTTTTTCCATATTACTCTCACTGCACCACTCAGAGTACTTATATCACTGTATCTGAGTGGGGAATCAAATATCTACAGAAGCTGAGAATTATCGGTATATAGCATCTAGCACAAGCTTTCATATGACACTCAGACGGTGGGCTACGACTCGCCTTTTCACGGCGACTTTGATATCTAACAACTTCTTTTTTATTTTGGGCACTGTGCAACTTTGTGAACTTGAGCTTCAAGTTTCTCAGACACTCTATGTTACTTGATCAACTTTTTTTTGTTGTTTATACCACTGTTTAAACCAACAAATAGTACATTTTTTCTTTACTCCACTTGGTATTCGCTGAAATACTTCCATTTTCCCCCATGCTTTTGTCATTGCCTTGTCACAAAACGCTGAGCTTAAGGGCTATTTATATTAGTTTGCATATTCAAAGAGGCAGAATTCTGGCTGGAATTGGGGAGTGGCAGCAGGCGCATGACCAGGATTTATGTAGCAGAAGAATGTGGAAGAAGAATGTGAATCTGTGCACAGATTTATGCATCTGGATTTTTTTGTGCGTACGAACATTTCTGCTTTTGCCGTACACCATGATTTAGTGTGAATTCTATGCACACTAAATTTTGTTATGCATGAGGCCCCTGAAGAGGTAAGCACTTCCACCTCGGGAACAGAGTGTGGGTTGACACTAACAATCTCTTCCCTTTTTCCCCGTAGCACAGGACAACAACCTGACAAGGCTTCACCCTTTCTGGTTTAGACGATAAAAAAGGGGCCTCTGTCGGAAGGAGCCGTCTCATTTGCACCCTAGCCTTGTTCCAGCTAAAATCCTTTGTTTAATTGTTGGCTCCTTAAACAACCTCTGTAATGCTTTACTAGCTTTACTATTTTTCCTTTGTTTATTTGGACTAAATGTGTGGCCTGGTTGGCACCCCAACCTTTTCCCTACATAAATTGGCGTGTGGCGTGTTTGCCTGGCCATGTTAATACAAAGGAGAACAGAATTATTGCTATTATTGTAGTTTATTGCATAAAGTGCATATAATAAACACCAGCTGTATTTGTCTAAGTTGAAAGTTTAACATTACCTAAACTGAACTAAATAATGCCTTCTGTATTGACAGAGTAGTGCAGATTCAGAAAAGAATTGCTAAAATGTGCAAAAAGAGCAGTTACATAATGCACGCTCCTCAAGTGTATAACTTCTGTGTTTGTGTTGTCTTGAAGAATGAGTTTTCAAAGCTTTTAGCCTCTGAAATCAAATCCAATGATCATAGAGCCATGGCAGTGGGCTACCTCTTCAAAAATGACAGTGCTCCAATCTATACAGTTTAAGCAATTGTGGTCTGAAGCTCAAAATACCTGAACACAATTTACAGTCCCAATCCATTCTAGACACTACAGCCCAAACATACATATAAAAAAGGTTATTGCTTGTGTGGGCATCTGTGGAACTAAAAATATATAATTAACAATACAAAAAAAAATCAAACACCCAGATTTTTAAATTTACAGTTGCTTTTAAAATTAATTCATTTAATTCAATTATCTAACCTGTCCATGGAATTCCTGTACTAACCTCAGTGCTAGGAGGTAGGCATGAACCTGGCAACATATAAATGACGTGAGTCGTTACCATTTTCTAAACTTCAAAACAATTTTTGTAACAGTTATCACTGCTATGCATAAAATATTCAGCTTAACTCAATAAAAACATTCAGTGCATTCCACCCACCATTCCTCAAATAAATTGTAGTATCAGTATTGCTCTAGGAACAACATGAAAGTTGAACGATGATTATTTTTTTACCATTTTAGCCACTGATATACTTATCTCTAATGAATGTTTTAAAAAAATAAGAGAAAAGTGCTCCTTAAAAAACACATTGCATTTCATGTGATAAATCATTTATTGTTAGACATAAGGAAATTTTAAAATAATAGTTGCATTAGTGTCATGATGTAACCGCCCTGATAGCATTATAACCTTAGAATTATTTAACAATTCAAAATTAATGGTAATTGTTGGCTGTTAATCCACACTTGTTCAGTTTGTTCTATTCCTGCCAAATGACTAACATTGAACTATTGTAAGGGTGAGGCCTGATTAAAGATGAATAAATTCAGCTCCCCACACTTGAGCCATAAGTATTAGAAAGCTAAAAAGACAATGGATATTTTATAACTGATGGTGATAATACCAAAAAAAATCTGTTTACAAAATGCAAAATTGCATTACCAATTGGAACAAATTTAAAACTTTAAGTTTAACAGGTAGACAGATTTAAGTTTACTGTATTTCATGGAATTATCATATTGACATGACAGGGTTCACAATGCAGGCTTCAATGATGATGAAAGGAGAAGAAGTATAGCAAGATGAAGGTGGACTTTGTCATGCTGTGTAGGTAGAGTCACCTGAAACTTAACATCACCAAGACAAATGTGTTGGTGGTGGACTGTTGGTATATCACATAATGGCAACTGGAAGCAAATATTATGTAGCTGGGGAAGTTATTGGCATGAGGTAGGAAGCCAAATCTTTTCTGTCCAGTCATTAAGCAACTCAAAACAACAAATGCTTAGTTTTCACAGAGAAGTACAAGCATATAAAGAGAGCTTTAGTCTTTCTGCTTCACAGGAGGTTTCTTTCCTCCCTGAGCTTTTCTTAGGACAGCTTTGTTACGGTGTTACATGTGTACTACCCCATTCAAACTCCCCACCTGCCACTGTCACTGGAGTGGGTTGTACCAACAACAACATTTATTTATACATCACATTTTCATACAAATGATGTAGCTCAAAGTGCTTTACATGATGAAGAAAGAGAAAAAAGACAAAATAAATAAGAATTAAAATTAGGAAACACTAATTAAAATAGAATAACCTAACCTAACCACACCTAAGGGAATTTGGGTGCTTGACACCAGAAGCAAGAGCCCCACAGACAAGGAGAAATATAGAGTGATTGATCGAAAGATGGTGAAAATCATGTGAAGTGTTCTTGTGCTTTGCGTCTGGAATTAATATTGCTTTAAAGCATATTACTCAAAGGTGCAGTTTTGGCATAAGAGCCTTATAATGGATGGTAAAAAAAGAATGAAAACTGCATACTAATTATAATAATACTGCTTATTCTATAGGATTAGTCTGTTGTTATGACATTGTGACTTATCACATTATTACCTTCTTTTATAATATGCTATGGCTGTCCAGGATTATATATCACCTGTAGTTCGCAAACTGTTTTACCTATTGACTTGAAATTTGGTACACATATACCACATGATGGTGGCGCGGTGGTAGCACTGCTGGCTCGCAGCTAGGAGACCTGGGTTCACTTCCTGGGTCCTCCCTGCGTGAAGTTTGCATGTTCTCCCTGTGTCTGTGTGGGTTTCCTCAGGGTGCTCCGGTTTCATCCCACAATCCAAAGACATGCAGGTTAGGTGCATTGACGATTCTAAATTGTCCTTAGTGTGGGTGTGTGTGTGCACCCTGCCCAGCGTTTGTTTCAATCCTTGTGCCCTGTGTTGGCTGAGATTGGCTCCAGCAGACCCCCATGACCCTGTGTTAGGATATAATGGATGGATGGCTATACTACATGACATCCATTTTCGGGTTGATGATTGACCTCCAAGGTTATTCCTCTTTTTATTTTTATTTTATTGTAGAAAGAAAGAAAGAGAGCTGCTCAGCAAGCAGCAAGTGAATTAACCCCTGAGCAAACAAATGATAACCATACAAGTCAACTGTATTCACTGTATGTTATCATGCAGTGAGCTATTTATTTTTATAAATCTAAATTTTAGGTACAAAATTGCTGGAGAGGCTAGGGTTATAGTGCAAAACACAGGGAAGGGCAGGGTTCAAAGGGATAAACAGTGCTGGGGACAACATTGTTATGTTTCAGCTGGGGTTCCAGTTTCTTATGTATGTATATTTTGTTCATTTGTATGTTAACATTGTTGATTATTTAGTTTCTGTATATTGATGTATCTATTTTTATGTGCCATGAGTTTTGTGGGTCGTTCCCCCAAGAGGCATGGCCACTTGCCCATCACTGTCAAGAGACAGCCCTCAGCCATGTAAAGGCCGAGGAAAAGCCACTGTCCTTTGCAGTTCATTGAATGTGCTGTTTTTTGTGAGTTTCATTATCATTTTTTTTCTGCCTTTCTGATTTTGTGGATTTTTGCTGCCTGTGCTGTTTTGCAACTATTCTTTGGATTTATGTATCAAGACATTGTTTGCCTTGCACTGACTGTTGTTTCAGGCAACTTCTTTGACCTCTTGTGCTACTTGGAGCTTAATGTTATGTCAAAAAACATTTTTTTAAAAATAAATATTTATGTTTATAAACGTTGGCCCTTTGTGTGACTGCTCAGGGTTTGACAGTTTTCCCATCTCTAGTAGGTATATTGAGTCATTTTTTGGGACATATTGTGTTCAAGAACTTCAAGTTCACAATTAGCATATAGTGCACAAGATACATAACCAAAGTAACAAATAGCATAAGAAACCTAAAGAAAATATTCACCAAAAGATATGTAGACAAGAAAATCAAACATTCTTAATAATAATATTTACAAACATTTAGCAAACAATAAAATTATTAACTAAAAACAAAACATACCCGAGCAGAATAAAACCCTGACTATCCCAAGAACTGATGCTGAGACTTAGTCTGCAGACTGCAGAGAGTTAGTCTGACTTGGAATTTGCAGATTTTGAAGACATAATTTACTGGGGGAATGAAGATAGGCATGGAGTATATAAAATAATAAATATCATAATTCAAAAAATCATGACACATTTACATTTTTTGCACTACTGCTAAATTTATAATATTATGACGTCTCTTTTCATGAGTGCTGCCATATTTTTTTTTGTTTGATATATTTTGTTAATCCTTGAGGATAAATTGTCTTTTCACGTGACCTTTGGGAGTCAGAGCACAAGGTCAGCCATTGCACACCATCCCCAGAACAATTTTCATGTTGAGGACCTTTCTCAAGGGCCAAATGGAGTGGAATCTCTTCTGGAAGTAATGGGATTTGAACCAGCAACCATACAGATACCAGTGCAGATTCTTAGCCACAGAGCCCCTACTTCACTATTGTTACTATGACCTGACATCTGGCACCATGATGCCACTATACATGGAAATGTGGAGACTTCAGGGTTGAGGTTTTTAGATTATTTAACTTCAAATGAGCCTCACACTCTATTTGTTACTCTTGTTGAAGTACATTGTTTTACTTCTGGCAAAGGTTCTTTTGACTTTGACTTTTGGCTTTTGTTTCTACAATAATTTTGACTTTATGGAGCTAGTAATGCCTGCAGACTCTTTTTTTCCTAATACATTTTACATTTTCATCTCCCAGACCAACTGAACTTTGTCTCTTTAAGGACTAGCATATTTTTAATTGAGGCATAATAATGAGATAGTGAAACAGAGAAGGTAAGAAGAGAGTGCCTGGGTCTGGTGCTCATGATATAAAGAAATGGCTAAGGAATTTTACCTGATAGCTGTTTAAAGAAAATCCAGAGATCTTTCTTTGTTCCTTATTCAGTTTCTAATTCTGTACTTTTAGGTCTCTCTGATTTATAATGCTAATTTATGTACTTTACTAAGAAGTAAAGATCATTTTTGGACTAATTAGCATTAATTCTGGTTGTGTTGAGCTGTCAGGAGAATAATTTTCTTTTAACAGTATTAAGTTGCTCAGGTGCTAAGTGTACTAAACCTTTACATTTTACATCTGAAAACACATATGCACATCCTAGACATTAATGGTTCACTAGCAGTTTTCCATCCTTATAGCTATTTAGAAAAAGATCCACATTAAATCCTAGGCTAGAGTTTAATTTTCTTATTAACTCACCTTTTCACTAATATTTTGATCGTTTGCAAAACCTACAGCCAAGCCTTGCTTTGTCATCATTATTTAAGTTCATTTTCATATAAGGTATTTAGCTGCTGTATAAATATGAAAACTTGTCTTTAAGCTGCTTTCCTAGGATTTTTTCATTTTCAATTTTAAATTATTTCTAAGTATGCTTCCCATCTGTTTTGTTTAGAAAGTTGAAAAAATAATTCCCCTGGAGTTAGTGTAGCACTGCAACAGTGTTCATCTGCAAAGAAAAAATGTTAAAGCTCAAAACAAAAAAGATTAAAGACATGTTTTGGCTGTATAGCCACATCAGGAGTGCAACTGAAAAGGAAAAAGCAGGTAACAAATATAGGGGCAAGGAGGGAACAAAGTCAGGGTAGATGAGAGGGGTGAAAATGTGGCCATTACAAAAGATGAAGGGCGTGATTAAAAATGTATTTGGTCATTGAGACCTGGAGGAATATGTGATCCTATAGGGTGAGCTTAGCTTCCAATGTTTTTCTTTGAAAAGTGTCTTTGCAACCTTGTTAAAGAATACAAACAGAGAGGAGAGTGTGGCTATGATCAAGGGATGGCAAGTGTTCTAGAAAAGGTTTTTGATTGTAATGGCTCAAACATTCTCCCTGAAAGAGTCTGCTAGCCTGTTTCACAATGTAGATGGATGGACATTTCCTTACAAAATACAGTAAATAAGATTTTTAGACAGAAGGAGGTGCCCGTTATTTAATTTTTAATTTACCAGGGTCTTGTTGGTGACATGTTTGCAGACTCCTAATATAGCTCAAGTGCCTGGTGATCAGTGTGGCTCTCCTCTGTGAAGTGAGCTGTAAACAACACATTTGAGTAAGACAGGTGGTTGACGAAAGGGAGGATTAGGTTAAAAGGCTCACGTGGAAAAATCAGTCTGCAAAATAGGGAAATTTTGTTTGATAACCTGTGGAAAAGATGGAGTGTTAGTGTGGAATGGGTGGACCAGTGGGATGCAGGTTTCAATATTGGGATTCCTCTTAGAATGGTCTGCTCCAGGCTTGATTGAGGGCCCTGATAAAAATATGAGAAGGGTATCCACTATTAGAAAAGAAACTTCCCATTCTAAGTACCTTATTATAAAAGTCACACTCATCAATACAGTGGCAGTGAAATCTAAAAAAACTGTGAAAGATGTAGAGAGCTTTAAGTATGCCCAGGATGGAAGGAGTTGTAGAATAGGTTGAGGAATTACTTGGCTTGTAATAGAAAGAAGCGTTTAGCCCTGCAAAACCAATATCTAAAAATGGCAGAGGTGCGGCTGAGATGTTGGCTGTAAACCTATAAGGTGGATGGAAATTAGTAAAATTGTTAATGAATTCCTGTATCTGATGTCTGGAAGATTAGGCAGCACCAATACAACTGTTGATATATCTTTTGCAGATGTCTGGTACAACGCTTAGGTCAGAAGAAAGCTCTTCCACCCAAATGACAGAAACGGCATACTGTAGCTAGGTCTCATTTTAGTACCCACAGCAAATTCAATAACCTGGTAAAAAACCTTATAAAAAGAGAAAGCAGTTCTGTTAGTGTGATGAGGGTGTTTGTTCGAGGATCCTGGACTGGACATCAGTTGAATGCCTGTCTGAGAGCAATGAGTCTTTACACTGAGAAAGAACTATATACAGAGAGATGATGTCCATGATAGAGATAAAGCGGTTAGGACCATGAAACTTAAAGCTGTCAAAAAACTGGAGATCATGGTTAGTATATTTTAAGAATGAAAGGGAGATCTTCAATTAGTGGTCTCATAGCACTGTCCAGAAAAATTGAAATATGAGTAGTAGGACAGTTGCATGTGAAACAATGGGGCATTCTGGATTGTCTGCTTTGTGTGTTATGGGGAGAAGGTAAAACTGAGATATCAACAATTCCTTATTGGTGATGAAAAGAAAAATGGTACAACTTACCTACTGTTAGATATCATCTTTTAGATCCTGTATGAGGGGAATATAGGTGGATGTATAAGAGAGTTCTTTTGAAGCTTCCGCAATGTAAAAGTTCTTCTGCCAGGCTACCACCCCAAGTGTCTAAACCACCATAACCATCTGCAGATTTGATTTGTCAGGACAAGAACATTTATTAGGAATTGGTTCTAGTGATGATTGATGAAATAATCAGCAGTTGCAATATGTCCAGCCACTGGCCCAGAATCACTGTTTGGGATTAATGATATTGATGATTTTAATAGAAGGGATCACTCTCTTTCCTAGTGCTGTTTTCACAATTTAAATATCAGCACAGAATTTACAGCAAAGGCAAGAATTAAGGATGGGGGCTCAAACATCTACACTTTCGTAAAATAGGAAAGACAAACATGAAAAGCCAGTTGACCACCCAAATTCTGAGCAGTATAAATATTATAACATTTTAAAAAATAAGTGAAGGAATAAGGAATGTTTTGCAAAAGGATTAAGCAGTTAATATATTTTTCTCACAAAAATGCTGAATACCTATTCGAGGACTGAAATGGCAAGCTGGGTATCTAAGAACTAAATTCTGACTTCATAGACCCCCTCTGGCTGAATTAGTGCTGCTGGTTTTGGGCCACACACTGATTACAGTGGGGTCTGGACAGACTAACACCAAATCGTAAACGGCTGAGCTGTCTAAACAAACCAGGCTAATACAATTTTCAGTTTTTAGACCAACTTTGTTAACATGGGCATATACTTAATTGAATCAACATTGCAGATTATCCATTAGTTATCCACTGTCCTGCTTCTTCTATTTTTCCTCTACTTGTTTTTTCCCCCACTTTTTACTTCCAGATATGCAAATCCTCTCATGATTTATGTAAAACTATGCTGATTACATTTAATGTTACTAAATAAAGTGACTGTTTATCATAAACAATTTCACAACAGCCCCGCCTTATGTATCCAGCTGTGTTGTTGTAGCGTGTCAGTGTTATGCTTCAAGGTGGTTCCCACAGAGTTGTTGTTGAGTACCTATGTAAACAGACACCCTTGAAGACCTCTTCCTAGTTCGGTGCAGTTGGTCTCAGGAATCTTTAGTAAAGTTTGGAGCTTTCTCATGGAAATCACTGTCTTTGTAAGCTGTATGTTTTCCTTTCTCTATCCAGAATTCTCCCTTGCTGTTAAACTCAGTTTTCCTTTTATGCTACTCTTGCATACATAACTCTGCCATCTCACAGAACTCCACATGCCAGTTAACTCATACTGTGCCCAAATTAAATTTGTGAGGCGTGGGTATAAGACAAACTAAATGCTTTTTTATATCCATTTTCAAAGAATCTGCCCATGGGCCATTGTGCTACCTAGCCTTTGTAAATTTTGGCAGGGACGATGGGGTGTGCTGGATTTCTAGACTCATTTCTTTGCGTTCTTCTGCAAAATCTTGTGTGCAAAAGCTAAACATTTCATGTACACCCACACACGTGTTTACCTTTGAGGGAATATTGGCCATGATAGTTTTAGAGATATCTATCAACCCATCTTTATCCTTAATTTGCTTTGTCCATTACAACATTGCAGGAAGCTAGATTTTATCTTGGCAGCTCTAGGCACAAGACAATATATGCAAACATGGGGAAATTGTGTATTAGCTACACATACAGTAACTGTACTTGAAATTGAGCTCAGGTCCCTACAATTGTGCCTCACAAACTAGAGTTCTAGAGTTAGTTGGAGATGCGCTAGAGTCAAATGTATAAGAAACAAAAGTTGTTTCCCTAGTAGTCAATAACACTAACTACCACTACTAACAATACCTCTTTTCAGGATAATGCAGCTTGCATTCAGTTAGAAACAACCATCTTCTCAGGAAAAAGCAGCAGCACAACCGCAAAAAACAGTCACATAGATAGCAGCAAAACAGCTGTTGATTAAAGAAGGACAACAATAAGCAAAACAACAAAAATGATGTGAAAACAAGAGGCCTCCAATGGAGTTTCTTAGAATATCCAATTGTCTAGAGTTCAATATAAGTGTCTATAGTCCAAGTTATCATCACCAACAGGTATGTAAGAATAAAATTACTAATAAGCACAAACTATGCTGAAGAGTTGCCAACCATTCTACAAATGATAAAAAGAAAACATAAGAAAAACAGCACATGCTAGCAAAGCGTTGCAACAGATCCTGTTGTTAAACTGAAAAAGAACCAATGAAAAAGGCACTACTTCATCAAATGCACAAGGCCTTGCCAACACACATTATAATAGCAGCTTGGTGATGAATTATTGTGTGCCTGAGTTGTCATTTGGCTATTTTGGCTGCATTTCCCTTCTCGATCAAGGGTGATGTCAATTCTTAGTTTCTCTGAAAAGTTGTGTTACGAATAAATCAGAGTTTCCGTAAATGTATCCATGTTCTTCCATCAAGTTTTCTTTTTTAAACACTTACTTTTGCATGAAAGTTTGCTTACACACATTTCAGGCCTCTTGCTGTGTGAATGCAATTCCTTTTTCTTTTGGAAAATGCCATCCTGCAATTCTGATCTGTAGCACTTTGGCACCTGTCAGTGATGCCTGCAGCATTGCAACACCAACTGAAAGGGCCCCCTAATCATGTCAAATATCTGAGAAAACAACAACACAAGCAAAAAAAAAAGGCAGAAACTGAACAATAAGGCAACACAAAGAAAAGAACATGAACAACACAAAACATGGGGCATTCAGATTTGACTGAAATGCTACAGCAGGTGATGAAGTAAAAGCATGTGTGTTTAGGAAGAATTTGGTGAGGCGACGGGAATTAACTTTTGGATGGCCTCAAATCTGATCTGACAAACTTCAAGGTGTTCTCAGGAAGGGTTGAGAAATATTGATTTTAACTAGTCATATTGTTGAGAATAAAACATCATGTTGGATATACCCTCACTGGAGAAGGAATTGACATAAGCATTGGCTGGGTTTGGGTTCTTAACTGTGGCTGAGATCCCTGAGGGCATAAAAACACTCAGTAGTGCCTCACAGGTGTTAATGAAATCCTACAGTAAATGCTAAAATCACTTAATATTGCAAAATTTCTTGCTTAATATGTCTTCAGATTTTCATGCCACTGGAGAGGTGTTCCCCATTACTGCTCCAGTTACTGAGAGATCATATTACTCAGCCTGTTGGGGAAACCCTCTACCAAAGTTCAACCCATGTATCCTTTCTCTTTAAAAGGCAAGGACATTGTAGTATTATGCCATTTACATTTTTGCTGCACATCGAAGGGTGTACTATATGGTTATCTTTACAATGTAAGACACACTAAACATGTCTGTTGGCAGAATGTGTTTGTTTAGCTATATTTTTAAATGTTGTGCAGGATACATTTCCTTAATTGGAAAAGGGTTAGAAAAATGCACCATTCTTTTAAAATACAACTGAGATTCTACATGACAGAAAATGGAAAATGAACAACACTTTAATGTCAAGGAGGTGAAAGTCTGACAGATGCTCATCTCCATTCTAATGATTGGCTAACAGTAAGAAGTTTTGCAGGTAAATTGCCTTCATTATAAACATAATTGATGACTGCCTTTCCACAACTTTCAAAGCATCCTATTTTGTGTTTTTCATGTTTTGTGTCTGAGTTAGAAGGAAAGAGAGAGATTTTGGTGGATGTCAGGGGCAGAAGTGAGGATTGTGTTTTGTTAGACGGCAGAAAGTGAATGCTATTTTTGGAGGTAGGATGGTGTTGTGGTGTGAAATTTTGTATATAAGTTGATAAATATTGTGTATGCCTTTATTTGTAACTTAGACATTAATGTTATATCATTGATAAAAACAGCAATATTTTGATGGCTAAGAACCTTTTAGAACTGAGTCTTTGCAATTTTATGGCAGGGTTGAGGAAAATGCCAAAAACCAGCTTGGCAAGTGTTTCTATGCAGGATTCTCTCAATCAATCCCCACAGGAAAGCCAGTCTACCGAGCTGACAAACATCAGCTGAGCAAATGGTTTTGGGGGCAGGTGTGAAAGGTATTGTGTGTCCCATCCATCCATCCATCCATTTTCCAACCTGCTGAATCCAAACACAGGGTCACGGGGGTCTGCTGGAGCCAATCCCAGCTAACACAGGGCACAAGGCAGAAACCAATCCCAGGCAGGGTGCCAACCCACCGCAGGACACACACAAGCACACCCACGCACCAAGGCCAATTTAGAATCACCAATCCATCTAACCTGAATGTCTTTGGACTGTGGGAGGAAACCAGAGCAAACCCACGCAGACACGGGGAGAACATGCAAACTCCACGCAGGGAGGACCCGGGTCTCCTAACTGCGAGGCAGCAGCGCTACCACTGCGCCACCGTGCCGCAGTGTCCCATTGGTCTGAAAGTATGACTGTTTGGGATTGGCCTGAATCAGAGGCCATTCTGTAGCACAACCCCCTATTGGTGTAAGAGTTGGGACAAAAAATGCATAAATTTGGTTGCTTTACCCTTCCCTATCTCTCTCTCTCTCTCTTACACCATACTAATGAAAGAGCATCTCGAACATGCTTAAAACTACACATCAGCATTTATCAGGTTGTATGGTTGCCAGTGTTCACTTGTACTTTGCTTATTGTTATTATTTATGAATATTAATATATTATTTAAAGTGTAACTTAACTCCTGCCTGTCTTTTATTACACCTAATTGCCTGAGGTTATAAATGTAGAAAGGAAGGGGGGGAGAGGTTTTATGGTACAATACCTTATAAACAATGGTAAGTCTGTGAGATATGAGGCATTCTGACAAAGACTACACATTAATAATACAAAAAGAGACAAAAGAGTAATATATTACTCTATGAAGACAAAATAGATGGGAGGTTGTTTTTTTAACCCATCCACAGGGGATGCACAAACCACTGTGTTTCTTTGTGCTGGTCCAAAGCCCAGATAAATAGGAAGGGTTATGTCAGGAAGGGCATCCGGTGTAAAATTCTGCCAGATCAATATGCAGACAACCATACACATTTTCATACCGAATTGGTCGAGGCCCTGGTTAACAACAGCCGTAACCAGTACTGTTAGCCAACAAGGTGATGGCGGAAATTGGGCTACTGTTGGGCGAAGAAGGAGAAAACGGAATGGGGTGATGTGTCCAGAGTCAGGAGGAGATGAGGAAGGTAAAGAGAGTAGAACTGAGGGTAAGAACTTTGAATGTTGGCAGTACGACTGGTAAGGGGAGAGATTTAGCTGATATGATAGAGTGCAGGAAGATTGATATATTGTGCGTGAAAGAGGCTAAATGGAAGGAAAGTAAGGCCAGGTGGATCAGAAGTGGATTCAAACTGTTCTATCATGATGTGAAAACAGTGTCAGACAGAGTGATGATTATGAAGCTGGAAATTGAAGGTGTGATGATGAATATTGTTAGTGCATATGCCCCATAAACTGGGTGTGCTATGAATGAGAAACAAGATTTCTGGAGTGACTTGGATGAAGTGATGGACAGCGTAACCAAGGGGCAGAGAGTGGTGATTGTAACAGATTTCAGTGGACATATTGGTGAAGGGAACAGAGGGGATGAGGAGGTGATGGGTAGGTATGGTGTCAAGGAGAGGAATGAAGAAGGTCAGTTGATAGTGGATTTTGCAAAAAGGATGGACATGGCTGTGGTGAATACGTATTTTAAGAAGAGGGAGGAACATAGGGTGAGTACAACAGTGGTGGAAGATGCACACAAGTAGATTATATCCTTTGCAGCAGGGTCAATCTGTAGGAGATTGAAGACTGCACAGTGGTGGCAGGGGAATGTGCAGTTAGGCAGCATAGGATGGTGGTCTGTAGGATGATGTTAGAGATGAAGAAGAGGAGAGTGAGGGCAGAGCCAAGGATCAAATGGTGGAAGTTGAAAAAGGAAGACTGCAAGATTGAGTTCAGGGAGGGCATACGACAGGCACTGGGTGGCAGTGAAGAGCTGCCAGATAGCTGGGCAACTACAGCATGAATGGAGACGTACAGGAGAGTATACAGAGTAAGAGGTTGGCAAAGAAGAAGTTGGATATTCAGAGAGATGCAGAAAGTAGACAAGAGTACAAGGAGATAAGGCATAGGGTGAAGAGAGAGGTGGTGAAGGCTAAACAATTGGCATATGATGAGTTGTATGAGAGGTTGGACACTAAAGAGGTAGGAAAGGACCTGTACCATTGGCAAGACAGGGGGACCAAGCTAAGAAAGATGTACAGCAGGTTAGGGTGATAAAGAATAAAAATGGAAACATACTCACAAGCGAGGAGAGTGTGTTGAGAAGATGGGAAGAGTACTTTGAGTGATGAATGAAGAGAATGAGAGAGAGAGAAGGTTGGATAATGTGGCAATAGGGATTCAGGTAGAGATGGCATTGAGTTTTTAACCAGATTGTTTAATGGAATCTTGGAAAGTGAGAGGATGCCTGAGGAGTGCAGAAGAAGTGTAGTGGTAATGATTTTTAAGAATAAGGAGGATGTGCAGAGATATAGTAACTACAGGGGGATAAAATTGATGAGCTACAGCATGAAGTTATGGGAAAGAATACTGGAAGCTAGGTTAAGAAGGGAGGTGATGATTAGTGAGCAGCAGTATGGTTCCATGCCAGGAAAGAGCACTACAGATGCAGGGTGTTGATGGAGCTTTATAGAGAAGGATAGGAGTTGCATTGCGTCTTTGTGGACCTGGAGAAAGCATATGACAGGTTGCCTCGAGAGGAGTTGTGGTATTGTATGAGGAAGTCAGGAGTGGCAGAGAAGTATGCAAGAGTTGTACAGAATAAGTATGTGGGAAGTGTGACAGTGGTGAGGTCTGTGGTAGGAGTGATGGATGCATTCAACGTAGAGGTGGGATTACATCAGGGATTGTCCCTGAGCCCTTTCTTATTTGCAATGGTGATGGACAGGTTGATAGATGAGAATAGACAGGAGTCCCTGTGGTCTATGATATTTGCTGATGACATTGTGATCTGTAGCGAGAGTAGGAAGCAGGTTAAAGAGACCCTTGAGAGGTGGAGAAATGCCCTAGAGAGGAGAGGAATAATGGTCAATGTATATGGAATACATGTGTGTAAATGAGAAGGAGGTCAGAAGAATGGTGAGGATACAAGGAGTAGAGTTGACAAAGGTGGATGAGTTTAAATACTTAGGATCAACAGTACAGAGTAACAAAGATTGTGGAAGAGAAGTGAAAAAGAGAGTACAGGCAGGGTGGAATGGATGGAGAAGAGTGTCAGGAGTAATTTATGACACATGAGTATCAGCAACAGTGAAACGGAAGGTCTACAGGACGGTAGTGAGACCAGTTATGTTATATGGGTTGGAGACGGTGGCACTGACCAAAAAACAGGAGACAGAGCTGGATGTGGCAGAGTTAAAGATGTTGAGATTTACATTGGGTGTGACGATGATGGACACGATTAGAAATGGGTATATTAGAGGGTCAGCTCAGGTTAGATGGTTTGGAGACAAACTCAGAGAGGCGAGATTGCTTTGGTTTGTACATGTGCAGAGAAGCAATGCTGGGTAAATTGGGAAAAGGATGCTAAGGACAGAGCTACCAGGCAAGAGGAAAAGAGGAAGGCCTAAGAGAAGGCTTATGGATGTGGTAAGAGAGGACATACAGGTGATGGATGTAACAGAGATCCACTGTGGCAACCCCTAATGGGAGCAGCCAAAAGAAGAAGGTATAGAAGTATTTGAAGGGTTCCTGCCATTTTGCAAGAGGTTTGAGGGAGGATATAGTCTTCTCAGAATGTTGATGGTGTTTGCTCAGAGGTAAGGAGTAAGGATGGAGTTTTGCCAGAGGGAGGAGGATGTCCTAAAACTGGCACAATACATAAGTACTTCCTGGCATCTTAATTATATATTTACAGGTTATAACTTTAGAAAAAATGCAATATCCTTTACAGTATGTGTTATTTTACCCACAAGGTTGTTGTTAATATGATTCACAATTCATTTACTCTAAAGTTAATTTTTCCATAAATAGCCATATTCTTGACCAGTTGCCTATATGGACTTCTAATTTTCCTTTTAACTGTTGTTTTATCTGCAGACTATGGTTCCACTGTACTTTGCCTTATCAGGAGGACTTTTAATATAAGGAGGTAAATGGTCAGGTCTAATAAAGCCAACTGATCCATATTTTGCAAGTCCAATGAAGCATGAACTTTAAATCCCACAGGTTAAAACAATCTGGACTGCCTGATAACTGCCCCCCACAGGTAAACACACATGAGAGACACTTGCCAAGTGTAAAGCAGCAGGTTTCTATACAAAAGGAGCTGTTTCAACAGACCACAGATTAGAATACCTTCAGTCCTGATTGAGTTTATATTTGATTTTTGAACATAACTGATTTAGTGAAACACTTATGATAGCAGGCATTTGCTGTTACGGTGAATGGAAAGAGTCAAATTTCAGATTTTATTTTTTTCTTTTCAAAGAAAACTTTTATCTGATTATTACTTAAGTCGTTGTAAAAGAAATGTTTGTACATTTGTTGAGTGTGGGGGAGGTGACACTGAGTGGGTTTTGACATAGAATTAATTTTGATTGGCTTTTAGCCAAGATAAGAAATATGTTTATTTTTGTGTAGGGTGCTACATTACCAGTTTACTGTTTGTTGTAGGAACTTCCTCTGCTAATACAAATACGTAAAATTGTCTGGTTTCTTATACGTTATCACTTTTTTTGTGAATTACAATTATACTTGTGTTACTGTGCTTACTGTCTTGCAATGGGTCTATTTCATTCTAGGATTCTTGCAATTCGAGTCCCTGCCTAAACCAAAATACAAAACTTATTTAACCTTCTTATTTCTTATATAAGCAGAAATAAGCAAGGTTTCTGATCAAACTACTTTATCATTTTTGCTATTTAAGCTTTTCATTAAATTTTTTTGAAACTCTCTTTATTTGTCAAGCCAAGTCAAAACTCTTTTCAGCAACATATTCAATTTCTACAAATAATAGTAGTAGACATTCTTTGCAGGAATTAGGTTAGAGGTGATCTAATCCAGCCTGTCACTCCAGGCTCTGCAAGTAGCTTGAAGTAGCTGGACAAGTCAATCTCTGATGCTGAAACTCTCACCTGTTTGGTCTTGAGGTTTCTACCATGTCAGTGTTTGGTTACATGCTGGTAAACTTATCAACATCCTAAACTATTATTGAGATACTCAAACATCACAATCTGCTCTGGGCTCCACTATGACTCCTATGTTTTGCATGTTTTTTTCCATCCATGTTATTTAAACTTTATTTATTTTATATTTAAACTTTGCATTGGTTCTGCCAATCACAATTCCCAATTTTGGCAGTATGGCCAATTAAATTAGAGATTAGGAAACCTAAATCCAATTGTTTTGTCCCTCGATCATTGTTCATGTCCAGATAAGCTTAAGCAAAATTATTGCTAGACAGTTGCATTTAGGGATAATGATAATAATAAGCATACATTGTCTTTCATCGCCAGGTCACCTTACAAGCTCTGTGTTGTTTTCCAGTTCCTAGTTTGAAAATGTTAGGACTTCGGTGTTGGTCTAATTTTGACTTTAATATCGATGCCTGTTCAAGGGTGCTCTGCAAAAAGGTTTTAAAGTTATACCTAGATGCTCTGGTTGAGAGTAAAGCAGTATTATGGAATTGACTTGTGTGGATCTGCTACTTTTATTTATTAAGAACTTTATAATTATAATCTGAGAGGGATTTCAGTTGGTCTTTATAAGTCTTCATTAAATGCAGCCTTTTGTTTTGTTCCCAGGTGTTAATATTATCAAATATTATTTTGTCCTTAAGTAAATGTTTTTAATTTAAATTATGGACATTACTTGTTATTTTTCATCCAAGTTTAGCTCTTGGACGTGCTTAGGGTTTTTTATTCTGGGCAGTTGTTAGGTGGTCTTTGATTGTAACAAGAAAATTTTTGTCCTTGAGCAATGCAAAGTCAACGAGCAGACATAATCACTGGCACTAGTGTGTATGGCTATAGTTCCTTCCTACAATGCGTACAGTTTATTATATATAAGATTCTCATAAACACAGTGATGGAGTATCCCACAGTCCACTGACACTCAATAGGAGAGCAGCAAGCAAAATCAGACCAATGAGTCTGATTTAAACGTGACACACTGCACTTTTCTCAATGTTATTTTATGTACATGAAATACAAAATACCTGAGGCTTTTAATGGGTTATCCTATTGAAAGGATGTAATCTCCATCCCAGAAAGCACAATTCCAGATTTAAAAAAGGAAATGTGCCCACCAAGAAAGTAAACACTTGTAGTTAGCTGATATAAAGAAGAATTATAGTAACTGATAATAATGAAAGCAGCAAGATCCATGAGATGTCATATGGATTACCATGGTTACCACAGAACATACAACTCTAGAAACATTATGAAGGGTGGCACATGAGAAAGTAGCCTTGGGCATTGTAAGGAGGCTCTCCCTTGTTTTAGTGGAAGTAAAAGTAGTTAGGTAAGCCCAGGTAGGAAATCCCTGTGCATGTTTTAATTTATTTTGTTAGTCCTATTATCTGTGTGCTTGCTGGAGAAAAGACATGTTGAATTCATTGGAACTGTGTATTTCAACTGTGGAGCTTTATGTTCATTCAGGCTCTATCAAGTTGACACATGAGGGAGTCATGGAACAATATCCCATTGTGAATGCTCCTGCGAAACTTAAAACTCAGCAACCCTTTCAACAATACTCTACTGCTGACATTAATGATTATATAGCAAGAAATCCTCATAATTTAATGCAGCAGTTATCACAACAGACAGGTGTGTCATGAAGGTCACATCAGCCTGTAAGCCATAATTTGTGGGCTGCCTAGGACAGTTTGTGAAGAAAACAAATTAACAATACACATTGCACTTAAAAAAGAACACATTTTCTACTGTTTTCTTGTCTACAATCTTTTTGATACATGTTTTGAACCAGTTCTATAAGTATGTTTAAATTTCTTGCATTTAACAAAGGCTGCAGTTTTTTAAGAAAAATGTGTGATGTTCTGAAGAATAAGGGCTCATTTATGCTTCACGCTTAGAATGCGTAATCACACGCATCATGGCTGCTATGCCATCATTCATTTGACACCTTCTCTGAGCAGGTCCTCAAAAATTAACGTGATGCGTGCGCGAGTTGCTGTACCAGCAAAAAGTCAGTGGGCACAGTGATAAAAGTTGGAATGTGATGTCAGAGTTTTTGTTTACTATCTACATGTGACAGAAAGCCTCTATGCAGATCCTACGGGATCAATGTGTACACTTCGATGTTTGATGTATGGTTTGATGTGGTGAAGCAAAATTCTGACATACAGATGCATTTGGTGTGCATTTATATTCAAGCATTGCATATTCCCAATCGTAATGACATGATACATTTTAAAAGTCTCACATACCATCTTTTGTCCTGTCTTTTTTTTTTTTCCAATTTCACAACAGCAACATAACGTACAGTGCTATATTTGAGCCACAGAGAAAAAAATTAAGGACATGGTGAAAATGTGTATTTTGTGATTAAAGTGGAAATTTTGGCCTTAATCTCGAAATGTCCACTTTAACCTCGTAGTTTACTTTATCATTAAAGTTTTTAATCGCTACAAGCTTCTTGTACCTGACAACAGCAGCAATAGATCACCACACAGAACACATTAAATGTATGATATTCCAACTCTCTGCAAATTTAGAATCTTTAGATTTATACTTGATATCACTTTCATGATGAAATGCATTAAAGCATGTATATTACATTTTACAGATAAATCATTAATTTCGTTTAAATAATGAATACTGTTAATAATTACACACATGAGGGTGACACGGTGGCGGAGCAGTAGAACTGAGGTCTCGCAGGGAATCACGTCGTTGGTATTCCCTGCCTGGAGTTTACATGTTTTCCTGCTGGGTTTCCACAGTGTGTTCCGGTTTCCTTCCAAAGATATGCAGATTTAGGGATTTGGTGTCGCTGAAATAACTCCAGTGTATGTGTGTGCTTGTATTCACTCTGCGATGAGCTGAGGCCCCATTCAGGGATTGTTTCTGCCTCGTGACCAATGCTTGCTGGAATGGACACATTCCTGGACTGATGGATTTAATCATTAAACATCCTTTTCAGAGATATTGCGGTAAGGTGTCATCGGAATTTAATGGGTGTTCCAGGCAATTCACAACACAGAGAAGCCGAACCTGTTCTCACCGTTATAATATCTCGTACTGCCACCTTCTGGATTCCTCCAGATTTATGTAAAGCACACGCACAAGTATAAACAGTAAAACACTTGCGTAGCTGAAGCGTCCGCTGCAGCATGTGTCGCACCGTGTGAAGTATAAACCCAGCCTAACTGTAAGTATTATTTTTCTATCAAACAGGACGGTCTGGCAAAGCCAGAATGTGGTGCAGACACCAATCTCTACATGGTTGTTTCAACTGACACTGAAGGTATTCAACAAGACAGTCCTTTTATTTTCTACTAGACATTAAGCCCGTTACAATAACGGGCGCTAGAATAGCAGTGCATAAACATTAGTAGAAACAGTCTATATTAAATGGCAAGGGACCTTGTATGTGGCTGTAATATGCGTCACTGTATTGTGTCCCTTTAATTTTCTCTTGCAATAATACTGGTTTGTATTTCCGTGAAATGCCTGTAATTTTGTCTGACAGTAATACAGTGGAACCTCGGTTCACGACCATAATTCGTTCCAAAACTCTGGTTGTAACTCGATTTGGTTGTGAACCAAAGTAATTTCCCTCATAGGATTGTATGTAAATACAATTAATCCATTCCAGATCGAATGAACTGTATGTAAATATATATGTTTTTAAGTTTTTAAGCACAAATATAATTAATTATACCATTGAATGCACAGCATAATAGTAAACTAAATGTAAAAACACTGAATAACACTGAGAAAACCTTGAACAACAGAGAAAACTAACACTGCAAGAGTTCGCGCTATTGACCCGCTCACTAAAAACACTTTTTTTTAATGCGCGCCTGTGTGTGTGTGTCTGTCTCTCTCTCTGCACAGGGAATGCACAGGAAGAGACTGAACATGTGTGAACGGTGTGGCCCTTGTGCTCTTGATAATAAATCTTTTTTTTCCATACAAATAAGTTTTACAAGACTTGGTTCAAGACAAATCAACCTCCAACCATGAGAAAGAGAGCTATGCCAGTAGAGTAAAACTTTAACCTACTAAAAATAAGTAAATAGATTAATTAATAAATAATTAAAAATAAATAGAGTTTAAAAAAAGGAAAAAAAGAGGGGAAAGAATCTGCCTCCTCAATTAAAATGCTTATTCTAAAATGTCTCGATGCATGCTCAATAATCCAGATAAGGAAATTCTAGAAAGTTGATTCTGTTCATCTGGACATAGTTTTTTCTGATACGTTTCACCATTCATTCAAGTGACTTCCTCAGTCTCAGTTGACTGCAAGTTTCTCCAACCTTATAAACAATACCTTGGCATAATGACCGAACTAGCACCATTGACTAACAATGGGCTGTTTGATCAATGATATGCAAATTGTCCATTGATCAATGGCCATGAGTACCATTCACAGAGAGTTGGGGAACGGCTGCAATCACCACATTGTAAGTTGGTGAAAGATGTACCCTTAGGCCCCCAACTCGATTCAGCGATGGTTGTTCTTTTTTCACGTAAATGGCTTCCTTGACTCTTCACTCAAGTCAGTGTTTCTCCCTGTCCAGGATGTGCACATCTTCATCACTGAAAGAGTGACCACTGTCCTGTAAATGTAAATAGACTGCGAAGTCCTGGCCTGACGAGGTAGCTGTTCTGTGTTGTGCCATCCGTTTCGCCAGTGGTTGTTTGGTTTCCCCAATGTATGATTCACGGCAATCCTCTTGGCACTTAACTGCGTAAACTATATTACTCTGTGTGTGCCGGGGCACCTGAACCTTGGGGTCGACCAATTTTTGCAGTAGTGTGTTTTGGTGTTATGCCAAGGTACTATTTATAAGGTTGGAGAATCCTGCAGTCAACTGAGACTGAGGAATTCACTTTGATGAGTGATGAAACGTATCAGAAAAAAACAATGTCCAGATGAACAGAATCAACTTTATAGAACTTATTCTAAAATTTTATTGATTAGTTCCTGCCAGGTTTTGAAAACGTTTTGTACAGATCCTCTTGGTGATAATTTGATTTTTTCCAATTTCAAATAGTATATGACATCAGTTACCCACTGACTTAAAATAGGAGAGTTAGGATTCTTCCAGCTGAGCAAGATAAGTGTACGTGCCAATAGTGTAGTAAAGGCAATTACAGTCTGTTTGTCCTTCTCCACTTTAAGCCCATCTGGAAGAACACCAGACACAGCTGTTCATAGTTTAGGAGGGATTGTGACTCCGAGGCTGTCTGAAAGGCATTTAAAGATTTTGGTCTAGAATGATGTTAATTTGGTGCAGGCCCGAAACATGTGGCCCAGTGAAGCTGGAACTTGATTGCAATATTTGCAGGTTGGATCTTGCCCTGGAATCATTTTGGACAATTTTAAATGAGACAGATGTGCCTAATATATAATTTTAACTTGAATAATTTTTTGCTTTGTGCATATGGAGCTCAAGTTAATTTTGTGCATTGCTACCTTCCACTCCATTTCTGAGATGTTGAGTGAGAGATCCTTTTCCCTCTGTACTCTTGGATTTTTGAAAGGGAGGGTCTGTAAAATGGTTTTATATATTACGCAAATGCTGTCTGTGTCCTCAAGACTGATCAATATTTTTCCAGCATAGAGGTAGGTGGGAGGTGAGAGAAATTGGGCAGGTTTTGTTTAATTGATAATAAACCTTTTTTTGGTGTGCCAAATACCCTGTGGTAATAATTAGGGGCCCTGATAGTGCTCCAGTTTTGACTGAAAACAGAAATCTTGAAATATATAATAGATTACCTTTGGAAAATGTTATTGCTTAGGATAGGCTCTGCATTTTTTAAGTTTATTATTATTGCTCACAATCAGGGTATATGTTAATTTGCCTCATGAAGCTACTGCATGTTCTAAAGTGAAGCATTTTTTCATTAAAAAAATCCTAGCCTGTTCTTGCCTTTTAAAATGGAAGTCGCAGGCAAGCCTCCCAAATGTGAAAAAAAAGCTTTGAAACTTACTGAATATATCCATTTTGAAGCAGCAAACTTTTCAAGTTAAGAAAATAAGCTTTCACCTTTCTGTGATATGCTTATGACAAAAAAAGTAAAGTGGAGGTAATAAAGTTTATCACATATTCTTACTACTGTTTTCTGGAGGTCAGAATGCCATTTCCAGTTTCTTTGTCTGCTCCCAGCGGCAGTCTTAGGTGGAGTTTTGAAATTTATCCTAAGCACATCCTCACTTCATCAAACATTTGTAGCTTCAGGCTGCATATTATCCAACTTTTGTTTCTGCCATTCTGTGTCACCGGTTATGTTCTGCCATGGTTTATAACAAACAATGCTGTTTGCAGAAGTGTGCCTCGTTCTGATATAAGTGAAGACGTGTCAGTGTATCATGAAATCATCTGATCTGAACACATATCTTTGCTGATTCAAAATGAGTGCTGACACTAGTTGCACATGCATGCTTAAATCCAAGAATTTCTTATGCCATGTATAATCATATTTTTTATAGGAAATGGTACACAGTTATTTAATGACAGACATGTATTCAAAGCATCTAAACGGTACTTTTCACATGCCGTCCACTTTAAGAGTTAATAATCGCGGTTCTTCAAAAGAGATTAAAGTCAGAGGAAAACAAATACTTTGCTGGTGTTTTCCAAAGTGTCTCCTCTCAATTAAGAATAGAGTTTTAACTGTGAAGCCAATTACAGAAGATGAATTTTCTTAGACATTTTAAAGAGATAAGTGCTGAGAGACTTGAAACGCAAGTCATATTGCACTTTTACAGATGCTGGAAGGACATACGTAACACAGAGGATGACCAGATTGGTTTAATTTGGAATCCAGTCATGCCTGCATTAAAGGGAACCTTAATATACGTATCTGGCTGTGTTGTTGCACCAGCAGGAGTAGGGTATATAGGGCTTGTGTGGATTTAGGCTCCCATCACTTGCGAGATCGCATTTCCTTAGAGGAGATTAAAGTCAGAGGAAAACAAATACTTTCCTGGTGTTTAGCAATACGTCTCCTCTCAATTAAGAGTGGAGTTTTAACTGTAAAGACGATTATAGAAGCTGAGCGTTCCTAGACATTTTAAAGAGATGAGTGCTGTATGACTTCAAACGAGCATCTCCATTGCCCATTTACGGATGCTGGAAGAAACTACGAAACACCTGGGATGACCAGTTTGGTTTTGTTTTGATGCCAGTCATGCCTGCATTAAATACAATCTGTATTGTTAGTTTACATAGCATAGCCTACAGAGCCAGATTCACATTGATTAGCTGTGTATGTGATAAAGTGTGCAAATAAGAGTTTTATCATACTTTGTACAAATAAATCTGACCTAAACTGATCACTACATTGATTTCATTATAAAAATCTTACATTTTTGAAAAGCCAAGCCCACCTGAACATCAATATTAAGTTCATTCTCTTAGTTAACACTCAGTATTGTGTAGTTTCTCCAGGGTATTGTGTGCATGCACGAAAAAACAAAATGTGGACGTGAGGGTCAATTGGCTTTGCGTCCTAGGAACCAAATTATCCAAACTATTCTATTACATTTCAATAATTATTTACCGCTCTGATGCTGATCTTTCTGATTATAAAATAGGTCATTACAATAGCGATCGACGAGAAGAATTCATAATAATGGTATTTGAGGGCTCCTCTAGAATGCCTCTTTCTTTTGCACAATTTGGCTCAAAAACTAATCTCTGAGTACTGAGGCTTAAGTTTCAAGTTTGGCATTTTTCCGTTCAGCAGTTTTAGCTCTAGACTGTCCTCAAGAAACTGTAACACACAGACAGACACAAATCCATTGTCCAGATATCAATGTTTTTGGTATTAGGGAACCCTAAAACGTCGAAAACCATTGAAAACTGGAGATTGAAATTTTTGACATAGCTAAAGCTTTTGCTCCCCCTAATATATAATAGGTTATGGTGGGGGAGGGCGCAAAGCAAACAAGTCCAGAAAAAACAAAAAAAGCAATGCGATAGAGCTAAGCCACAATGAAACAGACTGAAACACCACAAACCAAAAATCTAATTTTATACCATGCAGAGGATATGGTGATAAATGAACTGAGAACAATGTTTTTGAGTTAGTAAATGTAATTAAATGTAGTTACATTGTTTGTAGCAAACATTTACTCAAACCCATAATATGATGAGGTAGTGCTGAGTTGTGATTCATAGCAATTTTAAATTATTATTAGCATATGTATGCTTGCCAACAGAGTAGTCAATGAATCAGCACCTGAGTATATGGAGACACTCCTTTCCTATGCATTTCCTAGTTGGTGGAATGGGCTGCCCACCTCCATCCATACTGCTGACTCCTACAATGTGTTTAAGAAGCGATTGAAGACCCATCTGCTCTGTGAATACCTGTTGAACTGATGAAGAAAAACAACTTTGCTCTGCAATATTTTATACTCTTGGTTAATTTGCTTTAAGTTTAATTGCTTTAGTGATTGTAATCGTTGAATCTAAATGAATGAGTTATTATATATTTTCTTTTGTGGCAATCAACTTCTGTTACCCGCCCTATAACACTTGCTGAACAAACAGGCCCTAACTTAACGTTGCTCAATTGTTTACCTCTTTTGTAAGTTGCTTTGGACAAAAGCATCCATAATAAAATAAATGAATGTAAATGTACAGTAAATGTAAGTAGTAATTGTAAGTTGATATTTTTTCTGAAACTGTCTGATTGTCTACAGAACAGAGACAGGAGTTCACAACTAGACATTGACATTCAATAACGTCAGTAAGAGCACATGGACAACACTTTTTGAAGTGAAACATGGCCCCGGCAATAAAAGTTTTCCATGGAGCCAGAAAATTGGTGAGATGAAGCACAAAGCACACCTTTTAAAATGGCTGACCTTCACAACAATGTTTTAGTTTTGGCTTTTACCCCATAAAATGATATTGATACCCCGTTTTGCAATATGTGTGCAATCTTTTATGTTTCAGCCAGAATTCCTATCTTTGTTTTTTGTCTTCTTTGATTCTTTTGATTGTATTACTTTTATTTACAATTACTTGCATAGTGATTTTTTTTCTTTGCATCTGACTTTCTCTATGTATCAATGCCTTTGTTTTTTGCTTGTTCTGTGTGCACTGCTAGGGATTACCCTGAGCCCTGTAAAGATGAGGGTTTCTTATAGTTCCTTACGGCAGTTCATTAAAATGCATTAGGGAGTGGGTTTTTTTTTGTCTTATGCTTTGTGAAGGACAGCCGGGTCCCATGCCCGGCAGGGACGCCCCTGCTGCTTATGATCCAGGGGAGCCACCATGGGCAGTCCAGTACCTCCCCCAGGATGCTTGGTGGTAGCCTCCCTGGCTGACGGTGATTCCCCAACCACCCGCAGGGCTCCATGGGAAATGGAGTCCTCCACAGCCTGGTTGGGGGCTCAGATGGCCGCTAGGAGGAACTGCATGGACTCAGTAGCCTGGCTGGATGAATCTTCAGCCCCACCCGAAGGTGCAATTAGGACCAGGTGGTCAAGCACCTGGAACACTTCCGGGTGGGTTATAAAAAGGGCCAGTCACCACCACTCAGACAGCCAGATTCGGGAGGAAGAGGACTGAGCTTTAGGAGGAGTGGCAGTAGAGGAGAGAAGACGAGTGTTTGGTGTTGCAGGTGTGTTTTGGGACTGTGTTGGGCTGTGTGGCACGGGGAAGACGTGTCCCACAGCTGAAGATAAATAAAAGTTTGTTTATTTTTATATGTGCCTCCGTGTCCATCTGTGTCGGGTCAGGCGCTTATATAGCGCCTTTGTTGCAGCTTATTGTACAGTATATTCTGGATTTTTGACCTGCTGCTCTGTATTTTGATCTTGCTTTGGATTAATATTGAAAGTTTTTTTGTATTTGATTTTCTTTTTATCTTTTTTTCACCACAGAACTTCATGTTATTTCAGAACATTTTCATTAATAATAAATAATTTATTTTATTAATTCTACATGTTCTACATTTATTTATAAAGTCTTAGTTTGAAAATGGATATATTCTATAACTTTTAAGGCTTTTATTTTCATGTTTGGAAGCCTGAATAGGCTAGGTATTTAATAAACAAAAATATTAAAAAATGCTTTTCTGTAGAACACAATTTTATGTACTGAATACTTATGTTTTCATTAGGCAAATTACATCATACATAAATACGCATTGTACCAAACAAAGGCCACACCAGCTTGTATTTTTGACGACACTCACTGAGAGCAACCACTTTTCATGACATATACTCACTTAGGCTCTATGTGTGAAAGACTGCTGCAGTTCTGCTGTAATCAATTCCCAGTAAAAACTGATTCCCTTTCAAGTGTGTGCCTGAAAAAAGCAGCACATGCACACTCTTGCAGACTGCTGGGAAATAAAGCCCTCTTGGTTACAATGTCACAGGTTTGTCTTGCTTTTATAGCAGTAATAAAACAGCAACTCTTTACAATGAGATTCACAAGATTCATGACTTCACTTTCCCAGCAAAAACTGCAAATACAAACTAGAAACAAGGCATGGCTAACCTCACACTGTTCACTGCATGAACACTGTCAGTGTCACAATATCAAAAATGTCTGCAACACTTTTTCTTGTCATTTAATATCCCAGAGTTTGCATGCTTGGGGCTCTGATTTATACATTTTCAGAATCTCCAGTTCTCTTTTTTATCTCTGAAGCATTTAGACCCATCCAGGCTGTGAACAACATCCAAAATGAATATTTTATTTTATCTATGAGAAGACCTTCCTGCGTGGAGTTTGCATGTTCTCCCCGTGTCTGCGTGGGTTTCCTCCGGGCGCTCCGGTTTCCTCCCACAATCCAAAGACATGCAGGTTAGGTGGATTGGCGATTCCAAATTGGCCCTAGTGTGTGCTTGGTGTGTGGGTGTGTTTGTGTGTGTCCTGCGGTGGGTTGGCACCCTGCCCAGGATTGGTTCCTGCCTTGTGCCCTGTGTTGGCTGGGATTGGCTCCAGCGGACCCCCGTGACCCTGTGTTCGGATTCGGCGGGTTAGTAAATGGATGGATGGATCTATGAGAAGATATCACTGTAGAGTTTTGAATTGAGGATCAAATTAAAATTTATATTTTTTCTGAAGTTCTAGTTTTTCACTCATTATCTCAAATCATGGAAAGATTTAAATAAACCTACTTTTGTTGTTTACTTTTTAGTCAAATCAGTTCTAACAGCTTTTGAGAAATGGGGAACATTTATCTTAATATTAGTCAAGCTTAAGATACCTGACCTGGTGTCCATAAAGATATTGGACACTATATTCTTGGGATTCTAATTCTTTTCTGTTTTTGGTTCTGGATTTGCTATTTTAATGTCCTAAACAGACATTTCAGTCCTCAAAAGACAGACAAGTTTGCCTTCATTTAACCACCCATGCAAGTCGACTCTGTTTAATTTGTCAAACCATGATTTCAGTTAACAAGGTTCCTAACAACAGACATCTCTATGAAACTAAGCACGCCAGGTTCCACAGTGCTTTCCTGTCTGGCAGCTCAGCCAAACCAAACAGAGTTGCTTTCCTGAAATGTTCCTATGAAAGCTCTGTGACAGCAGCTTCATTTCATATTACTTGGGAATTAGCTAAAATGGCAAGCCATTTGTAGATGCTGAACTCGTAAAACAATGTGCTTTGGACATGCTTGAGTAGCTTTTTGATAGAGATAAAAAGAAAGACAAGATTAATAAAAGAGTGAAACAGGTACACATGTCTGACTCACATGTAGCATACAGGGTTCCAGCAGAAGTGAAGTCAACTGATCACATATCAATCACTGTTAATGACTCAATACAGATACAGCCCAACTGTTGGTATTTTTAAGATACTTCAATTGTGAAGTTTTCAAGGAAGAGTTTTTGTGCCTTTTGCATTTGAAGGTTCACACAATGGGTGAGGCTATTGATGTTGCAGTGAAAGGTTTTATTGAAGAGAAATCGGAACTCAGTAAAATAAACCTCCTTGGTACAGATGGCAGTAAGTCAATGGTTGGTAAAGAGAAAGGGTTATCCTTGCGTTTAGCAGCAGAGCATCCTGCTATTAATTTGCTGCATTGCATGATTCATCAAACTGTTTTGTGTGCGAAGTTGTCTGGCAAAATGAAAGAAACAATGAATATAATCACCAAAACTGTCAACCACAAGCTTGCAGCATTGACTTTTTAAAACATTGCTGAGAGATAGTGGAGCAGAGCACTCGGACTTCCTTCTGCATAATGATGTATGTCGGCTGAGCAAGGGACAGGTTCTGAAGCATTTGTTTTCACTGCAAAACGAAGTAATGGAATTTTTTTTAAATCAAATATCTACCAGAGCAAGAGTTTTCTTTGTTCATGCACGACACAGAGTTCATGGCCTACGTGTCATTTCTGTGTGATATAACCAACCACATATACAAGTTCAGTGTGCAACTGCAAGGATGTTGTTCAATTGTCAGGGAACTGTTTGAAAAAGTAACAGCATTTCATGCAACCCTGTACTTATTTCTAAACAATAGCAAGGGAAAAATGTTACATTTTCCCACCCTACATAATGTCGCAAGCTCTGTGAATCAGACTGCTCATTCTATGTAGGCATTGCTTATAAGTCTCATAGAGAATTTCAAAACACCTTTAGAAAATTTCAAAATAAAGAATGAATTGCTTTTATTTGTAAGAAACCCTTTCGTTGTCACAACAAACAGCTCATGAGCAGCTGAAGCCAAGACTTTATTGCTGAATATAGATGAGGCGTCATTGCAGCTAGAGATGATTCAGTTACAGAGTAACAGTAAGGTTAGAGCTAAATTCAACAAGGAAGAGCTATGCATATTTTGGACGCAGTTTGTGCAGCAGTATTCTAATTGCAAAAGACTTGAAAGATACATTTTGACAATGTTTGGATTTACCGACATCTGTGTGTTGGGATTTTCAATAACCTTGTTAAGAATAAGAGGCACAACAGACTCACTGATGACAATCTTAACCAGCATATGCCTTGATCTCCCACAAGCCTTTCTTTAGCAAATTTACAATGGATGGAGAGTGTCACCCACTAACAAAACCATAACCATTTTCCATAACCATTAACTTGCAGTTAATATGAAAGAAAGTCATTCATTGTTAAAGCTGTTTGAGCATAATTACAACTAACACATGGTGTACTTTCCCCTGGCTCCCCACTATTTTCTGAAAATGACCCTCAGGCCTAAAAGTCTGAATATCAGTGATCTGCTGTAAAGCGTATAGTAACACTGTCACAATAAAACAAAGTTGAAAACTCGGCAAGGACTACCTGAGCATAACAGCCTGCTCCTTCTCTCTCGCAGGTTATCAAAACTGATAAGTACATTTCTGGGAACAATTTTTAACGTAGAGCCTGTGAGTGGAGTCTGGCTTATCTTAACAGCTTCTGTTTTGCACTGAACCCATTAAAGCCATGTTGCATTTGGGGAAATAGAAAACTGTTGCTATTTTTAGAGATGTGGTAACCATTTGCTACAATGCATGGGTGTCCACATCTATTTTTCAGTACAATGGGTGCTGTGGTCCAATAAAAAATGTATAGAACCAATGAAATTAAATTTAAGACAAATACCTCCTCAATTATCTGTATCTTAATTTAGAATGTCATGTCATTTTATACCCGCATAATCCAGACCAGGGGCTTGGGTTTGGGGGATATGAAGCCTATCCTAACATGCATAGGGTGCAAGGCAGGAAAAACCCTGGACAGGGCACCCATCCGGGCAAACACACAGTCACATACCCACACACTAGGGCCAATTAAGTGTCGCCAGTTCACTTAACCTGTATGTCTTTTGGACATTAAGAGGAAACCAGAGCAGCTGGAGCAATCCCTTGAGAACATGCAAACTCCACACAGGGAGGACTGGGGTGTGAACTCTGGTCTCCTTACTGTGAGGCAGTAGCACTACCACTACGCCATCCCGATTTTGAATGTATTTTTTATATTACATTGCTTACTGGGGCTGTATTCATTGAGTACTACAGAAAGAGTACAGTTAAAATCGTTGAAACACTAATGATACTCTCAAATCAATTGTGAAATTATTTTATGGATCCCATGGCAGATGCTACTTCATCTGTGATAGCATCTCTGTCTCATTCAAAATGGAAATTTTCCATCTCAATTAATATAAAACAAATTCACCTTTATTTTTTTTTTTTTATACATTTTATTCTATCTACGCAGTGTTTATTAGTGTGACGTGCTTTGCTTCTCTATGAGGCTTTTATTTTTGAACGTTTTCCTTAAGTGTCAGGTTGAAAAGAGCTTTATTACCAACCTCCGCAAACAAAGAGGGGAGGGGGCCAATCATCCTTCATGAATAGCAACGCAGATATAAAGGACAAACTTAATGAGAACCAAGCTATCTTCAACAAAGGATTTTGATCATTTAAATGTTTTGATAAGCTTAATCGGCTAAGTTTAGAAAATTATAAAAGACTGCAGATTAAAATATTTATTTGCCAATGTAGGCATCATAGACCAAGTGGTCACTAAAGAAAAACAGCAGGGTGTCTTCTGACTTGTTTATTTTTTCTACAGACTTGTTTCTAAAGTCAATGTGACTTTAGAAACAAAATAAGGAGCTTTTTCTGAAATGCATTCAGAGCAATTAGTTTTGACTGCAAAGGAACTTTGAGAAAGCATCATTCTATTGAACATTTGCTATGGGTGACTTTGTGGTTAAGGTACAGACAAAAGTAAATTTCAGAAGTAGAACAGATACACCAAAGAGAATAACACTTACATCATCTACTACAAAATGAACAGAATAAATGAAAGTGCTATTTCCAATCTTCAAGTAAATGATTATTTATTTCTAGTTCTCTCAGTGAATAGATTTACTTGAAGTGTGTGTTACATATTAGTGTCGTGACAATCAATGCTTTTCTGAAATGTAAGTGAGCAGTAACAGATTTAAAGGAAATTGCATTGTGCACTTCATGTCTCTTTTGTTGAAAGACTGAGCTTCTTTGAAACTTAAATGAACAACCAGTAATAGCAACAATATAACAAAAAAGTCAAATGCTGAATTTTTCCAAAGAACTTCATTGATGAAATTATTATATTATTAGTTATTATATAGCAACCTACTGATATTCATGCCTTGTTATTAATATTTTAAGTTATCCTTCAATCAGTTTTATTAATAGTCAATGAAAGGGGAGCACAGATACTGTAAGCCTGTGTCTTCAAATAGGCCTGTTAGTTATGAGTAAAATTTTGAAAAGAATTCTAACCGGTGTTCTTTATTTTATGTTGTTTCTTTTCATAAGGAAAACCATATTAACATCTTCTGCAAGCACAGAGCTGAAGTTATTGAAAATATTTTTATTACTAGTATTGTGTTAGGATCTTGCAATCTTTGAGTAAATTTTGTACTAAAATGGCATGACCCATGGCAGACCATTGGAAGTCCTGCGACACTCCATGTAGTGGCAAAGTTGGAACCAGACTACACATTGAGCATCTTGTAGTTTAGGACCGACTGGCATAAGACTTGAGAGAAGCCAGACATGGAGGCACAGATGCAAATAGGTGGTAATTTTCAAAACAAAAGTGGGTTTTATTTACAGGTGCACAAAAAACACAAAAATATTGTCCCAATCAAAAACAGTAAGCAATATATACAGTGAATTTTCCAGTCCCAAAATGAAAAATAAAGATATATACACAAAATTGTGGTCTTCCTAAAGAAAATTGTGCTCAGGAAGAAACTACACATTATACAGTCCACTGAATCTACAAAAATATTTACAAGGAAAAAAAGCAGTGTATATACAGGAAAAACAAAGTGCACCACAAACCCAAAATCTATATAAATACCTCCACCAAAACAATATTTCTATACAACAAGAACATACAGTATAAATAAAACACTGTTTGGTATACAGTAAACCCTCATTTATCGTGGTTAATCCGTTCCAGACTCTACCATGATAAATGAATTTCCGCGAAGTAGGATTCTTTATTTATAAATCTAATATTTGCACAGTTAGAGCATAGAAAACCTTCTAAATACTTTTTTTAACATTATTAGAGCCCCCTAGACATGAAATAACACCCTTTAGTCAAAAGTTTAAACTGTGCTCCATGACAAGACAGAAATGGCAGTTATTTCTCACAATTAAAAGAATGTAAACATATCTTCCTCTTCAAAGAAGTGTGCGTCAGGAGCAGAGAATATCAGAGAGAGAGAGAGCGACAGAGAGAGAAAAGTAAACGATCAAAAATCAATAGGGCTTATGGGCTTTTAAGTGGAAGCACTGCGATAAAGCGGCCGCAAGGAAGGGATCAATGTGAAGGTAGTCTTTCAGCATGTTTTAGAGGAGCTTCCGTATCTTCTAAGCAAACAGCCTCTGTGCAAACAGCCCCTCTGCTCACACCCCCCTCTGCTCACACCGCCTCTGTCAGGAGCAGAGATTGTCAGAGAGAGTGAGAGAGGCAGAGAAAAACAAACAATCAAAAATCAATATGTGCTGTTATGTGCTGTTTAAGTGTGCGAAGCACCACGTGATACGTGATACGCGAAATTGAGCGCATTCTGACACGCTCCCTCGGAAGAGCGGTTTTGAACTACAAAAGTAAATGGCTTTTTCTTGGGGATCTCCTATTCACATTAATGCTTGCATTAACTAAACGCTCCTCACCTTTATTATTGCTAACGGGCAACGGAGCTAAACAGACGCTCGCTTTTATGAAAAGGAATAGCAAAATACCCGCGCTTCGCAGCGGCAAAATACTGTACTGCCTTAAAATTTTTATTAGGAAGAAAATGAAACCTTTTTAAACTGAGGGAAAATATACCAATAATTATTTGTTAGGAATCTCTTTATATACCACATTGTGAGTTCGGCCCTCCGGTTGTAATATGACCAAGCTGTGCGCTGAGCTTACTCTTGAGCATGCAACATACAGTTGGCCATGTGAACAGTAATCTTGTTTGGATTGCTGCTGTCATAATCGGTTTGAGCTTCATGGTTTGTTTCAATTACGACAGTATTTGCAGGACTTGTGTTGAAGAGACATTCGGCATCTGTCAAGCGTTGTAAGTATACAACCGGTTTCATTGATAACTTCACATCCAGCTGTTGAGAGTTTAAACATTCATAAACATCAAAGTGCCCACTACTGAAATCGTCACCTGTGAATCTAAGATGTTTAAGAGGCATTGGCGGTTGTCGAAAGGTGTAAAATATTTGGCCTGTTTCAGTACACTTGAAAGCAACAACTGAACAATTAAGCATCAGCCATCAACTTACATGCAGATCCATAGGTGAAGGACTTAAGCATTTCACTCTTCTAGTGCTCCTGTGTAGTATAATTATCTCCTGTACCGTCATCAGTCCACACCTTGAACCTGTCCCAGTCATTCAATACATAAGACACAATGTTCCTCTGGATATCAAGAGTGAGCCTGATATGGCCGTGCAATATGTAACAAAGAGAATGGAAAAGGTAGGTGCCATCTCCGGGCATGGAGACCACTCGGTAAGTGACAGTTCTTTGATCGATGGTGATCACCTCGATAGACATGTTAATGGGGGTACGGTTGGAATGATAAAGGAAATGGGTACCTGAACAATGTCTAAAATACCTAAACAATAACTATAATCGTAATAAATGAACAATAAAACAGCGGAGAAGCCGTGGATTAAATAAAAAGGCTGTAGTTATCAGCAGGGAGATGTGAATCTCGTGGCGAATCAAGGAAGGGAATGTAGAGACTGGAGCGACGGACGGCCTTATATAGGCAGGGCGCCAACAACGTAGGAGGCATTGGGATGGGGGACCCAACGCCACCTCACACGGTGACCGAGCTGCAGGCTATGGACGTATATATGTATGTAAGTAGAATTCAGTTAGCGATGGGAACCCGCGTACCAAATTTCTTGAAGATGGGCCCATAAATAACAAAGACCGTTGAAAAGTTCAATATGGCGGCCGACAGTGGCATCATACCACCGAAATAAGTACGTACATTGGTTTTGGTTAGCGCAAGGAAGCCACCTATCAAATTTCGTGAAGATGGGGCCATAAATAAGAAAGTTCAACATGGCAAACGTTGTCAATCGTTATGACAGTTACGCGTAGAATTTCGAAATTAAACCTGCTTAACTTTTGTAAGTAAGTTGTAAGGAATGAGCCTGCCAAATTTCAGCCTTCTACCTACACAGGAAGTTGGAGAATTAGTGACTATAGAAAGTTCAATATGGCGGCCGACAGTGGCGTCATACCATCGAAATAAGTACGTACATTGGTTTCAGTTAGCTCAGGGAAGCCGCCTACCAAATTTCGTGAAGCTGGGGCCATAAATAAGAAAGTTCAACATGGCGGATGTTGTCGACCGTTATGACCGTTACGTGTAGAATTTCGAAATTAAACCTGCATAACTTTTGTAAGTAAGCTGTAAGAAATAAGCCTGCCAAATTTCAGCCTTCTACCTACACGGGAAGTTAGAGAATTAGTGATGAGTCAGTGAGTCAGCGAGTGAGTCAGTGAGGGCTTTGCCTTTTATTAGTACAGATACGCGCAGCGTCCTCTTCTGCGTGAACCTGCAGAAGCCAAGATTAAAAATGAATGAAAACGCACACTCCATACTTCAACTTTTTCATTTTGCGGCAAAATTGGCCTTCGTTTAAACTGGTAATGACTAGTGCTTTGGACAAGTAGCTCAGATATGGCTGCTTTCTTCTTTGTGACTTTTACAGCATTGAGTGGCTTACACCTGAACAAAAAAAAAAGATCTTACAAGATATAATAATTAATATGTCAGATTTCTGTAACAGTGCAACCTTCAAGTAAGGGACAAAATGAAATATTACAGATGAAAAATGTTATAGAAAGACTGTTCAAAGAATATTGCAGTCATGTTTTGGACTTACTTTTTGCCAAGCCTGATTAGTATGTGTGGTAGTCATAATAAAAAACTATAAAGTTTTTTCAGAAATACAGAACAGAACAATTTACTACTATCACTGCATATTACATTCTAATCTGCTTCACTGAACTGATAGCACATACTGAAATTTAGCTTTACTTGATGTCTCTACAGTTTTAAAGTGAAATGTTTCTTATTTCTGATCACTGATCAATCATGACAAAAAAATGAAATTGTAAGTGAAAGCTTGTTTTTTTATGCTATCCAAGCACATATGCATATTTCTGGCCTATTTACTGCTAAGACATCACCAAAATGAAGTTATCAACAAGAAGATAAACCTTTCACATAAAAATATGGCTTAAAATTAACTGAAATCATGCTCTTAGCCTTGTAACTTCCATGAATAATATACTACTTCCATTTGAAATTTTAAGGTTAGGTGTCTGCGGTGGGTTGGCACCCTGCCCAGAATTGGTTCCTGCCTTGTGCCCTGTGTTGGCTGGGATTGGCTCCAGCGGACCCCCGTGACCCTGTGTTCGGATTCAGCGGGTTAGAAAATGGACGGATCGAAGGTTAGGTGTTGTGTACACTGATCATACCCAACTTACTACTTACCTCATGTTTGGTAAAACAGTGTTCTACCATTTCTGGAGAACATAAGAATAAATGTAGTATATATGCTATTAACAATAGCCACTAATTTTCCTAACCCATTTATTCAGTTACAGGATTACAGTTAGAGCTTATCTCCATATCATCAAGTGCAAGACAAGAAACAACCCAGGATATTGTACCAGTTATGTTGTTACTTGACTCATCCACACCTGCCAATTAATCTAACATACACGTCATTGGTATTATGTAGACATAACAGATGAATTAATGGATCACTTAATTTTTTTCTTTTTGCTATGTGGACCATAGTCACAAAAAAAGCCAAAAATATCCTTCTAAAATCAAGCTCTATTACTAAGAGGAGAAAGAAAGACTCAGATATTCAAAGCAAGGGGCAGGTCATCTTAGCAAAAGACCAAAAATTGAGGTCTAAATTATGAGAAACATCATAAGAGCAGTTTTGACAAAAGCAGGCAATTAACACTATAGTGGCTGCACATTTTTTAGTAGTATAACCACTGAGGCAATTCTAAGTGGAATCTCAGTATTTTTTTTTTTCACTAATGGTCCATCAATTCAGCAAGTGAAAAAAGTGAATTTCACCGGACATACCCCCAGAACACCATATACTGTATAGCCTTAAACAAGCTTGACTAAATGTAAAAATATTTAGTTCATTGGGAATAACTGCTCATCATCAGTTACGGTCCAGCCTTCCTTATAACACATTATGCAATATGCTATGATACACCGTATAGGAAAAAAAAATCTTAGGATTGGAGTATGCATCCGCCATCAAATCATTGTGTATGTGATTCACTATGTGGCAGCATTTCAATATAGCCATATTCAAAATTGATTTTCTCATGTGTGTCAGCATCTTTATGTATCATAAGCATAGAAAGCTGATTGTTTATTCTTTCGTTTGCATACATTGTTGGATCTACTGTGTCTGTCAAAATGTTGTAAGTGAGCCATCTTGCTGTGCTCTATGCTGTGCTCTACACTTGTGGCTTGCTCCATCTGCAGTGTGTCTTCCATCTTGAGTGTTCACCTTTCATGGTTCTTCAAGTTCTTATTCTAAGTTGTGTGAAAACATTGTGATGCAATTTCAGGTGAGCTTATACTTGTTTTTACCTAACTGAAACCGCTGGACTGCAGGCAGTATTTTGAGATTTGTCTGGTATTGTCTTTATCATGCACAGTAAAACAATGTTAGTGAGTTTCAATGTACTGTAACATTTTCTTAGTGACTTGTAGTTGACTGCAGAATAGAGACAACAATTCACACCTGGGTATAAATGTTCAATAATGTTAATAACAGAAACAGGAGAGGATTTATCAAAGTAAAAAGGACATGCAGATGCAGCAAAGTGCGGGCCAAAGGAGAGAGCACAATCCACATCCAGGTACAAACATTTAATGACATTGCTTGTAGTAATAGACTGTTTTTTAAAATAATCAAAGAAAATATCATCAATCACATTTGCTAAATAGAATTTTAGAGTTACAGCAACATGGGCATTTGCAGTGCCACTAATTAAAAAATACCAATGAAGGACAGGAACATGACACACGATATGATTAAATAAGGAACATTGTAAAGACACAATACCCATTGTCAAAGTCAATGGTGCTTCTAGTGCTAAGCCCAGGACAACTTTAGGTTTCCTCCTTATAACTTTCAAAATTGTTATGACTTGAAAGTCATAAACACAAGAGAGTCCCAAAAAGGCTCAAAAATGCCCACTAGAGGGTGATATACCATCAAACCTCAGCTAGATTTGATGCAATATACTTTATTAATCCCAGAGGGGAAATTGTCTTATTACATGACCTTTGTGGAGGTGGAGTGGTGGCTCTGAGGCTAGGGCTCTGTGCTGGCAATCGGAAGGTTGCCAGTTCAAATCCCATGAAACACCAGAAGTGACTCTCCTCTGCTGGGTAGCAATTGCTTTCTCCTGGGTATGATGTTAATCTGCCTCCACCCCTGCAAGCAGGTCCTCCAATTTGCAGAGAAAGGTTGGGTGTTGGTGGCATGATTGGCACTCCAGACACCATAAAAAGAACTTCAGACTGTTCCAGTGTGGTTCTAAAGTGTCACCCACTGCACTTGGGTACCAATCCAGGTGGTCCATCATGTGGTGGGTGTGGCAATTCACTGTCAGTGCATGCTCCCAACCTCTCTCCCTTTGGGGGTCAGATATACGTAAAAACACAGGATCTTCATCCATCCATCAATTTTCTAACCCGCTGAATCCAAAGACAGGGTCACGGGGGTCTGCTGGAGCCAATCCCAGCCAACACAGGGCACAAGGCAGGAACCAATCCTGGGCAGGGTGCCAACCCACCGCAGGACACACACAAACACACCAAGCACACACTAGGGCCAATTTAGAATCGCCAATCCACCTAACCTGCATGTCTTTGGACTGTGGGAGGAAACCGGAGTGCCTGGAGGAAACCCACGCAGACACGGGGAGAACATGCAAACGCCACGCAGGGAGGACCGGGGAAACGAACCCGGGTCTCCTAACTGCGAGGCAGCAGCGCTACCACTGCGCCACCATGCCGCCCAACACAGGATCTTGATAGAACAAAAGGTTTATTGTCACAAAAAGGATCTTCAACAACAATGACACTGTGTAGAGCACAAAAGTCAAAATGGAGTTTCCTAAAATAACAAGACAATCTAATGCGAGCAAAGTTCCAATACAAGAATCCAAAGAGTGGCAATGATGGGCAGGTAGTCCTGCCTCTTGGGAAACCACTCACAACACACAAGGCTCATAACAAAGGCTTAGAAATAAACAAAGAACAATGGAAACAATTAGGAAAAATAATATTAACATAAATATAAATAACTAGCAAAATACCCGTGCTTCGCAGCGGAGAAGTAGTGTGTTAAAGAAGCAATGAAAAAGAAAAGGAAACATTTTGAAAATAACGTAACATGATTGTCAATGTAATTGTTTTGTCACTGTTGTGAGTGATGAGTGTTGCTGTCATATATATATATATATATATATATATATATATATATAATATATACACACACACATATAAATATATATATATATATATACATATCTACATATACATATACACATACATACATACACACACATATATAAACATATATATACATATACAAACATATCTACATATATACATATACACACACACACACATATATATATATACTAGCAGAATACCAGCTTCAGCGGAGAAGTAGTGTTTTAAAGAAGGTACGAAAAAGAAAAGGAAAAATTTCAAAAATAACGTAACATGATTGTTAATGTAATTGTTTTGTCATTGATATGAGTGTTGTTCTCATATCTATCTATCTATCTATCTATCTATCTATCTATCTATCTATCTATCTATCTATCTATCTATGTTGTTCTCATATCTATCTATATATATATTTCTCTATCTATCTATATATATATATATATATACCCGCGCTTGGCAGCGGAGAAGTAGTGTGTTAATGAAGGAAAGAGAAAGAAAAGGAAACATTTTAAAAATAATGTAACATGATTGTCAAAGTAATTGTTTTGTGTATTTGGCGGCAGCGTCACGAAGTTGTTTTCGTAGCTGCATCAGAAAATGTACTACGACGTCTGACACGCCTCCTTTTTACTGTTTTCTTACAGCTTGGATTGCTGCTGTCATATATACACACACACACACACACACACACATACATACATACATACATACATACATATATACATCTTCATATCTAGATATCTATATACATATCTACATATACACACACTCGCACATACATACCTATCTACATCATATATACACACACATACATACATACACACACACAAATCATATACATGTGTGTGTGTATGTATGTGTGTGTGTGTGTGTGTGTGTGTGTATATATATACACATACATATACTTGTGTGTATGTTTGTATGTGTCTATATGTGTGTGTATAGGTTTGGTCACTGAGTGCAAGGGAAAAATAATAAATTATAGTCTATAAGTTATTAAACAGTAAAACATTAACGTTTTAAGAAGTACAGGCACATTGAAATTACATTTTCTATGTGAACATTCAAATTTGTGCCTCTGGTAATGTGCCTTACCGGCATTTAAAGAAAATTAGTTTTGTGTCCTCTGCAGTGTTAAGAGAGAAAGGCTTTGGTTTGGGATAAAAGGAAAAAAGGTGTAAAGAAAGGAAAGTTGCCTTTTTCTTTTATATAGTATAGTAAAATACCAGGCTCCAGCGAGAAGTAGTGTGTTAAAGAAGCAATGAAAAGAAAAGGAAACATTTTGAAAATAACGTAACCTGATTGTCAATGTAATTGTTTTGTCACTGTTGTGAGTGATGAGTGTTGCTGTCGTATATATATATATTTACACACACACACATAAACATATATATATATATATACATATCTATACATATACACATATATACATACATATATATATCTACATATATACACACACATATATACACACACATACATACATACACACACATATATACACAGAAATACATATATATATATATACATACATACACACACACATATATAAGCATATATATACATATACATACATATCTACATATATACACACACAGCTATTTCGTATCAGTGCAATACGCTATTTGTTAAAACGGTTGACTCCCGCTCTTACGTGCAATAACAAATCAAATCATTCAGTTGTCTTTGCTCATATGTCATTTTAGAGCTGGACGCCTGGCATCTTTTTGGCCACAAGTTCGTTTCTGTTTGGTGTGAGGTTCTGTGTTGTGGAGATTCTCAGGATGGATTGCAGGTGCTCATCAGTGAGGCGACTCCTGTGTGCTGTTTTGTTAGTCTTTATCACTGAGAAGAGCTTCTCACACAGATCTGTGCTACCAAACATGCACAAGGTTCGAGCCGCATGTAGACGGACTTTTTTTGTTCTTCAAAGTCACCAAAGCGCCGTGCAAACTCAGTGCGCAATAACTCTAGCCGCAATAACTTGCAGCATCAAAGGTAGACTTGATTAACGTGGTAAGTGTTCGGCAAGGCAGCTGAAGCGCTGCATTATGGGATCTGTAGTTTATTGTGTTACCAGCGCTTCATATACCCGGGCTTTAATAACAATAATACAGTATATAAAATGATCTCGCGGGCCGGATATAATTACGCCGGGCGGATGTGGCCCCGCCCTTGAGTTTGACACATATGGACTAAATAGAACTTGAAAAGATATATTTTTTCAAATGTGATCGCGCAATTCAGATAGAGTTGACGCGCACTACAGCCTGCATGCCTCAATGAGTCATCCTCCCCTCGCTCTTACTTTTTACCGTTCATCTAATGAATACACTGAGTATGGCTTTACCAAAACAATCATTGATGGCGAATAAAGTATCCATTATTCGAGTATGTAGAGCGGGATATATATATATACATACAGTATATATATACCCGCGTATCGCAGCGGAGAAGTAGTGTGTTAAAAAAGGTAGAAAAAGAAAAGGGAACATTTTAAAAATAACGTAACATGACTTTCAATATACAGTATTTGTTTTGTGAGTGTTACTGAGTGTTGCTGTCATCAAGGATTTGATTATCATTATTTCTTTCAATCAGGTTCGTATTTGTAGGATGTGTTGTGTTCAAGTTACATTCCGTGTTTGTCAATCGTTGTAAAGATGACAGGTTTCATTCATCGATTCGTTTCTTACTGCATCAATAAACAGCTCGTCTTCTTCTTTATCTGAGACCTGACACACTGCATGCACGGGTTTTTTACACTGTCTTCCTTTAGCGGGACATTGACTTTTTCCACCGTGTGCTTTGTTTCCACAGTAGCTGGATTTATGAATATGCTTATCAGACGCTTCATATTTTTTGCTGCCTTTTCAATTGTGTAATTCGGTTTTTGTTCAGCGCTCTTTGGAACTGTTGCTTTTATCTGTGCACTGCGTCAGTTCACGTGAGCCACTCGGTGTACTTGCATCGAAGGTTCCCAGCTGTGCTGGTGCCATCTCGTGCTATGTCCATAGCTTTATTTAATGTTACCTTAGTCCTGGCACTTAAAACTTTCTCTCGCAGTTTCGCTGAGTTTGTGCCAAACACCACCCTGACCATCTCATCTTCCTCTGCATAAGCACAGTCCTTCACCCATGAATATTTAGCGGCAGTGTTTCTATTGGATTGCCACTGACGGACGGCCTTATATGGGCAGGCACTAAATTACGTGGGATTCCACCGTGTGCTTTGTTTCCGCAGTAACTGCACTTATGAATATGCTTGTATGTATCACACACTTATCTGTGCACTGCGTCAGTTCACGTGAGCCGCTCGGTGTACATGCATCGAAGTTTCCCAGCTGTGCTGGTGCCATCTCGTGCGATGTCTACGGCTGTATTTAATGTTATCTAAGACCCGGCACTTAAAAGTTTCTCTCGCAGTTTCGCTGAGTTTGTGCCAAACACCACCCTGACCATCTCATCTTCCTCTGCATTAGCACAGTCCTTCACCCGTGAATATTTAGCGGCAGTGTTTCTATTGGATTGCCGCTGAAGGACGGCCTTATATGGGCAGGCACTAAATTACGTGGGAGGCGGAGTTAAGCATTGAGCAAAAGTCTATTATAGTATATGGACGAAAAAACAGGTTCCAGTTATGACCATTACGCGTAGAATTTCAAAATGAAACCTGCCCGACTTTTGTAAGTAAGCTGTAAGGAATGAGCCTGCCAAATTTCAGCCTTCTACCTACACGGGAAGTTGGAGAATTAGTGATGAATCAGTGAGTCAGTCAGTCAGTGAGTGAGTGAGTGAGTGAGTCAGTAAGGGCTTTGCCTTTTATTAGTATAGATGAACAAAGAGGACATAAAACAAGGATTTGAACCCCAGCCAGGGGAGGAAGCTGAAACATATTTGCAAAATGAGATTGGAAGGTCCCTCATTGCTATAGTTGTCTGCACAAAGAAATTATTTCAAACATGTGTTCAAAATTTAACCATATGTAATCTGTATCTCTTTGTTTTGTTAAAAAACAAATTGTGCAATAACTATTCACATCCACGTTATTTATTCTTTTATAATTTTAAACTCTCAATCATCTCATGCCTTACTCCAGGTTTACCTAAATTCTTTTTGCTTTTTTTGTCCTTCTGCAAAGCTTATAGCACACAATCCAAAAATGAGTCAAATAGGTCTATACTCTCGGGTACTGTTTCACCTAACTTGTACTTTACAGACCTAAAATGTCATAGCAGCACTCTGAGCTGCTGTCCACACACATAATTCCCTCCAACTAGGGACCAGAAGGCAGAAGCCTTGGAAATGGTGTGTCTAGGTGTGCCAAAAAGTCACAACCAAGACTACTGCTTTCTGCAAGGAGGCTGAAATGGCTACTAACACAAGATAGAATAAGCCAGCTATTGTAGGTACCCACTGTAAATCATAGCATCCAACTTGAACCAATGCTCCATTAGTGTCCCCTCTTGCATATATTTCTGATTACTTAGGTTCTAACATGCTGAAGTTTAAGGTTAACATTAGCCTGACATGATTTTAGGTGTAAATGATTCTGTTTCATTTCAACAGCTAAAATACTTCTCTATTGAAGCAGTATACTATTATGCTGAAGTGTATTAAAAAGCCTCGAGGTCCTGGTTTCAGTTTCTATGACACTTTAGCAGTCTTATTAACATTCTTAAATCTAATAATTTGTTTTTAATCAATGACAGATTACCTATTGTTAAAGAGATTTTACTTGATATAACATTAGTAACAGCTTACATCAGTGGTTTCCAAACTTTATTTTATCACGGCTCCCTTAAAAACATTTGATCATATGGCGCCTCTCTTCCATTTTATAAAATACTACAAACACAAAAATTTTTAGTACTAAAAAATTCATTAAGATAAACTCTTATACACAAGAAAAAACGAATAACAATATTTTATTATTGTCGCTTAATGAGATGGATGTGCTTGCCTATTAGCGCAAAGTTTATCAAATCTCGGTGTCATTGATGAGATAGCTACACGAAGCTCCTTTTCTACAACCAAACGAGCACGATATTTCGATTTTATTGCAGCCAATGCAGAAAATCCTGTTTCGCATAAATAAGATGTTGCGAACGGCAGCAATACTTTTAAAGCTTTATTTGACAAAATATTATATTGACTCTTAATATCTAGCCAAAATTGAATCAGAGATACATTCTGAAATGTTTGTTTCACAAAATAGTTCAATAGTATCACAAGATAGTTCAATCAAGTTTTCTTTCTCAATACTTGTTAATTCAAATTCGTCAACTTCTTCGTCGATAAATGGATTCTGTATCCACGCATATTTTGTAAAATCAAGATCATCAAAATAATTCGAAAAATGAATTAACAAACCATCCAAGTGTTCAACAAATAGATTTTTGTTTGCTTATATATTAACTTGGGCGCATAAATTTAAAAGTGGAAACATGTCAAACCTATTTTTTTTCCAAATTTGTCTTCCATATCTCCATTTTTTTAATGAATGCTTTCACTTTATCTTTTTGAATCAATAAATGCATTTGTGGCCCTTGCATCGATTTATTCAGAACACTCAATTTTCCAAAAATTTACACCAAATAGGTAAGTTTAATAATAAAATTATCATCCCTAAACATTTTTGCATCCTCATTATGATTTTCTTCGAGAAAAATTGCGATTTCTTCTTTGAGTTCAAGTACCCTCTGAATCACTTTTGCACAAGATAGCCAGCGCACTTCACAATAATACAAAAGTGAGGTGTAAGCAGCTTCCATATCTTCACACAGCTTTGCAAATAAACCTAACTTTTAATGGACTGTTTTTTATGTAGTTTACAACTTTCGTTACTTTTGTAAAAATGTAGTTAAGTTCCTCACTCATATTCTTTGATACGAGAGCTGCTCTGTGGAGCATGCAGTGTGTCCAGAGAACATCGGGTGTTTTCCTTTTAATTAGTGCTTGAAGGCCAGTTTTGTGTCCTGACATTGACTGTGCACCGTCTGTACAAAGCCCAATGCAATTATTCCACAATATGCCGTTCTCATCAAAAAAATTGTCGATTATATTAAAAATTTCACTGGATGTGGCTTTGCCAGGAATGGGTTTGCAAAATAATATATCTTCAATTATATTATTCTCTTCAACATATCGAACATATGCAATTAAATGTGCGTCTTTAGCTACATCGGTTGCTTCATCTACTTGTAAGGCGAATTTTGAAGTGCGCATCTGTAAAACTAATTAATTGCAAAGATCGTCAGATATATCATCGATTCTTCTGCCAACAGTGTTATCAGCAAGCGGTATTTGTCGCAACTGTTTTGCATATGATTCACCAAACATTGTTTTGACCATATCAATAGCTGCTGGCAAAATTTATATTTCTCCTATTGTGTGTGGTTTTTTACACTTCGCAATTCTGTAAGATACTAAGTACGATGCTAGTAACGCATTTGATGGAATATGAACTATTTTTTTTAACCTTTGCTTTTGTTTAGTGAACTCATCCAATTTTCTTTGAAAAAATTCTTGGGACTTGCCAACGTATTGAGAATGCATAGTTTCAATGTGGCGTTTTAATTTTCCGGGTCTCATACTATCAGCAGCCAAAACTTTCGAACAACACAAACACATTGGTTTTTCCACATTATCAGTAATAACACTTGTAAATCCGAACGATAAATAAGATGAATCGTATTTTCTTGTCTTGGGAGTTCTTCCTTCCTGATTCCTACTACTTGTGCCAACATCAGATTCTTCATTATTAGAGGATTTTCTCTTATAACCAGTCAAGAACTTATTCATTTCTCTAAAAATATTAGGATAATAATTTATTGTTCTTAAAAAAATTAAACTTAATTAAATTACTTACTATTGTGATCAGTGAGTAATTAGGTACGTCAAAATAAAATAAGAAACACAATCTAACACTGCTAAACTAAACTGAAGTCAATATTGTCTCGATTTTTGGAGAGTTACTGGTCGGCCAAGTTACGTGTCATACCGCTGGTGGTTTATCCTTGCAATGAGTGGATATCGTAGGTAAGAAAGTGAGAAGTCCGACAACGCGTCTGAATATTTACGCAGTAATACGCAGCCGCTAAATCTTTTCGCGTATGCGCATAGACAATACAAGCCCTACGGCCTACGGTGCTGATATATTTCTGAACCGTACTGTTTGCTAGGGGGTAAGGGTAGCATCAGCAGCATAGTAGTTAATATGTACCTATATGTTACGTATTGTATTACCTGCACGTGCACTTTTTTTTTGTCAATCCTGGCTAATATTCGCTCCTCCCCTTAGACTAGTCCATGCCTCCCTAGGGAGGCGCGCCTCCCAGTTTGGAAAATGCTGGCTTACATCATTACAAGAAAGTTCAACTAGAAAACAAGAATATAAGCATACAAACAGAGGCATGTTGTCTTTCATTCCAATAAATACAGTATGACATATTAATATCAAACCAGGTTTTAAATCAAAAGAAACAAACCTAATTTCCTGAAACTGCTGCTTTGACAATCTGTTCTATGATTCTGGAGGAAAGAACTAAAGACAATTAGAATAGGTGCTCACAACCTGGGGAACCCACACCCAAAGAGGGTATGAGATGGCATTTCAGGGGGTGCGACAAAGAGGAAGGCTGTGTTGTGGTTTGCCAAAATTGAGTAGGTTGCAATGTCTGACTTTATCATGGTGCAACTGGTGTCTTGCAGTCTGCCTTCATTTGTAGGTCATTTATTAGTTAGTGCTCCTGTCCTATGATATGAAAAGAATCAAGCATTGCACACACAATTGTTAACTTTGAATAAGCTGCAGAAATGTGTGTTCTCGCAGGTTCCTTGCTGCTGGTGAATGGAGAATGGAATTTGGACCTTGCAATGATCCGAAGAGAAAGTTGAGGTCTAGTAATGATTTCTGTGCAAGTCCTTATTGTGAAACATCACCGATTTCAAAGTTTGCTTGACATTTTTGCCAGTGGGGACATGGAGACTGAATTGGATGCAAAGCCTGCTGCTTGCACTTAGTAGTGCAACAATTTTAACTGTGTGACAGTGTCTGTTTTTGAACTCATTCTGTCTTTTTATTTCAACTGCAGTGCATGTGTTGTCAGGGGACAATGCTGTGCTTCATTACTTTGTGTCATGCTGGCACCTGTTGCTTCATGGGGTTCTCCAATCCCCCAAACCCCTCAATCGTTAAACTATGTCATTTATTCATTATTCTTGATGCTTCACGGAATTCCCAAAACCCAAAGAGTTTAAGCTTTATGGGGGTGGCACATTTACAAGATAATTAAGATTTATAAAAGTAATTTACTAAATATTAAAATTTTATGCACTGACTTAAAAGCTTATTTTTTTAGTTCAATTTGTTCACCCACAGTACCACATGTGGTTCAATTTGTGGTTAAAAAATGACAAGTTTGACTTTTCGTCTTCAAATCGATATTACTAGGGGGTGTGAACATAAATCAAAAATTTTCTTCAGGTGTGGGACATAGAAAATGATGTGAAACTAACATTTATAAGGAAAAAAAACAAAGTGCCTACTTAGTCCATTAAATTAGTTTGGGTAACGAAGAGCTTCACTAATACTTCAGCCTACCTTTTTTAAAATACTGCCAAGGCGACCCATAACTCTTTCTGTATTTTGAATCCTACATTTTTGACTTCTTTGAATTCTGGTTAGTAGCAAAAAATACATAGCTGATGTCAAAAAATGACTGATATATCTATCTTAATATCAAAAATGGCTGACACATGGATGTGGAATACGAAATGCCCCTTCCTGCTTCCTGTCCGATACCACATGTTATTGACCTCACTTGCTTTATATCTCTTACTTTTTCATGATCTGCTACCACCCGATGTCATCCATGTTAAAAAGTAAAGAGTAAAATGTAAAAAAAACTATTTTTTATAAAAATATTTGTTTGTAAAAACAGTGTGTGAATTAAATAGGAATATGCATCTAGAGTACGACTACTCAAGCTGACCTGAGGGGTAGGCTCCTCAAAGCATACATCTACATAGTCTAGGCCACAAAAAACAAAGACTGCAGCTTTAATATGTTTAAATATTAAATATGTATATTTTAAAATAATGTTTAATATTATTGTAAATAATAATTATTATAACATAGTTAATTCTTACTGGTATCATTGATATTAGTACTATTTTAAATACATTTTTAGTAAATATATATATATATATACAGTATATATATATTTATATACAGTAGACCTCCACAAAGTCATGATTCAGAGTTTGCGGCCTCAGTTATTCGCAAATTTTTCTTTAAAACCTATATAATTATGTTAGCAGAAACCGCAAATATTCTCTGCAATTTTTATGCCTTTTTTGTGGCAATACTGTACTGTACAGAGAACAGGAAGCAACTGTAGAGGAAAATGTGGCTTGGGATGGTGAAAGTAGCCAATAGAATTTGAAACTGGAAGTCCCTGCAGTGGCTCTTATTGGTCTTCTGCTGAGGGTGCAGTGGCTGTTGGGGTCTAAGGATGTCAGCGTGTTTTTTACAAAAGGGACTGGTAACCAAAAACAAAAAAAAAAGTTTTTGTAATTTGCGTTTCTTGTTCCAGTCTGTCTGCCTTCTGTTTGGTTACCTGAACTTATTCGTTTTGTCCTGGATCGTTTTGTGGTTGCCATCTGGATTGTCTGCCATCTGCCTGTGTACATGAGGATTGCAAGTGGATTCACGGCCATCCTGCAAATAAAGAAGTGCTCCTGAACCCATCCACCCATCTTCACCATTTCAGGAACTAGCGGTAGGACTATCTATACATTTCCTTTCAATGTGCGGATCTCTGGACTATCTATTTTCATCATTACATTTCATCTGTTGCTGTTTTTCATGAACTTTTTCATGATTTACTGTGTGTATTTTGTTTGGGCTTTGTTGTATTTAATGTGTAATCGCCATAAGGGGAACAGGGCTGGTATCATTTTCATTTATTTCATTTGTTTTCATTACATTCTTTATTTGCAGTTTGATTACCGGTTTGCTTTGTTTTTGTCTCTGTTTGTGAGTGTGTGCTGGTCGGGTTAAGGCTGGATGCTTCCCTGAAATCTCCTCCATAAAAATAAATAAATCACTGTTTTCTTGACGGTGTGAATCTTAGTGGTACCGGACTGCTACAGCGTTATTCATTTCTCCTTGCTACTGATTGACTGTGATGCATCTCCAGCTGAGTGTTCTTGTGTTTTCTGTTTTATTCCTCTTAACCCCTAAACCACCACAACTAGCTATAGTTGTTTCCCAGTGCCATTTGTGAGCATGCAGGAGCTCATCAGTCAGTGCCGTACATTCGTTGAGCAGCCAGCTCATGACCACTGCTGGCCCCTGCAGCCTCACTGTCTCTGGGGATTGAGCTGCTGCACTAGACTAGCCTGCAAGCATCAGCGCTTACCTCTGTGTGCTTGCGTGCAGCCAGTTCAAGTGCAGTTGGCTCAGTGATTTACTGAATTTCATCCATGGCATCAGTTGGACCTTGTACATATTGTTCCAGTAGTTTTTTAAAATAATTTTTACAGTTCATTAGTAGTGTGTAAAATGATCAGTGTTGCAGTAATTGTGATGCTCTTTGCATGAAAAAAAATGTGTTTCATTAAAATTTCACTTTTTCTTTGTGAATTGTGACGTTTACTTAAAAAGTGCAGCAGTATTTGGTATCCGGTGATGCATTAACCCCCAAGTATGTGGCAGTTTAAAGGTTAAAGCCCCAAGATGCCGCTAAAACGGCCTACACCCTCTAAGGCTTCTGGCAATGAAAACGCACTTGCATAAATTACAGTACATATAGCGGTAACATCAGTATTTTACATTCTAGTACTGCAGGAGACATAGCAGTACAGTACTGTAAAGTATACGGGTTTACCTTTGCGTTCTTTTTTTAGGTAATGTAGTAATTAAGCTGAGTTTGAAATTAAATTAAAGTGTTTTGGGGGCATATTTAGGGTTTAAACTATAAAAATAGGCATTTTTTAAGCACATCCAAAATTCGTGTTTTTACACAGTTCGCGGGTGCTCTAGGAACGTAACCCCTGCAAATTTTGGGGGTGTACTGTATATATATATATATATACAGTAAGCCCTCACTATATCACGCTTTGACTTTTGCAGCTTCACTTTATCACAGATTTTATATTTAAGCTGTCACACACATGCGCATGGGAGGCAGCTAAAGGGCTTGAGTGAAGGCAGTTCTGAGGCATGCCGGGATGTGGCAGAGTGCACTGACTCTTTTTCTCCCTTTCCTGTAGACCATCCCCGGGAGATTCCACCTGGCTCTCTTGACGTCACTTCCGGGACCGAACCAATGGAAGTAGACCTTACCAGCTCTGGCCCCTCTGATGTCACGTCCAGGTGTGATCCAATGATTGAAGACTACGTGCCCGATCCTTATGACCTCACTTCCTGTCTTCCCCTTTAAATGCCTGCCCCTTTTCCCTTTTTTTTTTTTTTTCCTTTTCCCCTTGGACTCGGTTTTGAACACAACAGCGCTACCAATTAAAAAAGACGATTTGCAGCCAGGATACCACATTATACGGGTGGCTGCCCCAAACCTTGATATGTCTCATTGTGTGATTTGTGACAATGTATATCTAAATATATAACGCAGATTTTACGCTGCTTCGCGGGTTTCTGTGGAAAATGTTTTTTTTTACTTCTGGTACAGGCTTCCTCAGTTAGTTTGCCCAGTTAATTTCATACAAGGGACGCTATTGGTGGATGGCTGAGAAGCTACCCAATCAGTGCATGCAGTTAAGTTAATGTGTGCTGATTGGCTCAGCGACAGAGCGCTGAATTCAATTCCACTGCGTTAACCAGGAAGTCTTGTCTCGCTCATTTAGCATCAACGTGTTTCGCTATGTAAAGAGTTAACTTTTGTGCTCTTTTGTGTTTATCTTTGTGCATAGTCAAGCCCTTCGTTATGTCTCCAAAACAATCTGCCCCTGCTACTGCTTCAGGGGCCGTGCCCAAGCGCCAACAGAAGATGCTAACGATTGCTGAAAAGGTAAAAGTTTTGGATATGTTGAAGGAAGGGAACAGCTACACCGCTGTAGGATGCCATTACGGCATCAATGAGTCCATGATTCTTTTTATTTAAAAAGAAGGAAAAGAATATAATATCTACGGCCGCAGTGTCCTTTAACCAGGGCGCAAAACGAGTTGTAAGTGGATGTAATAAGGTGGTAGTCTGGATGGAATCTGCTTTAGGGATTTGGATTGAAGACTGCTGGATGAAGAACAACGGCGGTGCTACACAGTCGCCTGAAGAGGCTCCTTCAGAAGAGCTGTAATGCTCTCCTTTGTTGTGCAGTAAAATTAAACTCATCGTTATCTGACAAGTCATCGTGTCATTGTTGGTGAGTAACCATAATTAATTTTCTACGTACAGTACTTAGTACATGTTCGTACATTTAGTGCCACTGTACACACATTTTAATGTACACAATTTTTCTTGCATCGTATGTATTTATTGCTGGTGGCCTGTCTATCGTAATGGCTGTAACATATGTGATATCGGAGACGCTCGATATCTTTAAAATAATATTTAGGTTTTGCTGTATATAAACAGTGCGTTTACATACATAATTTCAATGAATCTTACCTAATATCTAAAAGAATATAATGGGTTGATGCTGCATAACTGTGCAGGAAATGTTTATAAGAGTGTGGGAGAGTCTATAAGGGCTTAAAATATATAAGAATAACCATATGAACATATGGTTTTTATGCGGATTTTCACCTTGCGTGGGGGGTTCTGGAACGCAACTCACATGATCGAGGAGGGATCACTGTATATTTTTTTTGCAGCACTTGGCTCCTCACTATGAATATAATATACAAATAAACATTTTAATTTTTTTTTTCTGCCCATTTACTAATCTCCACATTAAATGAAAATCAAAATACCATAATTCACCTCAATCAAATCAGATTAAACCATTACAGGTGTCACACACATGTGCATGAGGGACAGTTCACAGGCTCAAATAGTGACTGTATTTGTCAGTCAGACCAATGGTTGGTGCTCTCACCTGATCATTTCTTCACTTATTCCTCTACAGCCCAACTGAATACCCTGACTCTTAATTACATCACCATTGATCCACCCACTGTTGACATCACTTCCGGCCAACATAATTTTCGCTACCCAGAATTCCCCTTCCTGCCGCACCAGTTCCTGTTCCAGCTGTCCTCACTCCACCTCTTCCTCCTACCCACCATATTTATAGAGGAGTCTCAGTCTGTTAGTAGTGTAATGAAAAAGCACAGACAAGTATAAAGGTTTGGGGTTTTTAGGCCCCATATATTGTAAAGCAAATAAAGAATGTCAGTGTTTTCTACTAGAGTACAACAGAAAAAAAAATTAAGGCAGGTCGGACAATTTATTAAGGTGCTGCAGGAAGTGATGAAATGATGGGGAAAGTCGTGATGGTTGATGGGAGAATGATGTCATCTTTGGGGGACCGGAGGTTAGAAAGGACCCTGGAAGTGGGTGGTAGCAGAAGACTTCTGGGTTTGTTTATGGTGGCGGCGCTTCAGTGTTTCTGAAGGAACAAGAAAAGAGAGGTTAGCACCCCGCTATTATCACCCGGCAAGGTTTGCTGCAGTGCCCGTTGGGTCCTTAAACCAATCCCCATTTCACTCCTGTAAATATGTGTTTATTTTCATTTGTTGCTTTTTCAGTATACGGGGTGGCCATCCCCAAACCTTTTTCTGTTTGCTTCCTAATTTTTATCACACAAGCAATTCCAAAACAGGAATCAATTTGAACTTAATCATAATACAAATAACATTTCTTTCACATTGCTTCGCAATGCATTGTTTTGGTCATCTTTGTAACTCTCTTGGGACTAGCAGAGAGGTAATATTGTGGACTAAAATTTAAAAATATTGAAAACGCGGTTTGCAGTTAAAACAGTTGAACATTAAACATGCATGTATAACAAAGAACTGGACTAATAACAAAATTGGCCTTTGCAATTTGTTGCCAACTTGCAGAAAACAAGATTATGCAATGTCAACGCAACATGCAAAAACTGCATGAGATGAACATCTGAGAAGTGGCTACAAAGGTTGCTCTTAATCAGGCTGGTTGTAGAAAAAGTAACATAAGTTACTGTACTGTATATTGACTCGAACATCAACAACGCAAAAAGGACAAGTTTGTGGCTGTTTTTAAACTGATACATGAGTGCCTAAAATGCATCAAGTGAACTTTTGCCAAATTTATCTTTTATCATAAATTTGGATTTGTGTCACTTCTAATTGAAACTCTATTTCGTTAAGCCCAGGGAACACTTTCTTGGCTATAAATGTGATTGAAGAATTAAGGTGAAGGGTAAGGGTAAATTTTTTAAGGCAGTTCTAAGAACATCATTGATATATGCTGAGACATGGGCAGTGAAGGGAGCACAGGAAAAGAAGTTGGATGTGGTAGAAATGAGACTGTTAAGGTGGATGTGTGGAGTTACAAAAAAGAACAGAATAAAATATGAGACAATCAGAGGTACAACAAATGTGGGAGAGATATCTAAGAAAGTATAGGAAAGTAGGTTTAAGTGGTACGGACATGTGATGAGGAGAGTTAATGAATATGTGGGCAAAAGAGTAATAGAAATGGAAGTATAGGGAAGAGAAAGTGAGGGAGGCCAAAGCCGAGATGAATGGATAAATTAAAGAAAATCTGGGGCATGACTGGTGAGGGAGTGCAGGACTGAGCTGCTTGGAGAAGGCTGATCGAGCACATCGACCTCACATTGAAGTGGGAAAAGAAAATGAAGAAGGCATGTTGAGATTAAAATTAAAATTACAAAGATAAAAGCTTTACCTCTGTCCATGGTCCTGTAGCCCAGCCATGACCTGTGGTCCTACTGCTGCTTTTCAAACAACTCTATGCTCGCATGTGAAAGAAGTCTATCAATAATGAGAAAATAAGCATATTGTTAAAAACAGCTACAGGGTGAACCACTTATAAGTTGACAAAACACAAATGATTGTTTACAAGATAAAAAAAAACTGATTCATACATTCAATAAATAAAGCAAAAGACCTTAGATAGACAGACAGATAGATAGATATACAGTACAGTACTTTAAACCTTTTAAACATAACGCTAGAATACAAACATACCTTTTAAACATAATTCACAGCTTCAAAAAATTAAAAACAATGTCGGAACAAGAGGTATGAGCTCTAAAAAGAAAAAAACAGACCACCAAGTCTTTCCAAAATGTAAAAGTGCAAGTCAAGTTAGCTCATATTCCCAGATAGTGAACATTTATGAAAAAACACAGTCTACTATTTACCAAGCCAATGTCACTATAATAGGCATAAAAATAATATATACAGAGTATTTTAAAAGTAAAATACCAACCAAAGCAATAGGTAGCTTTTCAAGTGTCTTATTGAAAAAAATAATAATATTCAATCTAAGTAAACAAAAACACCACTTTTGGAAACTAGTATTTTCTGAGCCTTTGAAACTTGAACTAAGTGCAAACTGAGGAACAAACTACCTTTTTACAGTGGAAATTTGTAGGAACATTAAACTGTCACATAAAAAGTACAAGCCAAGGCACAACTTAAGATGACAACCTTTTTTTAAAAGCGTAAAAAACCCAGACACTAAACCATTATGAAAAGGTACTGAATAGGCTTATAATCATAACCTTTAGTCAGACATTGTGCGACACAATGGAAAATACTTAACTTTTTAGAGAACAACTCGCCACATCTAGCTTGCATCTTGACTAAATCTGAAAGGCGTTCGTGAGTGACAAGGCTCTTCATGACCAAGCCAAACTGACAGCTCTGAGAGGATGAAATGTTTTTTGTTTTTTTCTGTGCCCAGGTAGGTCAAAATTGCGCCATTTTACTTCTCCGGGGTGTTAACTTAAACAAATAGATGTATCACGCATAGCTATAAATTTGTTTCAGGCAAAAAGTAAAAAATGAAAGAAAAAGTCTGAAATAAGCAAAATAGAGAATATTAAAAAGACTACAGAAGTCTATCAGAATGAGTAGGAATGAAAAGTGAAGAAATCTTTTCATGACATTGTGTTCCAACACAGCCATATCCTTTTAAAAGATTGCATTAATAAGTAACATTTATTTCAGGATGTAAATGTTGTGACTTCAAGGGGGAAATGTATACTTCATGAAAACATCTTGGATGAGAATGAAGAAGAACCTGATAAAGACAGGGACTGGGATTGGCTAGGCAGTAAAATTTCACAGCATTAGCTTTCTGATACTAGCAGAGGTCTCTACAATCAAATGCTTTGTGCCAGTATTATGGACCCCAAGGATTTCTCAGGTACTGCCTGTCCTAACTAGGCTTACAGGACTAAGATAAAACTATTATGTCCAACTCAGCAATAGGCCTGAAAGTGTCTGAAACATGCAATAAACTGAAGAAATGGACAAACTAACTCTGCCTTTTCTAATCTGAAAATCTGTAAGGACATCATACAAACAGCACTGCCAATGAACAATTTAGACAGAGTTTTGCTTGACATGTGGAAAAGGGCTCTAAAAGTCATTTAAGAATTGCTGGCTGTGCTGCTGGATTAAATTTTAAATCAAGATTTAAGAAATAAGTGCCATGAATGTTTTGTGAATCATCCAAGTCAGAGCAGACACATGTGTCTATGAGAGCCCGATTCAAATTATCATTTTGAAATGTTTTCCAAAGTACTGATAGCTCTTTGTAAGCCATGTTTAAAAGAAACAACCTTTAAGACTTTGGGTTGCTGTAATATACTTCTATTTTTTCATCGCACATACTGTAAGTGGTTGTGTAAAATATTCTGAAAACCTTTGAAAACAAACATTCAGTCAAAGAAGCTTTATAAAACCATTTTATGACATGGACACTTACTCAGTGAACTCAGGGAAAAAGTTATGCTGTCTCAAAAAGAAACTTTCTGAAATCGAAAATTATAGGCTCCCACTCAGACATTTTGGAGACTATGGCATGGCTTGATGTAGCTGAACTGAACAATAATGCATACAAATCATTTGGTAAATGTTTTTAAACAGTTTGTCCTAAATAGATTTTTTATATATCTGTACCAAAATTATTTTTACTCAAGTTCTGAGTAAAAGTTTTTATATGCTTGAACTAATATAAATATTATATTTTAAATAAAACATTTTAACTGTACTAAATAAAATTGCTTTTTTATATGCATTTACTGAATTAAAGTATTATGTTTTCAAATAAATCTTTTTTTGTTTGAACTAATAAAATGTTTATATGGTTGTATAGAATAAAAACTTTCTTTCGTTTAATGGTTATTATGTTATTATCTAACGATGAAAAGTCTTTTGGAAAAAGTGTATTACAACCCAAAGGCTCTGGATGCGTCATGTGGCAAAGTCAGTGACCATCAAATCTTTGACTGGCTGTCAAGCCAATATGCTTATACTATTCACAAGCTTGCTAGAATACATTTTAGAAGAAACAGAGTATATGCCTCACAGCTAACATTTTTACTAATAACACAATTTCTAATTTTACTGTAAAACATGCAGAATCTGTTGAATTTGAAGTGTCTTGGGAATTAGGATTGGCTGAAATGCAGTACTCCCAAACGTGTTGTCAGCCATCAGACGATGAATTCTGTGTCGTAGTTCCAGGAACTAAGAAACATTGCTCTATTCATAGTGGTTATTATGAAAGAACTCATGATCTGCTACTGTCTTTCATGAGCTCATCTACTTTGTATTACCCTTCTCAAATGGATATAATTAATGGTTCAAAACCTTCCAAGGAACCTGTGAAATTCAGTTATATGCTGTGGAGCAAAGAGTTTATATCATGTCTAGAGGAAAAAAATGATGCTGTACAAATGAATAGGCAGCTCAGAAGAATATTAGGAGCATTCCATAATCAGAGCTGAGTTATATTTCATAAAGCTCCACTGCCTACAGATACAAAGGGTGGGTTTGACACCGATCAGCTACAGTGATAAAACTAGTGACAGTGAATTGAATACCATTCAGTATATTGTTACTTTGGTAATTGTTAGAGGGTGGGATATATTAGACAGCAAGTGAACAGTTAGTTATTGAAGGTGATGTGTTGGAAGCAGGAAAATTGGAAAAACAATGATCTGAGTGACTTTGGCAAGGACAAAATTGTGATGACTAGATGAATGGGACAGAGCATCTCCAAAATGGCAGATGTTTAGCAGTGCTTCCAGAATGCATGGTTAGTACCTACTAAATGCGGTCCAATGAAGGACAAACGGTGGGCTAACAACAAGGTCATGGGCACCCAAAGTTTATTGATGCACATGGGAAACAAAAGCTACCTCATCTGGTCCAGACCCATAGAAGAGCTGCTGTAGCAAAAAATTCTGAAAAGCTTATTGTTGGCATGAGAGAAAAGTATCAGAACACAGAGTGCTTTGCAACATACTGCATATGCAGCTATATTAGCACAAACCAGTCAGAGCACCCATGATGAAAACAGTCCACTGCTAAAAGTGCCTACAGTGGGCAAGTGAGTGTCAAAACTGGACATGAAGTAATGGAAGAAGGTGGCCTGGTCTGGTGAATCGTGTTTTTATTTAGATCATGTGGACGGTTGGGTGTGTGTACATTATTTAACTGCGGAACAGATGGCAGCAGGATGCACTATGGAAGGAAGGCAAGCCGGCAGAGATAGTGCGATGCATTGGGAAATATTCTGCTGGGAATCCTTGGGTCTTGATATTTATGCTGATGCTACTTTGACATGTATCTTCTACCTAAAGATTTTGCAGACCATGTACACCCCTTCATGACAACGGTATTCCCTGGTGACAGTGGCCTCTTACAGCAGGATAATGCACCTTCTCCAGTGCAAGAATTGCTCAGGAATGGATTTAGGAACATGACAGAGTTCAAAGTGTTGGTTTGGCCTCCTAATTTCCCAGATTTCAATCTGATTAAGCATTTTTGTGATGTGCTGAAAAAAGTCTGATCCATGGAGGCTCCACCTTGCAATTTACAGGACTTAAAGGATCTGCTACTAACATCTGTGTACCAGATACTACAGAGTGCCTTTAGAGGTCTTGTGGAGTCCATGCCTCATTGGTTCAGAGCTGTTTTGGTGGCAGAAGGGAAACCTACACAATATTATGCAGTTGTTTTAATGTTGTGATTGATGGGTGTATATAGCAACATGGTTTCTTGTGAAAGAGATGGTGACAGCTATGTTCCTCTCAATGATCAACCCAATAATATTACCACCATAACCTATAACAATCATCATTACACCACAGTAAGCAAGACTTATTTTGACACTATCACCATTGAAATAAATTTAGATCAGAACAAAAATGTGTCACTTCAGTTAGGTTGTGAGAGCTTACTCGGATCCCACCCCATATAGTCAGTATTACAAATCTCAAAGGTTTAACAGGGTTTGCTAGGTCCTTTATAACATACATGAGTGCCATCAGTGGGATTATTCCACGGACTGTATAGAAGATCCCTACCTCTCCTAAAAAAAATACTTTGAAATTACAAACCTCACATCAAATCAGTTGTCAGAAATACTACAAAAGATGTTTTAGCAGAAATGATATCAAGCGCTATAAGATGAGTTGAGCATGAAAAAACAAGAAAGGTCTGAACAAATGGTTTTTAGAAAAACAAGAGACATCCCTGCTTGAACAGGACTAGTGCTCAATAATTCTCATCACGCAATCTTTATAGCATTCACCACAGCTCAGAAGAAGAAATCCAAACACATATTCTACCATTCTATACCATTGTACATAGAATGCCTGGGGAATGTGTGAAATCAAAGTTGGATCTGTTTTTGTTACCTCTGACTCACAACATTGTGGGAAAATGTAGTTTTGGTGAAATACCTCCTCTGTTGGCAATTTCAGAAGTTTCTATGTTGACTTAAACAATTATAACTATTATGCCTGAGATGCAAAATTGACAAAGCTAAAGGAAGTGATCTGAATGCTCTTGCAAAGGATGGCGTTATTGACTTGCCCATCGTCAGCCTATGTTCACAGGTGGATGTCACTTTGGGTGATCATTTAATTTTCCAGAGTTCAAATTGTTATCCCTATAGAGATAATTTAGGTCAGAGACAAAAAAGTACTTATACTGTACTTCTGAAACTAAAACAGTAGAGCTTTTGGGACATATACATGCTGACCTATTCTTTCAGGAAAAACTAATGTTGAGTGTCAAAGATATAAAAATTTAAATGATCAGAAACAAAGGCAAAATGTGCTTAAAGGAATACTCCACCAAAAAATTATATTATTTTTAAAAGTTACTTAATTTAATTTGTAGTGATGGCTGAGAAAAATTTGTAATCTCATTTTTTCAAGACGAAATTAAATATTGACTATTCAAACTCAACATAGTCAATAGGTGACCAGTCCTGAACATTGCCAAAAAATGTTAAAAAACATCCCTGAGAAAAAGAAAGAAATTCTCACGTAACTCGTGTTGCATAATTCCCACAATTGATATCCATTTGTAGAGTATGGTCAAAACATGCAAAATGTGTACATTTTTTGCTCAAATATTTCAAACAGTTACTTCCAGAAACCCTGCATTTAATGTAAACAGGAAAGACATCATTCCCAAAAAGCTGTGCATTTGAATTATAAAATGGTATTTCACCATTGAGTGATGCGAGAGGCAGTTTTTTAAACTACAGACTACATGGGGTAAGCAACTTTAAAAAATAATATAATTTTTGGGTGCAGTATTCTTTAAATGCCTAGGATGCCGAATGCTACAAAATATGGATTCTTTGAGCATCACTTATTGTGAAAAAAGTAAAAGTTTTATTGGTTGTGCAACTTGGACACACATTTACTCATTCGGCAATCAAAGCAAAATACTCCATAAAAAAGGGTGAATATGTAAGTCTTCAGCATGCCTAATGAAGTCCATGTATGCAATCAAGAGAACTTATTTTTGAGACAGCTGCCAAAATACGTAGTTTTTTTGCATGGTGGACATTATTAATTCTCAAAAGCCTAAAACAGAAATTCCTTTTAATATTAAACATAACAATTTAGAGTTCCTGGCTTTATACTTGAATGGTGAACAAATTTTGGCTAAATCTTTTCAGTCCCACTTTGTTATCAATATTTAGGATACAGAATATTTTAATTTAATTCTAGCCTTAGGAAAATACCTGAAAAATCAACCCTTTACTAAACATCAATCAGAATTCACTTCAGGATATATACTCTATGCATTTGATTTGGCACTGGACTGAGAATGTGGAGATCATTTTTTCCTGGTGAAAACTGGAAGTATGACATTTGAAACACCTTTCAGGGTCCCCCTCCCTCATACAGTTAAACTAATGGTCTCTGCTGTATTTGAAAATGTTACTGAAATAAATCAAATCCATAAAAAGGAGTAAAATCAATTAAAATTGTAGATGTCCCAGGATCATATACCGAAATGTTATTTTACGTATTGGTGGAGTATTGGTAGCTGACCAGTTACCTAATAAATACAGACACTATGACTATGTTCATAAATAACAGAAACATAACTTTCCTGGACAACAGCGGCTGGCCATATTTCTTACCAAAGATGAGAATGGAGAATTCTTTGATTCCCATGGCAATCCCCTGGACTATCTCTTCTTTCCTAGAGAAATATTAACTTTCCCATGTGAAAATTGCAAACAGATTACAGTCAACATCAAGAAGCTATAAAGCTGGGACTCCAGGACCTACGGCCAGTACTGCCTCTTCTTTTTTCATCAACATGATAAAGGACATTTTTTTAATACCACCATGGAGATATATGTTAAATACCAAAACAGAAATGATGTAATGGCGGCTAATTTTACTCAATTCTGGCTACATACCCTCGAAAGACAATTCTTTTATATGTATAACTGCATGCAAACTGGATATACCTGCAAACATTTTAAATAAACCATAATGAAAATGACTTGTACAGTCTTTATTTAAACAAAAATTTTAAAAAATCAATAACGTGTCCAAAGGAGTCTTTTCCTTTATTTTTTTTGATAAAGTCCAAGTCATCATCACCTAGAACTGAAACGGGCTATCAGTTCTCTGGTTTCACCACTTAACATTGTGTAATAATGTATGTTTAGAGAAACCATGACTTTTACAAATTCTGATAGGACAAAACTATTGTGAAAATCACAAAGAATACAAATAACATGTTTAATGAAAGTAATTCCACAAAATAGTGTAAGCAGATTTTTTTATATTGAACAATTAAAAATCATAAAGCAATCAATCGTTAATTACAATATACAGTGGTGTGAAAAACTATTTGCCCCCTTCCTGATTTCTTATTCTTTTGCATGTTTCTGATCATCAAACACATTTAACCATTAGTCAAATATAACACAAGTAAACACAAAATGCAGTTTTTAAATGATGGTTTTTATTATTTAGGAGAAAAAATCCAAACCTACATGGCCCTGTGTGAAAAAGTAATTGCCCCCTTGTTAAAAAATAACCTAACTGTGGTGTATCACACCTGAGTTCAATTTCCGTAGCCACCCCCAGGCCTGATTACTGCCACACCTGTTTCAATCAAGAAATCACTTGAACAGGAGCTGCCTGACACAGAGAAGTAGACCAAAAGCACCTCAAAAGCTAGACATCATGCCAAGATCCAAAGAAATTCAGGAACAAATGAGAACAGAAGTAATTGAGATCTGTCAGTCTGGTAAAGGTTATAAAGCCATTTCTAAAGCTTTGGGACTCCAGCAAACCACAGTGAGAGCCATTATCCACAAATGGCAAAAACATGGAACAGTGGTGAACTTTCCCAGGAGTGGCCGGCCGACCAAAATTACCCCAAGAGCGCAGAGACGACTCATCCGAGAGGTCAGAAAAGACCCCAGGACAACGTCTAAAGAACTGCAGGCCTCACTTGCCTCAATTAAGGTCAGTGTTCACGACTCCACCATAAGAAAGAGACTGGGCAGAAACGGCCTGCATGGCAGATTTCCAAGACGCAAACCACTGTTAAGCAAAAAGAACATTAGGGCTCATCTCAATTTTGCTAAGAAACATCTCAATGATTGCCAAGACTTTTGGGAAAATACCTTGTGGACTAATGAGACAAAAGTTGAACTTTTTGGAAGGCAAATGTCCCTTTACATCTGGCGTAAAAGGAACACAGCATTTCAGAAAAATAACATCATACCAACAGTAAAATATGGTGGTGGTAGTGTGATGGTCTGGGGTTGTTTTGCTGCTTCAGGACCTGGAAGGCTTGCTGTGATAGATGGAACCATGAATTCTACTGTCTACCAAAAATCGTGAAGGAGAATGTCCGGCCATCTGTTCGTCAACTCAAGTTGAAGCGATCTTGGGTGCTGCAACAGGACAATGACCCAAAACACACCAGCAAATCCACCTCTGAATGGCTGAAGAAAAACAAAATGAAGACTTTGGAGTGGCCTAGTCAAAGTCCTGAGCTGAATCCAATTGAGATGCTATGGCATGACCTTAAAAAGGCGGTTCATGCTAGAAAACCCTCAAATAAAGCTGAATTACAACAATTCTGCAAAGATGAGTTGGCAAATATTCCTCCAGAGCTCTGTAAAAGACTCATTGCAAGTTATCGCAAACGCTTGATTGCAGTTATTGCTGCTAAGGGTGGCCCAACCAGTTATTAGGTTCAGGGGGCAATTACTTTTTCACACAGGGCCATGTAGGTTTGGATTTTTTTTTCTCCCTAAATAATAAAAACCATCATTTAAAAACTGCATTTTGTGTTTACTTGTGTTATATTTGACTAATGGTTAAATGTGTTTGATGATCAGAAACATTTTGTGTGACAAACATGCAAAAGAATAAGAAATCAGGAAGGGGGCAAATAGTTTTTCACACCACTGTAACTGAAAACACTAAAAAAAAGAAACAACTGAAAGATTACAGATGCCTATAAAATATACCGAAAGATACAAAATAATTACCTTCAGATATTACAAAGAGGCAAAATGAAAAATAACAGTCTGCAAAGCTGGATACAAAATAAATATAACAATTGAAAAACAGTGTGAATAAACTGATGAGCTAAATGAACTGATTAGTCCTAGGTTTATACAAAAAATATCAAGAAGATTTCATGAAGGCATAGACAAGCATATAGCATTAAGTGAAACTGGGAGTAGTTTCGCTGAATTCCTGACCCATTCACTTGATGCAAAAGTTGGCCTGGCCAACATATTTTGAGGAACATCCTCTTCTTTGAACTTAAAAAGAATAATAAACTTAATACTGTATGTGTTGTTTGAAGTTACATGGTCTTTATTTGAAAAATTGATGTATGAATCGACATATTCCCAGTGGGGAATGTATTCAGAAAGGGCCCACTCTGTTTAAAGATAATACTGAATTTGTATCAAGGTGGTGCTCTATGCTTAATAAGTGTCTTCTTGATTTAATGTTATCATTAATTGAAACTACAAGCGTTAAGATGACCAAGTTACATAGTCAACTATTTTTTTATATAAACCTAGGACCGATTGACTCATTTAGTGGGCTCATGCTGCTTTTCAATTGTTATAATTATGTCGTATTCTGATTTTTTAACACTTTTTTTCATTTCATTCTCTAAAGACAATTATTCTATATCCTTTGGTATGTTTTATGGGCATCTGTAATCTTTTGGTTGTTTCTTTTTTATAGTGTTTGCAATTATTATGGAAAATTAAAAGTGGGTGTCATTTTATCAATTTACTATGGATTGATTGTAGATTGACTTTACTATTACATGTTTCTCACTGTAATTCAATTTGAGTTATTAACCTTGGTTCTAATATGTGTTTTTTGCCTTATGTACCGGGGCACCCCTCCCACCTCCAGAACCTTTCCAGGCAGGAGTGCCCAAAATAGAAAATATTTGTATAAAATTTAAATAATTTCTAACATATACACACATATATTTATATATACTTATATGCCACCCAAAAAAAATTACACATTTTTGTTTATTTTTCTTACCTTTGGTACAGTCCTTTTTTCAAATGTGGGTGTTCGAGTAACTATACAGCGGTTGTGATTGTACTTTGAATGATTCTAACTTTGAACGTTCCAGAGTTTGAATGCTAAATTCTAGAGAAATTTGATCTGGAGTTTGAATAATGTTTCTAAGTTCAAATTATGTGCGCAATGAAAAAATGCAGTAACAGATGGCACTTGCGCATCACCTGTTGTGCACCCAAGTTGGCGCTCGCTCTTTCTGTGACAGCATATCTTGCGCTACGCTCATTTGTTTTCAGTGTTTAATTCAGTTTATTTTTGGTGTATTTGGTTATATACAGTATATAATCCCCCTTTCTATTAATCATGACTTTTTATTTAGGGAATTTAATTGTGTTATTTTTACCTTAAATTATATGTATTTGCTGTTTAAGTTTATTGAAATGGGAATTTTTTAGGGTCTGGGAATGGGTTCATTCACTTTGCATTACTTCTAATGGGGAAAATTGATTCAGAATTCAAACAGTTCAGAGTTCAAATGGCCTCCTGAAACTAGTTAAGTTCGAACTACAAGGCACAACTGTATGTATTTTATAATGCATTGTGAAGAGTGAGAAGAAACTGACACAACGGGGAGTACACTGGCAGTTATTCAGATTTTCTAGTACTGATTATATCAAACCATACAGACGACATACCACAGCTCATGAACGACCACAAAATTCTTGACCAGTCAGCCAGTTCACACTGAAAAGTGCTCATTGTCAAATACCTTATGGTTTTTAAACCCTTTAATGGAACAGGGATCAAGAGATTTCTACAATAATGATATATATAATATAAGCTCCGATTCAGCACACAACTCCAACTGGGCAGCTCTGGGAAGTATAAATCAGCTTATAAACCATTCATTATTATGAGTCCAACAATCATCATGATCCTTGCAAGTATAGCCTGCCACACTGCTGTACAGTCCTACAAAAAATTACTGCATTGTGATGACTTGTATGGTACCACACAACATAGCATAAAAAATATTGACTGCCTTTGACACCTGAAGTAAAGCCAAGATGAGTCCATGGATGATCCAGACCATGTCCATCTGAATGATGGTAGTTCAAAGATATTTGAATAGTGTATTTCAAATGTAAAGAAATGTATATTTAATGCAACAGTGACATTAATTTGGCAAAATTATTTATTTATTTATTTTTACTCTTTCCACTCAGCTGTGGTCACTTGTTCCCACTTCCCACAATGTTTTTGCTGTCTCTGTTTCAGTTGGTAATTCTTTGTCACTGAAGTTTCATTTTCTGTGTCCTCCCTTAGTTTTAAATTGATCTGAGAATTACAAAAGAACTTGCCGAGGCATGTGACATATGTATGGTTTTAAAAATACTTTTTGTTGTGTGTATATGCTGTTTTTGTCCTTCAAGCATAAGCAACATTTTAGCATGGAATTGAAGTAAGGTTTTATGCCTGAGGTCCCAGGACTTACCAGCCATATTGAGACAGCTCATGTAATTAGGTATATGTAGCCCTGTTTCTTAACAGCTTTGGGAATTTTTGTTAGGGTTCAGGTTTCTTGTACAACACTGGTTTTCTATTCCCCTTTCAAGTTTTGTTTTACACACATGGCATTCTTTAGCCTTCAAATCTGTCCTCACACTATGCAGTGTACAGCACTGAGAGGACATTTTCAAACTGTCACAGTGGGCTTCCAACTCATTTGTTGCTTCATTAGAGCATGGTGAAGCGTGCTGAATAAGATGCTATTTGGAATAACAATATCTTTTGCAATCAGGACATTTAATCGCTTCCTCAGTCACCACTCTGCATTGTTATGATAAGCAGACATAGCAAAAAAAACTGTCACTTGTGCAAGAGTGACAAATAGTGTACTGTAAAACAGTGTTCAAACACATGCTCTGTGCTTAGAAATCATTTTAAATTAAGAATACAGTACAATACAGAATAATGTTTGTTGTGTAATAATATAAAATGTCTCATTGTTTCTCTTGCTCACCTATTTGAATTTCAGACATCTGCTCTTTGGTATGTATGCCAAACTAGTATTTTAATATCCAGTAATGCTTCGAATTTGTGAATGTCTGAAAAAGAAACATTTTGATGTTCAGAGAAGCCAGCCCATTTATGAGTAGTGGCTGCTTTGCTCATGCAAAGATTATATATACCTGTAATATAGGGGTCTATCAAAGCAAAAACAAAAAACGCAAAACAAAGACTATCTTGTGTATTATAACCCATGAGTAAATAATATTTCTAATGTCTAGTAATCTTTCTAATTTTCTGTGGGTAGAATTCTTTTTAATTTTTCCCATGCCTCTTTGGGGGATACAATTTGGACTATAATTGTAAGGGAGGCATCAGTGAAATTGTAGCTTAGCTTTGCAGAAGCAGTTCTGTTTGGTATAGAAACTTATTTCCATTAAGCTCCAACATTCGACGGTAAAAGACGAGCCCTGCGCCGAGTCTGCGTTTTGTTGAGGGCGGCTATGTTCGGCCGCCTTCGTGCATGCACCCTTTGCATTACAGACAGAAAAGTGTATGCCACTTTGTAACTTTCTCTTTGCAAGCAAATAATGTTCTCTGTCTAGAAGTCTATTCATCTAGCTAAGTAGCTTTTTCTGCTGTTATATTACAAACTAGCCAACCCGCGGCGTACCATACGCCGCATAATGAGGCCGGTTTTTTAATAATTTTAAAGCACAGGGAGAAAATTAATATTTGAAAAATCGGTAATGTAATAAATCAGGAAGAAAAGCAACATTGTAACAATGCACGGAACGAACCAACACACAATCGTCCGTGCGGCGCTCAGGCGTGGAGGGCGGAACGGGAGGAGAGGAGAAGGACGTCCACTCGCTCCCTCCATCATGCTAGTCTGCTGATTTCTCTTCCAGTATGCACTGCCTGCTCATGTGCCCACCTCCAGCTCGTCACTCGAGTCGTTGTCGTCTTTGTACAGTCCAGATGCACCTGTGACTCACGTAGATTTTTCATTGCTCTGTGCGGTTTTGGCTGCCTTTCTATATATGATCTATCGAGGCACCCGACCACGGTAGCAGCGAGGTGGGAGGCGGGTGTGTACAAAGTGCAGGAGCATCTAAGAAGACGCATGTTTGTTGCGGATGCGAATTGCTGTATGTAGCGTGTAAAACAGTTTGCTATGGTGCACGTGGTCGTGCGTTGTAACCGAAAAAGACTGCTCACTTCATTGTGTATACGACTGTAGGTGAATGAAAAGATGCAACTCTGGAGAGGGCAACATACAATACAGCGTTTTACACGCTGCATACAGCGATTCACATTCGCGACAAATTGTTTTACACTCTGCATACAGAGATTTACATCCGTGACAAACATGCCTCTTCTTAGATAGTCCTGTCGCGTCCACCCTCGTTCTCGAAGCATACATACCGCCTGGTCATGTGGTGCCTCTGTGTGAACCGGTCACGCACAGAGAAGGTCAGCTGCTGAGAGAGCGTCTCGACTGTTGCAGGGCCTGCATTGGTGAAGCAGGTGAGACGGTAATGAAACAGAGGCACAGGGCTTATTGGTTTTTAAAGACTGCCTCCTTCATTGGGTTTTAACCAATGCACGGAATGAACCAACACACAATCGTCCTTGCGGTGCTCAGGCGCGGAGGGTGGAACGGGAGAAGAGGAGAAGGACGTCCACTCCGCTCCCTCCGTCATGCTAGTCTGCTGATTTCTCGTTCAGTATACACTGCCTGCTCATGTGCCCACCTCCAACTCGTCACTCGAGTTGTTGTCGTCTTTGTACAGTCCACATGCACCTATGACTCACGTAGACTTTTCATTGCTCTGTGCGGTTTTGGCTGCCTTTCTATATATAATCCACCAAGACACCCGACCATGGTGGTAGCGACTTGGGAGGGGGGTGTGTACAAAGTGCAGGAGCATCTAAGAAGACGCATGTTTGTCGCGGATGCGAATTGCTGTATGTAGCGTGTAAAACAGTTTGCAATGGTGCACGCGGTCGTGCGTCGTAACCGAAAACTCGGTTTTTAAAGACTGGTTACTTCATTGTGTTTTAACCTCAGTTGTAAAGGATTGTTTTAAGGATCCCATGGGATACCCCTCGCAAACTGTTTTACATGCTGCATATGGCGACTCACCTCCGCGAGAAACATGACTCTATGAACAGTCAAGGTGGCTCGGAGGTACATGAGGCGTCTACGACAGACGAATATAAATGACGCTGTTCTTTGTGTGTCGTCGCACCTGAGTTGGTGGGCGTGGCTCTGCGAGTTGTCGTCGAATCCAATGGTCTTGGAGTTGTTGGGTGTGGCTCCTCCCTGCGTGCGCCATAGGTGTCTTACTTGTCGGCGGCTTAGTGAATCCACGCCCCTTCCAGTGTGCTTTCCATGGGTGTTTTGCCTTAGTGAATTATATATAGATATTGCTGAGAATGTTTCATTACATGTTAGCTTATTGGTCTTAAAATAATCTTTCATTACGATTGTAACTATGTGAGATTAACATTCTATCTACTGAAACAAATACTGTATGTGGATTTTAACTAACTTTTTAGGATTGGCTTTTACAACGGTATGTTAAGCATGATACAGTACCTCTTGGAGTTGGAAAAAGCATTGTAATGGCATGGAACTCCACCACAAACTGATGTTTGTGAGACAAATGCTGTCTCTGTTGAGGAATTGCTCAGAGCATCACTTCTTCCTCCAGGCAGGTATACTTCTTGAAATGGCATGGCTGGTACATGTCCTTAGGATGCCAGTACTTACAAGAAGTGTATTATACCATTCATTTAAAAGACCAGCAGTAAATATACAGTAGCTGCTTACCTGTGGCAAAGCGTATATGGTAAACTAAACTAAAAAATGACAACAATGTATAAACAGTAGTGCATTATGCCTCTGCGTTAATGATGGCTGCTATGTATTCAGGATGTGAGGGATTAAAAGCACTGGATTTATTGACAGTTTGCTTTTGCACTACTCACTTAAGTAAAAACTCTCAAGAATATTCATTAAACTGTCCAGAAATATGTGCAACCATAGAAATATTTCCATTCCTTTCTAGTATAAATTGAACGGTTAAGTCTGTCTAATGCGGTATTTGCTGATTTTTCCCTGTCTTTGTCTAACACTTTCTTTTTACTACAACTAAACTCTTTTATTAAATTTAAAAAAGCCTAAATTGCATTTGCTAAAGCTTGGTTTTAAGCAAATATTCATAGATTACAAAACAAAATTCCTATGCTTTTCAAGGTAAAGTCTCTGTATATGCCTTAGCAATACTGCTAAATCTCTCTAATCTGCATTTTAAAGCTGAGCTGCTCATTTGCATGCATATTACAGAAGTTATTTTAATCCTAAAGGGAATGTAAGCGAGGCTAAAAATGGAAATCAGGCGTTTGGAGGTATCTTGAGATAAGTAGATTGACTTGCTTACACCTGTGTGTTTAGTAAGTGACGCAGATAATCTGTTTTCTAGATCAACATTCTGTCCGTCATCTAATGAAAAGATGTGCTGTTATTTTGGCAAAAGATGCTAATCCCTTTTTGATAGATTTACCCTAAAATATTGCTGCGTAGGATAAGATATCAATATTAAATGTTTATACTGAATTGGAGGTTTTCCATCATTACTGGCAACTGTCTACTTCCTGTTCAAGTTGTGCCAGTATGTGGTAAAATGATTGCATTCCAAATGTGACACAAGGCAATTGGGAGGTTTAAAAGCTTAAACTTGCAAATGAGCATAACCAATCGGCTTAAATCAAATATCTTTGTACTTTTCTAGCTTCACACCTGGTGCAAGCTGCAAACCTTTTAGTTATGTTAGTGGAATATTAGGTTTTGAAAAAAGCAATATGTTAAAAGCATACAAAAAATAACAGTTCAGTTACTCCTGAAGTAATGAGTGGTAAAGATGGAAATTTAAGGGTAGTCTTTTACAATATAAATTCATCACTGCTGTTTAACTAACAGGAAATTTAACTGGAAAAGTAGCTTTTACAAAGTTTCCAAAAATATTTTTTTTATCCAAAATATTGCTATTGTGAACACATTAAATAACATTAAATAAGCACATGTCAGTAGTTATTAATCTTTTCTTGTGAGTGATCAATTTTAACATTTTACACTCAAAGCTAATCCACTGTACTTGCTGTTAATTCTGTGAGTAGACAGAAGCAGCAGTTTGAAAAAGGTGAGTTTCAATAAGGGAGTTATCAGTTTTTTAAGCAATCTTTCTGAGAAACTGCTCAACGGCAGGTTTATGATGTGTTTTGTCATGTGCATGAGAGTATTTTTGCTCTCATTTGTGTGTCTTGCATGTCAAAATTATCCCCATGTTGTTGTGTTATGAATGACCTTCTTAGTTTTTTTACATTTATTTGGATTGGATTGGATTAGGCCAAAAACTTTAAGTTTAAGTAAATTAACTAAATGTATTTTAAAAATGGAATGTTTCAGTATAGATTCAATAAACCCATAAAACTTTACATTATAAGTATTCTCCATTGCATTTGGTACCAATATAAAATTATTTTATTCATTTTGGCCAAAATGAATATATAACATTTTGTGATGAATCTCTTCAGATGATATTTCATGCTACTAAAATCAGTGAGTTTTTTTTCTTAGATAAGCCTTTCAGAATGTGAATGGTCCAATTAAATAATTTTACTCTAGCCCTAATTAAAAGCAACAATGAATTTTTCAGATTCCTATGATTGTTACTACACAACATAAATCATGAGGGGCTATATATTTTCGAAGATGTCCAGTAAAAAATTGAAAGATAATCAAGCACTGTATTTATTTGCAGCCTTGTACTAGAATATGTGGCTGAAGGAAGAATATTTACACATTTTCATCAGGCATTATAAGTAGGGGAGCAAAAAATTGTTTTCCTTCATAATATTTTACATCTTTTCCCATTCTTTAATTAATGTCTCTTACGTTGCTACATGGTCAAATATCACTTTTAACTCAAAGTAAGGAAAAAGAGACGCATGCTTTTTATGGCTTCCCCAAATGCATAAATAACTCAATAACACCAAAGTCTTACTAAATTAATAACACAGATCAATATATTCACAGAGTGCACTGCTACTGTATGTAAAACAAAGAGAATGTAGAAGAGCAAAGTGTTATCTGAATACACCCAGGTCATTCCGATCTAAAGGTTAGTTATATTTGGTCAATAATTCAAGGTCACCACTGACTTTTTGACACAAGTTAGATTACACATGTATATTGAAGATTCAAGATCTAAAATGCAACTACCTGAAACTGGTTGAACCATTTTATTATATTTCACATTTACTCAAGAATCCAGTACACTTCTAAAACACAATGCTTTTATTTGCCATGTGATGGTGCCTGGATAGCAAGTGGATGTCAGGAAAAATGCACTTCTACATCTAAATGCACCTCTACATCGAAAAATGTAACAGAACAAGGTTAAATTATACAGCAGGCTTCTAGGACAGAAAGAGAATGATAGTAGCAGGAGTGGTCCAATATGTTGTTTCCTGAAGAGGCATTAGCTCTCTTGGAAATGTGTTCTTTTGAAATTGCCGCATATTAAGTAACTAAACAATATAGTAAAGAAAAGACGATATCCCTCCCATCGTGATTACGGCGGTACAAGAATCACATGAGAAAAAATATACTTTAGCTTACATTTACTGACGGTTAACGCGGTTACAGACGGGAGGCATACAGTATGGACAGACTTTATCCAGGTGGGAATCTGGATCAACACAGGCTGCCATTTCTCGTCCCCACGCTGGGAGGTTTTTCGGAAACTTTGCCGACACGTGCCCCAAAGGGTCTGGCTGTTGTCCAAGCCTTTTATACTGTTCTTCTTCAACTTGCTTGTCCTCTCGGTCTCCAAACAAGGGCAGGAAAGGGATAAACTCCTTCTCCACAAAATACAGAAATATCATAGTGCTTACATGCCGGTTCTCATTCTCCCAACAAGGAAAGAAGACTTTGTAGTGACAGAGGACAGAAATACTCTTCTGTGTTTCAGCTGACTATACAATCTTCCAGTTCGCTTTGGCTATCTAATCCAATGCTTGGCTAGCAATTCTAACTGCTGAGCCCCTTTGTGCCAAATTTAACATGCACATGTGAATAAATTCATACCAGTGAGCATAGAGACAGTGGCATTAATATTAAAGAAAAATGTAGTATAACATATGTGTAGTAACATATATGCTGTGTTCCACAGAAAAAACATTACATAGATGCATGAAAAGAAATGTTTGCGGGTTTGCCGGAAATAAATTCTTGTACTTAGATGCTAAAGGCCAGGTGACTTAACAGTTGGCAGGTATGCCTGCTATCTAGGCCAAGTAGGAAAATCCAGAGATGAACTCTACTGTGTACCTATAGAAGTTAACAAGAACAAATGAAGTTTGTCCTCGGATATCTAAGAGCGTAGAGGTGTTAGTGAGTGTTTTTGACAGGACCCAAAATATATTGTGATTACTTCAGTTCATCAGTAATTGGAACTCCGAGAAATTTAAAGCTTCTCACACTTTCAGCAGCAGCCCACCTCTGATATAGATGTTAGTGTGGCCTGCCTTGTACATTCTGAAGTCTATAACCAGTGACATGGTTTTACAGATTTAAAGGATGAGATAATTGTCCTGGCACCACTCAGTCAGCAAGTAGTCCTCTTCTCTGTACGCAGTGTCATCATTGTTGGTGATCAGACCTATGACTGTAGTGTCATCAGAAAATTTAACAATGGAGTTGGAGCTCTGTTTGGCCGCAGGGTCAGAGGTAAACAATGGGGCTCAACAAACTGTGAATTATGCATACTGAGGCTCAGTGTGGAGGATGTAATGAGGCCAATACATACATATCAAGGTTGATTGCTTAGTATGCAGCGGATACCTAAACACTTTTAGCTGACAGATTTCAGGTGATAGACAAGTGATAGGAAACCTTTTGGGCTCGGCATATCAAAAATTCTGAAAATGCCTAAATTTGACTCTGTTGGTGTGTTGCCCCTCCAAACAAAAGAGAATCAATTATTAAGATATTTGTTTATTTAAAAAATGCAGTCCAATAATGTGTAGTGCTATGTATTATAAAAGTAAAAGTCCAGTTATTCTAGCAACTTTCTAAGTTTATAAGAGCAATGTTATATTTATATGCATATTTTGGGCATTTGTCCCCCTTTTGCTAAGAGGTTGAAGGTATGGAGGAAATGAATCAGATCCAGAAGATGAAAGGCTGGCAAAGATGTGCCTTGTTTCGCTTTCCTATCTCTATTGTTCAAACACAGTTTTCATGCCAGTTTACAGTGGTGAATAACACGGAAAATAACCCAGTTTTAGGAGGGATTAAGAGGGGCCATTAAGAGAAATGTAAAACAACACACACTTAGAAATGCAGACTTCTTGCCCTTTTCCAGAAATGTAACCAGAAAGAGAACAAAATGTCTGCACTGCCCTTTTCAGATTCTATCAAGATGTTATAGTGAGATAGTCTTTGAGGTTAATAACTTGTTTACATCAGCAGCAGTGTTGTTGAACTGGATTTTGCCACAAAATAATTCAATGCACTTTACATGAGCAACAAATGCAAAGATGATTTCACACAAATGATGAAATTACGCTCATTTTGGAGGCAGCATTTGTAGATATTGTGCTTGCTCCTTGAAAATGAGTTCAGTGCAACGGTTAGAAGTCAGCTGAATTGTTCGGATGCCATGATGACAGATCATGTGCTGATACGGATGGTGAGAATCCATTTTAAGCTCTGGGTGGTGCAGGGACTCATATTTGTTATATTTTTGTTTGTTTAGTTTCTTTGGTTTCTTGGGTGTTGAATGCTGGTGTGTTAGCTTTGACACACATGTCATAGGTTCGCCATCACTGTGATAGACCTTAGCCTGAAAGTCTTGACAAACTGAACAGGAGTGCAGTGCTTTCTGGGAAAGTTAAAAGGTGAAGCAGCATTTGGAGTGCTTTTGCTTAGTTAGATTGTGTAGCTTTTGACACATGGGGAAAATAACCTTGAAATTGTGATAATAATATGTGTTTTGATAAACTGAAAAATGTTATGGTGCTCTGCTAATAGAGATGAAATAAGTAAGTTGGGTGTTTCGTGTGAGATGTGGGGGGAGTGCCAGTCTTTTATTAGGTATTTTTTTTTAAAAAAAGGTCTGACAATTCAGTTGCTTTTATGACACTTCTTTGAACAGCTAAGCCCAGATGCAAAACTGAGAAGTTACAAGGAGGCTCTTTCACTGATGTTTTGCAAAAAATTAAATGGAGCGCTCTCAGCGCTGCTGAACACTTGAAAAAACTTCTGTTTCCAGCAAGAAAACGTTTCCTTTTCATTTTTTGGTTAAGGATATATACATTGCAACCAAAGAAAAGAAGCCATCTGGGAATTGTCATTTGGGACTGAATGAAGACTTGACCCACCCTGGTTTGGTATTATTTATATTTGGTATTTTTGGTTTTGCTGAAAATAAATATAATTTTTAAGTGAAACATTAAATCAGATTTAAAGAAGGCGCATCAAGGATTAACAAGACAGTTGAAGTTTAGTTAGGATTGTTTATTCTTGTTTTCAGTTCTTGGTGGAAGTGCTTTAGTTTGTAATTTTGGAAGTATTGATGCTTAATTATGGTCAGTTGCATATCAATTAAGAGGCTCATCACAAGCTTGTTGTTTTTGCATTAGTGACCAGGTAATAGCTGAATGTAAATAGTGGGTAGTTAGTACTAGGAGAGTAGTTAAAGAGCTGTAGAGAAATAGCATCTACAAAAAGAGATTAAACTACTAATAAAACATGGTTCTGAAGACCATCTCCTGCAATAGATAAAATACTGAAACTGTCATCCAGGATCCCACTGAGCCAGAATACATATGTAATAACTGTATGAAAATAGCAAACCACTCTGCAAATGTTTGTGCTCTTAAAAAGAAGCTCCAGAGGCTAACTAGTCTAAACAAAACTGAAGACCCATGCAAACCAATAGTTTCTGATATTCCTGTCTAAATTAAAAAGAACAGCAACAAGATACGGACTACAATACTGTAGGTCAAACTTGGAATTATTTTGTCAAAGGGCAATAAGACACCATAGCATCCCATCACCAAATAAGACTGAACTAAGTAACAGATATATTTTGCTTCAAAGGTGAATGAGGGGTTGAAAAAGGAAGTACTGATTGTTGGATATAGCACTAGCTCAAAATGCAGCAGAGATTGTGAGTCAGTGAGAGTTTCTCACATAAGACAAAGAGCAAACAGGTTAAAACCAAGGATAGGTGAGAATCCTCTGGTTATAGTTCATGCTGGATAAAAAATATATTGGAAAGAAAATTGCATATTCCTTGCAGAGAAAAAAAATCAGAGAACTTGAAAAATAATTAAAGGCCAAAACCAAATCAGTTGTCTTCTCCGAAATCTAGCACCAGGGAAAAAACAGTTAAAAGAAACATAAATTATAAATAAAAAAAGAAACACTGTCTTAACCTCCTTAGCATTAGACCTGAGTGTCACTTGGGCTGTAAAAACAGTGATAAAAGCATTAGGTCCACTCGGGCAACGGTCAAGACATATCTTGCATAAGACCCCAGATTTACTTGGGCTGTAAAAGTGGCAACAGCGTTAGTACTGAGTGTTACTTGGGCAAAGGTATAGGCATGTCTTACATAAGCATCTGGCCTGAACATTACCCGGGTAACGGTATGGACACATCTTCTTCTAGCTTCATAATGGCGTCTCATTATAAAACACCTCTCATTGGCAGTGATGAAAAAGTGAATCTGTCTTCAGGCAGTAAAATTGAAGCAGTGAAACTGAAAGTGATTCTGGGAAACCGAAAGTAACACTGACATCATTTGCACATGTGCAGTGTGCTGTTCATATTATTATTATTCATCATTATTATTATTAGTATCTTTATTATGCTTTGTACACTTCTTACTTTGTACTTTCAGTGTTTTGCATGTTTTATAGTAGAAAGATGAGATGTAATAAAAATGTAATTTTTCTAGCTAAAAAATGCAAAAAGTTTTGCGTGTTCTTGACAAAAAATGTAATGCTAAGGAGGTTAAAGGAAGCAACGTGTGAAAAGGATTTAGAGGTTAATGTTGACATTTTTATCATGTAAGCATTTAGCAGAAACTACTGAAAAGGCAAATAAAATGTTAATTTACATGCAATGGTTTTAACAACATAACCTGAGGGACATTATGCTCAGACTATATAAAGCACTAGTGAGACTGCATCTGGCAAACTGTGTGCAATTCTGGTCACCACACTACAAAAAAGACATAGCTCTTGAAGCTTTGTAGAGGAGAACAACGAAGTGCATCCCAGGACTTAAGGACAAATTCATATAATTAAACCTGAATAGTTTTCAGCAGAGGGTACTCTGTTGGGACTTAATCCAGGTATTCAAAATTCTTAAAGACATTGATAAAATAGATCCAGCAGAATTATTTTAACAAAATAGTGAATGACATTCTTTAGGACACCAGTGGAAATTAGGAGGAAGTGCATTTACAACCGAAGCCAGGAAAACCTTCTTTAGGGTTGCTTGGGTCTGGAACAAATTAGAGACATGTACCGAGACAGAAACCTTGACAGCAGTATCTGTGTGAGGTACTAGAACAGCTTAGCTAATAGCTAAAGAAATGAGTTTGATGGACGAACTGGTGTCCTCTCATCTGTCAAATTTATGACTTCTGTTTCTTACTCCTATGAATCAAGCATCTGTCAGATTACTACAGTAACCGAGGCATTCACTGTGTGTCAAGCTGTGGTTCATTAATGGGACAAAAGGATGCTCTTGTGAAACCCTCCATTATTGGTGAAATGGGTTGGTGTAAAGAAGTAAAAGTAAAGACAACCTCAGTCAACAAGCAGGCTAGAAAAAGGAATCCTTATGGTTGAATGCCTGGGGTGTAATATGGACAGTGAGATAGGTAAGTGGTTGCAGTAAATTTAATAGTTGATTTTGATATGTCTTCCTATCCCCCATTAGGAAAGAATCCAATAGGTTAGTTGATGCATTTTTAATTAGGTGCATAACATAGGTGATCTGATAACATAATGAAACAGTTAGGAAGCCTAACATTTAGTTGCAGAGAGTGGCACCAAGCCTTAAATTGGGGAGTTTTGCGGTCAACTTTGATGTTACAACAGTGTTAAATGCTGAGATTGACTCTTTTTTTTAAAGACTTAAACGGACTCCTTGACAAGATGGAGATGACAGCTCCATCTCACAATTTAAAACAATGCAAACATATCTTCCTCTTCAAAGGAGTGCGTGTCAGGAGCAGAGAAGGTCTGAGAAAGAGAGAAAAGCAAAACAATCAAATCCAAATCTGACAGGTGCTGTTTGGACTTTTAAGTCTGCAAAGTACCGCGTGGATTGCGTGATAGACCACCCGTAAGTAAACTCAGCAAGCAAAGGAGCAATGTGAAGGTAGTCTTTCACCATCTTTATTTTTAACCTGTAGGGGTGCGATCAGCCCCACAGCTCACAACACTGGATCCGGGGGAGCAGCCATAGGATGCACTCTACGTTTACCGGAACACTTGGTGGCAGCCCCCGGGTTACATCAGGACCACAGGCGTAGGACTTCAGAGCGCAGACCTGTTGGGCTCTGTGGCCACCACCTGGAGGAGCTTCACAGCTTAACAAGCCCATGTGGGTTGGAATGCAGCCACATCCGGAATTGCAGCCAAATTAGGCCAATTACGACCTGGAGCACTTCTGGGAGGGCTGTAAAAGGAGCCTGCAGCCACTACACAGTATGTACCTGAAGTACTAAAAGTGTCAGTCATTAAACCATTACTTAAAAAGTCAGACCTAGACCCACATATACTAAATAATTATAGGCCTATTTCAAATTTACCCTTTCTCTCTAAAATACTAAAAGTAGTCGCCAATCAGCTTCAGTCACACCTTATGCATTACAATTTATTTGAGAAATTCCAGTCTGGTTTCCTCACTGGTCATAGTACTGAAACAGCACTAACACGGGTTGTAAACGACATTCTGATATCCTCTAATGAAGGAAACTCCACTGTAAAAATGTTGTTAAACTTAAGTGCAGCGTTTGACACCATTGACCATTCTATTTTACTGCACAGGCTAGAAAATGATGTTAGGCTTACAGGCACCATGCTCGCTTGGTTTAGTTCTTATTTATCAAATCGATTCCAATATGTAAAGAAATGTGCTGACAGTACTCCATCATTATATACAGAAGTTCAATATGGTGACCCGGAGGGCTCAGTAATAGGCCCTTTACTGTTTTCACTTTACATGCTTCCACTGGGATCTATCACTGGGAAACATAATGTTAATTTTCACTTATATGCAGATGACACCCAGTTATACCTATCATTTAGATCAAATGAAGTTTCTCAAATGTTGTCCTTAATTAGTTGTGTTAGTAAATTAAAGGAACGGATGAATGAGAACTATCGATCCATCCATTATCCAACCTACATCCTATATCCTAACTACAGGGTCACTGGGGTCTGCTGGAGGCAATCCCAGCCAACACAGGGCGCAAGGCAGGAAACAAACCCACCGCAGGGCACACACACACACACACGACCACACACCAAGCACACACTAGGGACAATTTGGGTTTGCCAATGCACCTAATCTGCATGTCTTTGGACCGTGGGAGGAAACAAATGAGAACTACTTGTCTTTAAGTACAGATAAAACAGAGATGTTAATTGTTGGAGGGAATGACGCTGATCACAACAATATTTTGTCATCATTTAACTCAGTTGGAATCCCCATTAATTTCACTGAATGAGCCCAAAATCTAGAAGTTCTCTTTGACTCTAGCATGTCATTTAAAGCGCATATTACAAAGTTGTCCAAATCATGTTTATTCCATCTTAAAAATGTTAGGAAATTAAGGCGCTTTCTAAATAAACAGGATTCTGAGAAATTAATTCATGCATTTATTTCTAGTAGAATTGACTACTGCAATGCGGTGTTCATTGGATGTTCAAACTGTTCTCTATACAGCCTCCAGTTAATCCAAAATGCTGCTGCAAGAATTATTACAAGAATAAGAAAATAAAAACACATAACTCCAGTTCTTAAATCCTTACACTGGCTCCCGGTTAAATTTAGGGCAGATTTCAAAATCCTCCTTTTAACATATAAAGCATTAAATGGCCAAGGTCTGGCTTACTTGTCAGAAATTATCATGATTTACAAACCAGAGCGCATATTAAGATCTCAAGATGCCGGTCTGCTTAGGATTCCAAGGATTAATAAAATAACAGTGGGAAGTTTGAACTTCTAGTTACAGGGCCCCTAAACTGTGGAATGGTCTTCCTGCTACTATAAGAGATGCCCCTTTGGTCTCAGCTTTTAAATCCTGGCCGAAGACTCACTACTTCAGTTTAGCATATCCTGACTAGAGCTGCTGATTAACTGTACGTACTGCATCTCTGCTGTTAGTAATTAGCACTAAAACATAAGTAACTTGATAGTTATAATTATATACTAACCCTGACCTATTCTGTTTCTCTTCTCAGTACTCAAATGTGAAACTTGGTGCCACGGCCCGCCTGCCAAGTTGTTTTACCTGCCTAAGGTAAAGTCATCCCTGATGGAGGATTGTAGGAATCATGTGGTAGAGGGGTCCTTTCATCGGATTGGCTGGCCCAGCACTGTTTCAGCCATGGAATGGCCAAATGGGGGAGGCAGCTTGATGGATGAGGTCTCCAGAACTCTAAACAAATCTAAATCATATTATGTGATATCATCTATTGTTAAATTCTGCTACATACTTCTAAAATTTTTATTTGTATACTGTATTGAGGATTTGTTCTGTTTTGTGTATTTTATTGTATTGACCCCCTTCTTTTTGATGCCCACTGCATGCCCAACCTACCTGGAAAGGGGTCTCTCTTTGAACTGCCTTTCCCAAGGTTTCTGCCATTTTTTCCCTACTGGGTTTTTGTTGGGAGTTTTTCCTTGTCTTCTTAGAGAGTCAAGACTGGGGGGCTGTCAAGAGGCAGGGCCTGTTAAAGCCCATTGTGGCACTTCTTGTGTGATTTTGGGCTATACAAAAATAAAATGTATTGTATTCTACTCAGGGCACCAGAGTCGGGAGGAGGACAAAGCTGCCCTGGGAGGAGTGGAGGAAAAGAAGAGTGTGTTTTGGGTGCTTTATTTGTGTTTTGGGGACTGTGTAGGGCCAGTGGGGCACGGGGAAGACGTGTCCCACAGCTGAAGAAAATAAATTCTTTTGTTTATTTTACCCGTGCCTCTGGTGTCAGTGTGCATTGGGTTGGCGCCAATAAAGCGCCTTATATCACATTGGCGTAGTTGCCAGGATCCCGGTCCTTCTTTTGGGACAGGGACCTGTACATTTTTTTGTGTGGTAACCCAGCACAGTAGCGTTAGGCACACGCACTGCGCAGGAGTGCAAAGCACGAACCCCCAGACAGCGCACTGAAGAGCACACCCGTGGCGGGAAGGCCACCTCTCTGAAAGCTCCATAACCCTGCCTGAGCCGGTATGGCAGGGGTCCCCAACTCTGGTCCTGGAGGGCCGCAGTGGCTACAGGTTTTCATTCCAACTCTTTTCTTAATTGGTGACCAGTTTTTGCTGCTAATTAACTCCTTTTCCTTTCATTTTAATGGACTTGTATCCTGAATTTCTTCATCGTTCCTCTGAATTTCTTCATTTCTTTCCTTAAATGGCAGGCAAACAGAAATGAAATGTGAAGTGAGGGAGCCAACAGAAGACCAACTAAGTCAGGGCCTCAAACTCCAACCAGTTGCTTCATTAGGCGCCGATTCTTGTCGTTAATTAAACCCGTTCTTTAATTCCATGGCTTGTTGCTGCTCTTATTGTGCAATGGCAGGCATTTATGAAATTGTTGGTTTTCTCTTTTCTAAGAGCTCTGGTAAAATGTTTAGGGGACTTGACCAACATTCCTGAGACCTTCATCTTCCTTTATTTTCAGATTTTGTGTGATGGACACCAGTTGATTTGGTTCATTTTATATCTCATTATTCTTTGGCAGCTAATTAAGGAAAACAAACAAACAATTAAGGGGTCTGAGTCGTCAAGAGCAAGTCAATTACAATTAATTAAAAAAAAAAGTTAATTAGCAGCAGAAACTGGTAACTAAATAAGAAAAGGGTTAGAATGAAAACCTGAAGCCACTGCGGCCCTTCAGGACTGGAGTTGGGGATCCCTGCGGTATGGGGAGGAAGAAAGCCGGGCGGACTCCAAGGTCGGTGTCTAGATATTCTCCCACCATCAAAAAAGAAACCAGAGTCTGAATGCCTCAAAGGGAGGCCACACGGATGAGAGTTCGTCCAGAAGACAAGATCCTTATAGATACTGATGGCCAGGATCTGCGTCGGTGGCCAGGGGGCGCCAATCCACGGTGTGACAGCAGGGCGAGCTTGAGTACAAGTGAGGTAGGTCCGGCCCCCATTTTCTCCACAGGACAACAGGTGGAGGACAAGTGCCCGGATGATCTCCCCAACGTGGCTTTCCCTGATGTGAAAGAGGCGGTGGAGGAGTGAAGCCACTTCCTTGTGGCAGGTAAGGGGGGTGGAGGATGGGTGTCGTCTTCCCCCAGGTAAAGAAGTACAAGCAGGACCGACTAATCACTGCCCCAAACCAGATGAAAACCCAAGGGCGCTGGTGGAAAAGGAGCAGGAGCTGCAGGACTTGCGGTCGGCAAGGTGGAACGAGGTAAGCCCAAGTCCAACGCCGGCCAAAGAAACTAACCTGTGTTTGGCTATACAGGAGCTGGAGGAGTTTCTCCAGCCCATACAGTCTTTATTTTAAGCTCTGGGACTGCTCCATGAGATGCTCGAGTAGCTGGAGAGGAAGGTCAGTGCGCCCCTAAGGGCTATAACACAATGGGTGAGGAGGCACGATGCTGGATTCTCCGGCCGTACTGACATGGTGGTGCAGGTGAGTGATGCCTATACCGTAGAGCTATGGGATGGACAAGTGAAAAGGCCACGATATTGATTGTTTACGCACGCCGAGTAGCCGTGCCTCCAACACATGACGCAGCTGGGGCAGGACTGACTAAGATGCGTGTCAGCAGCCGGCTGCCAAACGATCACAGCCCACACATGCCGGCATCGGTCTCACAGGCGTCTAAAGGGGCGCAGACGGCACGGGAAGGGGCCTCCAAACAGTGAGCAGTGTGAGCCCATCTGCTAGAAGGCAGTGGAGGGCTGCGCTGTGGAGGGGTGGAACCACCAGCCACTCTCAGCTGGGCAGATGTCGGGGCAGGACTTCCCATCTTGCTTTTGCCCCATGGGGCTCAGCTGAGAGAGGGGCACTGTGGCGGACGGCCAGGACCCATGCCCAGCCAGGACACCCCTTCAACACTGGATTCGGGGGAGCAGCCATGGGATGCACTCTACATCTCCCGGAACACTTGGTGGCAACCCCCCTAGGTTACATCAGGGCCACAGGCGTGGGACTTCAGGTCCCAAATAGGTACAGATGGGTGGATCATAATCACAAAGACCAAAGTAAAGGGTGTACACTGACCGGGGACATCAACCCTGAAATTGGAAAACAAACAAATCACCAGGCTGAGATAATATTTATAATTGAGTTCTTAAAGAGTTTAATGAGTTCACATATAAACCCCTTGATGCAGATTCTTACAAAGTCACTGAGCACTAGGGAAATTCTGAGAGAATAGAAACTGACAAATATTACTCTGCTGTATTAAAAGGGTGATCGTGCAGATCCAAGCAACTGTAGGCCAGTAAAATTAATGTACATCACAGGTAATTTAATTGAAGGAATTAGTAAGGACAAGATTGAGCAACACATGTCAAGAACTGGAGTTTTACGGTATACTGAACAGTCAACATGGATTCAGAACAGGGAGGTCATATTTTACCAACATGCTCGAATTCTATGAAGAAGCAACAAAAGGATACGATCAAAGTGGACATATGGTATTATTTATCTTGACTTTCAGAGAGCATTTGATAAGGTGTCATATGAGAGGTTTGGCAATCAAACTAAAAGAAATGGGAGTTCGAGGTGTAGTCTGTAGATGGGTGCAAAATTGGCCCGGACATAGTAAGCAAAGTGTTGCGATGTGAGGAACCTTATTAGAACTGGCTGATGTTAAGAGTGGTGTTCCACAGGAGTCAGTGCTAGGGCTGCTGCTATTTTTTCTGCTTACAGAATGTTAGATCATATAGCATGATGTGAAGAGTACAAGTATGAGGTGGTTATGCTCAAGGTTTATAACATACTGGTTAGACTTCACGTGGATTACTGCCTGCAGTTTTGTCTCTGGTACAATAAAGGACATAGTAGTGCTAGAAAAAGACCAGAGAAGACTAGGCTGATACCAAGGCCACAGTGGATGCATTATAAAGATAGATTAAAAGAATTTAGCATTTACAGTTTAAGCAGAGGAAGATTAAGAGGAAACATCAGCGAAGTGTTTAAAATAATGAAGGGAATTAGTACAGTGGGTTGAGACTGTTACTTTAAAATTAGTTCATCAAGAACATGGGGACAAAGATGGAAACTTCTTAGGGGTAAATTTCACAAAAACATTAGGAAATTTTTCTTTACACAGAGAACCATAGACATATTGAATAAGTTATCAGGTAGTGTGGTAGACAGTAGGACTTTAGGGACTTTTAAAACTAGACCTGATGTTATTTTGGAAGAATTAAGCACATAGAACTGGCAAGCTTTGTTGGGGTGAATGGCCTGTTTTGGTCTAAATTGTTGTAAAGTTTTTTGAAGTACTGGTCATACTTCTTGGAAGGGTATATCTTTCATAATTATAAATGGGGAAAAAATTATGCAAATTATGAAGTGTGTATTAAATTGGATGTTGATATAAATGTAAGGGAACTCAAATATTTATGAAAACTATTGTCGTGGAAAGCAACGTTGGACTGGCATCCTGGCTGGGATGGTGGTAGTATACCTGTTATCCAGCTTGCATGTGGAGACCTACAGAGAAACAAGGAATTTGTAATCTCAATGAGAAGCCCTGTTAGGGTTCTTGAGTGCTGCTAAGTGAGTTTCCAGAGGGATGCTCCTTTGTTCTGTAAAGGTTCCAACTGAGCTGGGAGTACATCCTTTGGGCAATATTGCTGCAAATGAAGTATTCCAAAGTATAGTTGGAAAAGAAGCTCCTCTTCCTCGGCCAGGTGAATTATTTGGTAGTGGAGTTGAATTGATCATTAGAACTGAGGAAGACATAAAGGAAAGGTGTTGTAAAGAAGGCTGTAAAAGGTATTTGAAAAAAATAAAAAGGGACATTTTGGAGTTTGTGGTGCAAGATTTTCCCCACTGGTAAACAGTGTGTATGTATATAACATTATGTCAGGCAAATGCACATGGGGCATCTTTAAGGCTTTTATAATGTATGTAATTCACTTCCAGTGTGTAGGGTGGCACTGTCACTAATACCTTCTCACTTTTTACCCTTCTAACTGAGGATGTGAAGCCAGCTTATTTCACTTCAAGCAAGATCTCATATCTGGGAGTGAAGTATCCTCACATCAGGGGCCTCATGGATAACGGCGTGTGTAGAATTCACACTAAAACATGGCGTAAAGACAAAAGCAGAAATGTGACTATGCACAAAAAATCCAGATGCATAAATCTGTGTGTTTGCCAACTTCCACGTTCTTCTACTCCATAAATCCCGGTCAGCATGAAAAGTAATGCACGTGCACGCGCCTGCTACCACTCCCCAACTCCTCCCAGAATTATGCCTCTTTGAATATGCAAATCAATATAAATAGCCTCAAGCTCAGCTTTCTGTGAAAAGGCAATGGCAAAAGCAAAGGGGAAAAAAAAAATTCAGCGAATACCAAGTGGAGGCAAGGAAAAACTTACTATTTGTTGGTTTTAACAGTGGTATAAACAACAAAAAGAAGTTGATCAAGTGGCATAGAGTGCCGGAGAAACTCGAAAGCTCAAGTTCACAAAGTCGCACAGTGCCCAAAATAAAAAAGAAGTTGTCAGATATCAAAGTCACCATGGAAAGGCGAGTTGTAGCCCACCGTCTGATTGTCATATGAAAGCTTATTAGGGTACAGAAAAAAGAAAAAAAATAGGCACACAGTGGGGGAAAAAAGCATGAAATGTCAACTTTAATCTTAAAATTTCCACTTTAATCACGTAGTTTATTTTGTCATTAAAGCAGAACATCATAAACTTCATCTTTAAATCGTTTAATTTACTAATTTCTCACATACCATCGCAGCTGAAGTAGCACGTTAAATGCTTTGTTTTGTATTTGATCTTCTATGTGCTCTATGTGTGTGAATCACTACATGCTTCCTAAACAGGCTTTCTCTTCCTCCAACAGGAAGCAGAATCCATTACATTCAAGATATTACAGCTCCCTGAATAATTAAAATACTGAGATGTATACTTGATATCATTGTCATGTTGATATGAGTTAAATTATGTTATTAAACATGGGGACACGGTGGTGCAGTGATAGTGACAAGCTGGCGCCCTGTCCAGAGATTGTTCCTGCCTTCCACAAGATGCTTGCTGCACTGTGCGCAACATTTGCTGAAATAATTTATTGCAGCAGTACTGTCTCTTTCAAACGTACTAACCCCCAATTCCTTTCCTTCCTTTTCTTTCTCCAAGTAACTAATCGCCACACAATCAGCTCTGTAATAGATGTTAAGCCATCTGTAATCTTAGAATGCTGATTCTTCAAAACTTTTAAGGAACATTGAAATATCTTCGTAGTACATGTTTAATTATTCAACCCATCTATTCCATTGTCACGCCAGCCCCAGCAAGAATACAGCATGAGGCAGGAACAATCCCTGAACTAGCTAGCACTGCGACACCATGTCCTTGTTTAATTATTAATAATATAGATTATTTAAATGATGTTAACATTTTATCTGTATAATGTAGTAAACATATTTTGCTGCTTTTCATCTTAAAAATTATATTGTCATCATATGTAAATACACACTTTATAAAATGGCTCAGGTTGTGCAATATTATAGCTGTATCGCAAGTTTACAGTTTAGGTGATTGTACTAATAAGTACAAACAGTTCTACAAGGAGCACTAGATGGACTTGATTGAGTGCATTTATAGTTCTTGGGATGAAACTGTTTCTGAACCGTGAGGTCCGTACAGGAAAGGCTCTAAAGCATTTGCTGTATGGGAAAAGTTCAATAGACTGTGCGCATAGCTACGACAGCGTGTACTTGTTGCTGTAATCTGATAATTCTCTTTCTGATCAGCTACTGTAGAGCTGTGATTCCACACTTAGATACAATGACATAAATACTCCAAGTGGTGCAGTGAGAGTAATATGGAAAAAGATGATCCACTGTGGCAATGCCTAACAGGAGCAGCTGAAAGAAAAAGAAGAAGGTGGAGTGAGAGTAACAACGCTAAAGCAGCTATGGTATTTAGACTAGTTTGGCCATTCTGTGGACCATTATATTGTTACAGGTTAATTACAATCTGATGCCTTAAACTAATAAACAATATGCAGTTAATTTCAGTGTATATGATAAAGCCGCGTCAGGTATGTGGATCTAAAAAAGAAAGGGAAACCACACAGGAACAAAAGCACTGCTTTGACGCTGGGTGCCGCCAGTTTGGAAAACCGAGCGGAGAATTTGCATACACCAAGCATTTAGCTGGCATGAAAATATGCGTGGCCTTACGCTAAGTTTAGGTTTTATACATTGTGATGTGAGCGTGGAAAAAGGCTTACGCAACATTTTTACAGATGCTCCTGGGAAAACCCCTCCTAAAAACGCTGAAAGACTACCTTCACCTTACTCCCTTACTTGCTGGGCTTGTTTGTGGGCTGCTCTGTCACGCAAAATGCAAAAAGTACTCTGCATACTTAAAAGCCTGAACAGCACCTGTCAGTTTTGGAATTGATTGTTTCTCTCACTCTCTCTCTGACATTCTCTGCCCCTGACGGAACTGTCATCTTTGTCTTGTCATGGAGCACGTTTAACTCTTTGAGGGCTGAATATTTTTTCCAGAAAACTCAGTTTTATGAAAAGCACACAAAGCAATGGTTTCACACATTAATCAACCTAAAATGTCTGTTGCCATGTGCTGTGGCTGCTGTTGGTGCATATTTGGCATCTCTGTGGCTGCGCAGGGGTACCTCAATGGCCAGCAGGAATGCACTGTGGGCTGGCTGCCTTGGCTGTCTTTGCACAGCAGGTAGGCAGTGGTGGCAGCCACAGTGTGACGCAATATGGTTTGTACCTCTGGTCATCATAAGTGATGGTCCTCCCAGGCAAATGCTGCTGTAGGCGCATCAGCTACCCAAACGTTTTCAGTACCACAAGATCAGCTGGGGACTGATCGGCTGATGCCGGTACCTCACTTATGTTTTCAATCTTCATCTTCTGATCACTTGCATTAAATTTCAAGTCTGACAAGTCAGAGTCCGGTTCAGCGATAATATGTAAAATGTCCATGGAGTATTTTAATTTGCATATCCGCTTTAGTCTCTCGCCAGATGTCGATGCCATTTTAGAAATTGTTTGCTCTTCTTTACTCACGCATGGAATCTTGGTCAAATCAAAAAAGCGACTTAACTTTCCTAATAGCAAAGAGAGTCGAACTAAAATGGAAGGGCGAGTTTTGTCGCAGTTTACAACTGATTACCATCCTCTACCCCTGAATTGTGACAAAAGTCGACATCAGCCCTGAAAGAGTTAAGCTTTTGAAAAAGAGACAAATGTTCATTTGCAGTAATTGAATAAAGTTCCTGTCTCTACAACCTCCTGTGTTTCTGTGCAAATCTGTGACCCAAGCGTGACAAGTAGTACAAGGAGTGGTTGCACAGATGGATTCCGAGGAGTTGTTTCTAATTGCTCAGAAAGTCCCGCTTCCTCACGACTCAGAGGATGATCCAATTCCTGCTCTTCCTGATAATACTAAGGATGTGCTGATGAAGATGGGTCCTTCCGATGACCCAGAAATGTTTCTTTTACCTTTTGAGCATGTGGCGACTTTGCTGGGATGGGACAAACAAAACTTGGCCGTTATCGTCACCCCTTTTTTGTCTGGGGATGCCTTACTTGCCTTACAGAATGTACCTCACGATAAACTCAGGGATTATGATTTCCTGAAGCGGCAGGTTGTTTTATGTAAGACTATGACCTTTTTGGCTAAAGGTTTTCCACTTCATGATTAGAGACTGAACATGGATGGTCCCATCCGTGCGCAGATACAAGATTTGATTCATAAAGTACATTGCTGGTTTGAGAGAGACGAGATGAAACATGCTGTGGAAAAAGTTGTCATGAATATACTGCTGGCCGTGATACCTGCAGTTCTCCAAGATGAGTTTCTTCATCATAATGTTGAGTCATTGACGATCTCGGCCAAACGCTTGGAGGGTTCTTAGACTGCTTGGAGAAAAAGAGGTGGATTTGCTGTTCGTTATGCTGTTTTACAGCCTACGAGAGATCGCCCAGGGAATACTCGTCGCTTTGAAAAGAGGTTAGAGCACCAACGGGCTTCAAGACCTGACAATTGGATGTCATAAGGAAGGTCTCCAGGGGATCCAGTTGTTGATGTAGTGCCCATATCTGGGGAGACAGGAGGAAGTCGTGGACGTCGCCATGGATATTCTGGCGGTGGTGCTGAACGAAAATGTTTCCAGTGTGATCAACCTGGCCATTTGGCAAGAGAGTGTCGCCTATCCCCAGCTCAATTGATGGAAATTGGATTGCCCGAGGTTTGTTTCTCCCATATTCCTTATTCTTCAGAAAAAAAGGATGGCTTATTGATCTCGGTGAAGTTGGGGGGCCGCGAGATCTCGGCATTATTGGACTCAGGAAGTGACCTATGTGTTGTCAGACGGGGCTGTCTTAATGACGTATACCTCAGTAACACTGAGACTGTAAAGATATGTTGTATACATGGAGATGTTAAAGACTGGCAGGCTGGCCCATCTACAGCATCTCAACTTGCAAATGCCTCCGAACACAAACCTAACCTTAGCGACCCTAGCCAATTTATCCTAATTGGGAAGGGATTGATCTGTATCCAGGGGAAGGTGGTGTTTAGAATGGTATTCCTAAATTGGATCGCAGATGGAGAACAACAAAACTACATGTCTTTCAAATTGCATGGACAGAGAGTGTTAATAAATATAAAAAAGCCCTCTTTAAAGCTCGCTCAGAATACTATTCTACAATAATAGATAGCAATAATAAAAATCCTTTTGTACTGTTTAGAACAGTGGCTAAATTAACAAATGGGAATTCAGATCTACAGTGCAAAATACCAACAGACATTAACAGTACAGACTTTATGAACTTCTTCAATGAGAAAATTAAAAATATAAGATCCCAGATCTCAGCATCACAGTACAAACCAAATACTAGCTTAGCAGACCCTGCCGCACACTGCATTCAGCACTTTAGTCATTTTAAGCAGAAAGTCTTAACTTTAATTTCTAAAATGAAGCCCACTACTTGTTATCTAGATCCAGTGCCAACAAAACTAGTAAAAAGTGCCATGGATGTTCTTGCAGCGCCTATTCTAAACATTATCAATAGTTCATTATTGCATGGCACAGTACCTGATGCACTAAAAGTGTCAGTCATTAAACCATTACTTAAAAAGTCAGACCTAGACCCACACATACTAAATAATTATAGGCCTATTTCAAATTTACCCGTTCCCTCTAAAATAGTAGAAGTAGTTGCCAATCAGCTTCAGTCACATCTTACACATTAAAATTTATTTGAGAAATTCCAGTCTGGTTTCCGCACTGGTCATAGTACAGAAACGGCACTAATGTGGGTTGTAAATGACATTCTGATATCCTCTGATGAAGGAAACTCCACTGTAATTATGTTGTTAGACTTAAGTGCAGCATTCTATTTTACTGCACAGGCTAGAAAATGATGTTGGGCTTACAGGCCCCGTGCTCGCTTGGTTTAGTTCTTATTTATCAAATCGATTCCAATATGTACAGAAATGTGCTGACAGTACTCCATCATTATACACAGAAGTTCAATATGGTGTCCTGCAGGGCTCAGTACTGGGACCTTTACTGTTTTCACTTTACATGCTTCCACTGGGATCTATCATTAGGAAACATAATGTTAATTTTCACTGTATGCAGATGACACCCAGTTATACCTTTCATTTAGATCAAATGAAGTTTCTCCGATGTTGTCTTTAATTAGTTGTGTTAGTGAATTAAAGGAGTGGATGGATGAGAACTACTTGTCTTTAAACACAGATAAAACAGAGATGTTAATTGTTGAGGGAATGACGCTGATCACAACAATATTCTGTCATCATTTAACTCAGTTGGAATCACCATTAATTTTACTGAATCAGCCCAAATCTAGGAGTTATCTTTGACTCTAGCATGTCATTTAAAGCACATATTACAAAGTTGTCCAAATCATGTTTCTTCCATCTTAAAAATGTTAGGAAATTAAGGTGCTATCTAAATAAACAGGATTCTGAGAAATTAATTCATGCATTTATTTCTAGTAGGATTGACTACTGCAATGCAGTGTTCACTGGATGTTCAAACTGTTCTTTATACAGCCTCCAGTTAATCCAAAATGCTGCTGCAAGAATTATTACAAGAACAAGAAAATATGAACACATAACTCCAGTTCTTAAATCCTTACACTGGCTCCCGGTTAAGTTTAGGGCAGATTTCAAAATCCTCCTTTTAACATATAAAGCATTAAATGGCCAAGGTCCGGCTTACTTGTCTGAACTTATCATGACTTACAAACCAGAGCGCACATTAAGATCTCAAGATGCCGGTCTGCTTATGATTCCAAGGATTAATAAAATAACAGTGAGGGCCCCTAAACTGTGGAATAGTCTGCCTGCTACAATAAGAGATGCCCCTTCGGTCTCACCTTTTAAATCCCGGCTGAAGGCTCACTACTTCAGTTTAGCATATCCTGACTAGAGCTGCTGATTAACTGTACATACTGCATCTCTGTTGTTAGTCATTAGCACTAAAACATAAGTAACATGATAGTTATAATTTGATACTAACCCTCACCTATTCTGTTTCTCTTCTCGGTACTCAAATGTGGCACTTGGTGCCATGGCCCACCTGCCAAGTTGTTGTGCCTGCTTATGGTAAAGTCATCCCTGATGGAGGATCGCTGGAATCATGGGAAAGAGAGATCCTTTCATCGGATTGGCTGGCAGCACTGTTTCAGCTGTGGAATGGCCAAATGGGGGAGACAGCTTGATGGATGAGGTCTCCAGGACTGTAAACAAATCCAAACCATATTATGTGATGTCATCCATTGTTAAATTCTGCTACGTACTTCTAAAATTTTTATTTTATACTGTATTGAGGATTTGTTCTGTTCTGTGTATTGTATTGTATTGACCCCCTTCTTTTGACACCACTGCACGCCCAACCTACCTGGAAAGGGGTCTCTCTTTGAACTGCCTTTCCTGAGGTTTCTTTCATTTTTTCCCTGCTGAGGTTTTTTTGGGAGTTGTTCCTTGTCTTCTTAGAGAGTCAAGGCTGGGGGGCTGTCAAGAGGCAGGGCCTATTAAAGCCCATTGCTGCACTTCTTGTGTGATTTTGGGCTAAACAAAAATAAATTGTATTGTATTGTATTGTATCATTGGGGTGTAGCAATGATCCATAACATTAGCACCCCTCATGAAGCAGCTGACATCCTGGTGATATTTACAGTAAACATTACTTAAAATTGCTTTGTTGAAGTCCGTAAACAAGATTAGAAATTCTTTCAGAATATAAAAATTCATATTTAATAATAATGTTGTACAGATTGTTCATGTGGCTTTCAGAGGAATGTAAACAGTGACCAGAAAAGCACTAGAGAACTCCCTTAGAAGATTAAAATGATGACATTTGATCAGTAAATATTCCAGATCAGGTAAACAATTTTTATAGACAATTTTAACATTTGTGAACTACACATATTTTACCATAAAACAAATTACATTTCTTTTGCTTTTACCTTTGTTTGAGCTTATCATCACAAAAGGCAGTAAAACCATCTGGCTGTATCACAGCATCTGGTGTCTCAGCATGTTAACCAGCTTGATGTCCCCATGTGTAGCCAGTCTTGCCTGAATGCCTGTGACTTCACATTGGCGAAAAGGAAGTTGATTGCCGCATTGTTTAGTTCTCACTCGGACAACTCCCCTTCATCCTCGTTTTGTAACTGTTATGGTCTAGTTATTTCTAGTGGAGGCATACCTGTTATGTTGTCAAAGTATAGCAGCAGCTCTGTATTTATTAGGCTAAAAGTTGAATTCTGAACACTTGCTCCGATGTTTGAAAGGGTTTGTTGATCATAATTAATAATCATAACAGACTGCACAGTTTGTTCCTATATACATTATAACAGACTACACATATAATAAAAACAGTTTTTACTGAGTGTTCTGACAACATTTTAGTACATTTAACATTTTGCACTCTATTATCGGTATAAACTATACAATTTTACTATATGCAAGTTTTCCAGCTTATCCAATTTATCATTACTTCCAAACCAGAGTGCACATTAAGGACTAAAGGTTGCTGCCTACTTAAGATTCTAAGGATTAATAAAATAACAGTTGAGCTTTTAGCTATAGAGCCTTGAAGCTGTGGAATGATCTGCTTGGTAATATAAGAGATTCCCCTTCAATTTCAGCTTTAAAATCCAGGCTGAAGACTCACTAATTCAGTTAAGCAAACCCTTAGCAGAGCTGCTAATTAGCTGTGCATACTGAATTTATGTTTATCAGTCATTTTGTATAGAAATATAGGTATCACAGTATTAATCGTTACTAACCCTACTCTATTCTGTTTCCCATCCCAGTATCTTTATTTGGCACTTGGTGCCACTGCTGTACTCACAGAGTGCTCTCCTGCATATGCAAAAGTAATCTCTAATAAAAGAGCATTGGATTCCTCAGATGTAAAGATTCTCTCACCAGATTGGATGGCAACACAGACTCCACTATAGAAAATCAAGAAGCAGGTAGGGCAGGTATTTAGATAGATTAAATTAAAGAGTGTTAAAAATCAAGGTAAAACAGACAATAACTTTGTATAATGTTAACGTTTATCAAAGAGTCGCATAGTGACAGAGGTCTCAAGGACTGTGGCTTAATTTTTGACTTTTTTTCACAATTTTAATCTCCACCATTGTCAACTATGCCATAGTTCATCAATTAATGCGCAGATATTGTCGGTTTCCATTTATGTTTAATCAGTTTCTACCTTGTTCTCTCTGTTTTTTAACAAACATGCATTTCTATGTGTACCAGTTTGTCTTTAATAATTAGCATAATCTAAAGTTGTATTTTAACTTAGAATTGTTCATTGTCCAGTGAAGACTACTATACAAAATTTAAAATAACTACATACAATAAATAAATAAATAAATACATTTATTGTGTGGTAGCATAGGTGAGCAGCCCTAGAGTGTTAATTAAGAGATTGGCCAACACATGTACATGTGGAGATGCATGTGGCTCCTCCAGTTTACTTATTACTGCTCTCGGGTTCAAAATTAAAGCACCTATGCCCACTATAGTATAAAAGAACCCTGAGCAGGATCAAAAGAATGAGAAAGAGTCAGGGGATTAAAAGGGAAAGAAAGGTAGCAATGCACAGAATTAACTTGAGCTCCATATGCCCATAGCATAGAACTCAAAATTATATATTGAGCACACCTATCTTACTTAAAATTTTCCAAAATGTTTCCAGGGCAAGATCCAACCTGCGAATGCTGCAATCAAGTTCCAGCCTCACCGGGTCACATGTTTTGGGTGTGCACCAAATTAACATCATTCTGGACCAAAATCTTAAAAATGTCTTTCAGACAGCCTCGGAGTCACAATCCCTCCTAACCCACTAACAGCTGTGTTTGGTGTACTTCCAGATGGACTTAAAGTGGAGAAGGACAAACAAACTGTAATTGCCTTTACTACACTGTTGGCACGTAGACTTATCTTGCTCAACAGGTAGAATCCTAACTCACCTCTTTTCTGTTATTGGGTAACCAATGTTATATACTACTTGAAATTGGAAAAAATCAAATTCTCACTTAGAGGATCTGTACAAAACCTTTTCAAAACCTGGCAGTATCTAATCAATAACATTTTAGAATAAGCATTTAAATTGAGGAAGTAGGTTCTCCTCCCCTCTTTTACTCCATTTATCTTTATTCATTTATTAGTTTATCTATTTACTTATTTTTACTATCTTAAAGTTTTACTTTGCTGGCCTAGCTCTCTTTCTCAGGGATGGGGGTTGATTTGTTTCAAACCTATTTTTGTAAAGCTTGATTTATTTGTATGGAATGTTATTTGATTTTAATAAAATCAAAAAGGGAAAGAAACAAAGAAAGAAGGAAAGATAGAAGGAAAGAAATTAATTGCAGGATTATGGCTGAGCCAATGCTTTGGCATGAGGACAAGTGGTTAAGGATGGCCCAAGTGTTTTGATGAAGTAGGGTTGATCCTGCTGAGAACTCAAAGAGCAGGAGTGACCAATCACTTGAAGTGACAGCAATTGATGGTGAAGGAGAAGGGAGCAGGGTTTGCAGGGGTCCCTGCTGAATGTCTTGGGATGGTGGTAGGAACACAAGCCAGAATGAAGGATAATGGTGTTTGATTTATATGGATAGGTCCTAACTGTGTTTTTAACCATTGATTTTAACATATTTATGGATTATTTATTTATGCCACTTTAACCTCCACCATGGACACTGTTTTTATTATGGATTATTTATTGATTATTTAAAGAACATTGCACTGCACTGTTGCTGTTTAACACTGTTTAAAAAGTAAAGCAATGACCACATTTTGCACCACCCCTTGCTGTGTGTGTCCTCATTGCCCAAACTAAGTTTACAACTATCAATGCCCTGAGTTCAAGGAGAATGTGCCAATGGGCAGCCTGGGCATCATACCCATTCACATGTGACTGCTAGTCTTTTTCACCCTCATTCTATAATACACACTCAAATGCTTCAGTTTATTGATATCTCTGGATGCTGTTGTTCATGGGCCCCAAAGTATGCACAGACTGACCTAGCCACTGCATGGTCTTAAGTAAACCCTTTGCTCCTAAGCCCATCAAATAGGCCAACTCCACTGTTTCTTCTTTCTCTGCCCTTAAACTGGCTCTTTCTTCTGCCCCTGGTTTAGGTCTTCCTAAAAGACAACGTTTCTCTGTTAGTATTTAGTCTCATGGTGGTATTCAATGTCCTGTTGCTTATTTCTCTTAGTAATTAGATCCTGTAGATGCCGCTTTACCTGGATGCCTGAAAATGGTGGCATCTGTTTTCAAAGCAATACAAGCATAAAAACCTATCACCCTTAATTCTCCCTGCATCATCTGTTGTGCATATTCTCTTAACTGCAGCTTCCACACAGCACTTCTCTGTGAAGTGCTTAATTAAGTATGAAGTGTCTTTACTTTCTGATCCTGTAGACACATTTAAAATTATTACTTATATGAAAAATAAAACAAACACTTTAAGCATTTATCAGTTTGAAGCAAGGGTTTATTGCTAGATACACAAAAAAATGCCCTACTCCCTGCTATTGCACGGTTACAGCTCCTAATATGTGTGTGCTTGTTGCATTGAGCAGGCTACTTTTATAAGTTCACACATATGTCATCATTTATCTCTTATCAAGTGTCATTTCTCAGAAAGAACAAAACGCTCTTAAAAATAATGGGAATGCTAATTTTGAAGCAAGGTTTCATTGGCAGCTTTTTTTAGTACAAACCACAGAAAGAGTCTTAAAGAGTCTTAACATTGTTGCTGCATTATTTGTCATTAGTCAATGTATAAGCTATGGCAATAGATAAAAATAAACAAACATGGACTGAAAGCAGTTATGATCTAATATAAATATGAGCTTAAATAAAATATGTCAAGACTACTGCATGGTAAGAGAATCAATTTAACACTTGGCACTCTAGAACTTCACCAACCCTTATATCTTTCCTTATCTCTGATTTATTTTTTAATTGTGGAGCTTTCTACTATTCTCCTGAACTCAGAAGATGATGAGCCCCATAACTGTTCAGGTTATGAGTGTTTCTACCACAACAAGCCATGATCTTTCCTCCAAACCGATGCCCTCTTCAGTACCTAATATGTTAATGGTTCCTCTTATCATCTTCCTACTAACACTAGAGTTTCTGGTTGTGCTATATGTGATGGTCATTCCACAATCGAGCCTGCAATCCTTCCTCCTTCCATCTCAGGTGAAGGAGTTGAACTTTGCTCTCACCTGACATGACTATTACCAAAATCTAAGAGTGAAAATATATACATTGATTCTCTTTATGCATTTGGTGTGGTTCATGATTTTGGCATGCTTTAGAAAGAGTTAGGGCTTCCCGCTTCATTTGGGGCTCCTGTTTAATTTGGTGAACTTGTTTCTGATCTTGTTTGCCATACTCTGGTCCAAGGCTGTTGCTATTAATAAATACATGTTGCATGTATCTTCATCTGACACTGTTTCTTTGGGCAATGCTCAAACTGACCTGACTATGAAGCATGCTGTCTTACCAGCATCTGTACCCTAAGTATCAGCACATCTAAGTGACTACTCTTCCTTTTCACTTTAGCTGGTCCAGTCCTTGGCCACTTCTGATGATCTACAACATTGAGAATTAATGGGCTGTAAACAACAATCTGCCATTGATGTTAACACTTCTTGAAGACCTACCATTCCATCCCTTCTCTACCCATGGTTAATCAAACTGGCACATGGGCTGACACTTCTCAGTCATTTAAATCAAGAATTAATGTTCTAGGGCTGTCCTTCCATAGAGCATCCACTGAGCAAACATAACTCAAGGTAATTCTTGGAAGCAACGTCCAATTAAATTACAGTACGTGACCCAGAAATATCCAACATTTGAAAGATATATCACAGGCTTGTTTGCCACCAAGAATCTACTCAGAATTAAAAGTGATGTTTCAATTGAGTCTCAAATGTGGATTATCATGCTGAGAAATACTGGAAATACACTAAGAAATACTGGTAACACTAAGACAAACTATGCAACCATTTTCAACAAATAATTTTAGAAAATTATGTTTAATGAATATTATTAGTACATTAAGTTAAATTAAACTAACAAAATGTATACAACTTTTTGTGGTTGTATCTGAGCGTGCTGTTATGACTCTGATCTTTTATTAAGAGATTCTAAAAAAATTCCAGTCAAATACAATTTTAAGTGCACTAAAGTAGCCAAGACTGGACAATAATGCTATATAAGTAAATACTTTTCATCTTTTTATGTAGATAGTGCCGAACATTAGAAAAAAGGCAAGTGAAAGTATTAAGTTGTATGATTTTTTACAAGCGATGAATGTGGAAGAAGTGGAAAAAAAAATCCTCCCTCTCTCATTTGACAAGTTTTCGGAGTCTGTGAGGATGGCTGCTTTAAGTCATAGTCAGGACCCCTGTAACAATCTCAATATCTTGGGAAAAAAATTCAGTTAATCATTTGCAGAAAACAGACTTTTAAGTGGGTATTAGAGAATGCTCTAGAGTACAGTGGATACCGTGTGGCATACATTGAGGCCACAGTCAATGCTAAAAGATCCACTTTCCTGCTCTCAACCATTTTCCAAAGTCTTGGCCTCCTCTAGCTTTCAGCACTATCAGCGCTCTGGCTCCCAGCAGTTCAAAGCTGTGTCCATAGTTGTCTCTGTGCATTTCTTTTGTTTGGGAGTGCACAGCATCCTAAGAGATTAGAGAGATGTGTCAAAAGTCTCTTGTCTCATTAGAAGTTACAGCCTGATAACTGAACCATCGATTTATAGTTTATTTTTAGAGTAAAATGTATTTACATTTAATATTTACATTGTGTTTAAAGTGTAGTCATCACATTATTTGAACTCATTTGTATTTATGGTGTATTGGATATGTTTTAGTCCCTTAACATATGGCTAAGCTGAATGACAGGTAATTGCTCACAGGAATAGAACAGTTCAAGTCACAAGGGACCAGTACATTTATTTTCCATTGGTGCAACTAAAAAATGTTATATCAAATTATACCACATATTTGAGCCCTTGGTTTATATTATTTCAGCACAGCTCTCCTATATCCGCAAGGGACTTAAGTAAACTTTAACCGCATCTTTCCATGATCCTGATCAGAATTCATTTTTCTTGGCGAAGTGAACATATTGCTTTTTCTTAGTGCTCCTTTTTATATTCTATTGTATATTTACAAATCATGACTATGTTCATTTCCACAGTTTTAAAGCTACAACTACCAAATATATGTCTTAAGAATTTATATAATTTATTTTGACAACGTCATTTTCTTTTCTGTCTTCCAGCAAGATGGGCATGCACTTTGCCTCTGGCTGATCTAATGTGTATTTCCAGCCCTTTCCAAGTAGTCAGCTCATGACCGATTAGAACTGACTTATGCCACATTTGACAGGGTGTGGTGAAGTCTTCCTCAGCCACCAAACACCAGTGGTGACATGTCACATAGGTAGTGTGCGAATTTGGTCATTATTCGCTCCTCTGGACACCACAAACGTTCACTAGGTTAAGCTCACTTTTCAACAACCAGACTGTGTGAAGAAGGAGCTCACTATTAGCTTACCTAAACCAGAAGATTTATCAGGTAGTGGATGTTGACCAGGGACGTCTTATTGCATGGGCACAGTGGACAGTTGCCCAGAGGCCCCACGAGCATAGGGGTCCCATGCTAATTTATGTATGTTTTGACTTGCTAAATGGTTGTATAGGTAGGGGCCTAGTGCAATGCTTTGCCCGGGGACCTATAATGTTGTTAAGATGTCCCTGATGTTGAAAATCATATTTCATTGCTTCTGAGTATTATGTGTTTTAAAAAAATCAAGTTTCAAAGTTGTGTCACAACTTGACATTAGCCATGAGGCACCAGTTCCCTTGCATCATCAAAACTATACAGGCATTTGGGCACACTGATTGTTCACTTGATACATCAGGGATGCAAAATACAGTAAGCTGCAGTAGGAACATGCAGAAGTGTGGTTGGGAAAAGCATCCCAACAGACTGCAAGGGATTTTGTTTCCATTGCTGTCTCCTCCTTTTCTCTCATTATAATGACCGTTGAGGGCCTACTTGTCATACTTCCTGGCTTTAAGTATCACCAGCAGATGTAGCTGTACTCCCAGAATGTATTCAGCACACTGGACAAGATAAAAGCCAGTAATTCTTTATGGTTTAGCCATGTGCAGAAAATCGATTCAACAAAGAATGTGGTAGTGTGCTGGTCACAGTACTGGGACTGCTTCTTCGATTACCAGTGATGGCAATAGGCATGGGTAGATCATCACATCTATGATGTAGACAAATGAAAGCTTTAGTCTCACACAAGTAATTGAAGGTATTGTAAAAAGGTACTGGGAAGCTAGGGTGCTACACATTGACAGAGAATGATGTGGGAGGAAGATGTCTGAGGAATGCAAAGATATGCAGATTAGACTGGCATGTTGTGTTAAATGAAGAGGATTACCATAGGTTGCAAAAGTGGCTCACATCACCCATATACAACATGATGAACAACACTATTATATGGGCCAGTAAGACTCGGACAGACTAAAGGTGGCAAAGCAAGCATAGCTGGAAATACAGGTTATCCAACCCTCAGTTGCTAACATGATACATCACTACAGCAGAAATTGGTTGTTTCTCCAATGTGATATAACAGAAAATCAGGATCTCACTACCAACTTCATTGAGGCATTGGAGAGATAACAATACTCTGGGAGCCCTTCTCATTAATTCTACAAGGATGGCTGAGACATGGTGGTCTTGGAGGAAGCATGTGGCTTTCATTCAGGATCCTTCAGCTTTTTAGCAATATGTGCAGATTGGGAACTTTGTGAAAGGCAGTGTATGATCTCCCATGGTACAAGTGTCCAAGTGGTTCCATTTCACTTGAGTTCTTCTGCCTGCACATGAAGAGTTTGAACTCAGGCAAATACATAAGTTTCTGTCAGGGAACAGTTTAGACAACATTGGTTTAAAGACTTAATACATGTAATACAAAATCCTTTTATCATCAGATTTTATAGATGCAATAGTATAAGAAATGTGAATTTACTGCATTTTTAAGGATTCCTTGCCTGTGACACCTTTATTTCCCAGCTTATCTAGTAGAAAGCTTGGACAAGTGGAATGATGATTGAGTGTTTCACTTTAAAGAGGAATTTCAAGAAGTTTCTTGAAAATGGCAGGATTGGTAATGCAGGATCAAAACAGTTCAATCATTGCGATTTGTGGTAACCATTAAGAGCTGCTGTACAACAACTAATGAGTGCAAGCATTAGCGGAGAAAAACTCTACAAAATCTGAAGCATATGGGGGGAATTTCTAAAGCTGCTTGGATTTTCAGCTCAAGAATTCCTTACAAATATCTGAAGCTCTTTAACTCAGCTTATTGCCTTATTGGAGAAAATTAGAGATAGCAAACACGTATTTGGTTTCTTATCACACAGCAGAACACAGGGGAAAAATTCTTGGATTTTTTGTCAAAACTCTGGGCACTTCTGTGTTGAAAAATAATTAGAGTTAATGGGTGTAACACAGATCATGTGCTAAAACAATTTATGTGAGAGTGACGGTGCTAAACCACTCCATCATCCTTGAGCTCAAGATGGGACTGAAGAAACTCCAATCAATTTTACTAAATGTTTGCCTCAGCTCAGGCAGGTGCACTATAAAAAAAAAAAGTTACATTTACAGTAATTTACTGGCAGCAATGGTTGCCCGAATTCTACTGTAAAAAATGCAATACAGTAATCCCTCGCTATATCGCGCTTCGACTTTCATGGCTTCACTCTATCGCGGATTTTAAATGTAAGCACATCTAAATATATATCACAGATTTTTCGCTGGTTCGCGGATTTCTGCAGACAATGGGTCTTTTAATTTAGGTTACATGCTTCCTCAGTTTGTTTGCCCTGTTGATTTCATACAAGGGACGCTATTGGCGGATGGCTTAGAAGCTACCCAATCAGAGCATGTATTACATATTAACTAAAACTCCTCAATGCTATAAGATATGCATCCCGCGGAGCTTGATTGTTTGCTTGTCTCTGCCTCTCTCACCCTCTCGGACATTCTCTGCGCCTGACGGAGGGGCTGTTTGCTTAAAAGATACTGACGCTCCTCTAAAAAAATATTTATTGCGGTGCTCGGCATATTTAAAAGCACAAAAGCACACGTATTGATTTTTTGATTGTTGCTTTAATCTCGCTCTCTCTCTGACGTTCTCTGCGCCTGATGGAGGAGATGTGAGCAGAGGGGCTGTTTGCACAGAGGCTGTTTGCTTAGAAGATACTAACGCTCCTCTAAAAATGCCGCGGCAAACTTAAAAGCACACATATTGATTTTTTGATTGTTTGCTTTTCTTTGCGAGCGCTCTCTCTCTCTCCCTCTGAAATTCTCTGCTCCTGAAGAGAAGAAGATCTATTTGCATTCTTTTAATTGTGAGAAAGAACTGTCATCTCTGTCTTGTCATGGAGCACAGTTTAAACTTTTGACTAAAGGGTGTTATTTCATGTCTAGAGGGCTCTAATAATGTTAACAGTGTGGGAGAGTTTATAAGGGCTTAAAATATATAAAAATAACTACACAAACATATGGTTTCTACTTGGATTTTGTCTATCGCGAGGGGTTCTGGAACGCAACCCCCGCGATCGAGGAGGGATTACTGTATTACTGTTTTTTGTAATACAGTAATGTTTTTGTTTACTGTATAATACACTGTTTAAGGCTGTAGATTCTACAGGTATTTTCAAGATGGATTTGTGACTTTTTCTATAAAAACAGCAACAGTAAATATACAACATAATTATATGCTGAAGATTTTCGTTTTTTTGTTATTTTCATACCAAGGTACAGTGTGCCTTTGTACAATTAAATGTAATAACATTTACAGTGAATTGTATTTTACTTGTGAATTAGTAGTGTTTGCTTAAAATACAATTATTAAAGTAAAAAAAAAAAAATTAAGAGTTTTGTGATGCCATTATGACATACAGAATCATGTACCTAATAGTATAATTTAGAAAGGAAGTGATTAAAGTTGCTTGAACTTGTGACTCGGTGTCTGTCTGTGGTCAGGTTAAACTTCCACACTATTTATGGAAAATGTACTGTATTTTTTACAGGCAGTTTTTACAGTGTGGAAAACCTTACAGCACTGAAGTTTAACAATATGTAATACAGTACCATTAAAATGTTTCCAAACTAAAGCCTTATTTGAGTTTACACAGAGTCTTGATATTCTCAGCACAATGATCAAGTGATGTTCTACAGGCTTGCAGTATATTGAGACAGAAAAACTATGACAATCAGCAGCTAAATTACAGTTGCAGCTCCATACCAGGAAATCCAAGAAGATAAATAAAGGTATTTTGAGAAGACAGAAATGCCAGATGAAGTGGAGCTGCAGATGAATCAGGCAATGCAGAGGTCTCCACCAAACGCTTAGTTCTGTTTTAAATGTGGATTAGATGGCCACATCTCCATACAGAGTAGCTATCCTTCTAACCGATCACTTGTGAACCAGGAGTAAAATAGCAGAGAGTGAAAGAAGATGAGTGTAAGAATAAGTAGGAAACTGGACTGGGCTTCAGAAAAGGGGAAGACTGAGGCCCCTCTGTGTTGTCCAGCATAATAAAGCTAACTTTAAGAATCATTGTCAGGTTTTAACAGATTCAGGCAATTTAGGCAATGTATTGCTCGGAAGTAGGTTACAACATTAGTTGTTGTTGATGGCATCAAATGCAAGTCATCGATGGATTCTGGCTCTGAAGTAACAGTATCCATATCCTTTAACGAAACTTAACTGGGTGCTCAGCAGATGTTAAGGATGAGTTTTTGGACTTCGGTTTTAGCTCCAGTTGCATTCTTTGTTGTGGATATATACAGTACATATATTTCATGTACAGTCATCATTCATTTGTATTGCACCGCATGTTTGATTAAACAGGGTTATCTTGATACTACATTTGTGGAAATGTACTGTAGCTGTCTATATAACTATTTTGCAAACCATTAGCTCCAGATAGGTGATATTACTATCTTTGGAATTGTTTATTCTTGTCAAAGTGAATGATTAGAAACTTTCTTAATGTTATGCATTTGTTTTAACAAGTTACAAACCACAAAAATGCCACTCAGTAAGACAGAAAAAAATTGTCTTGATACTTCCACAAAGATTATAAAATTTTGTCTTTAAAGGTTACATTATACACAGCATATCTCAAAAACATCACTTTGTCCCTCCATACTTTGTGAGTACATAATTGCAGAAAGATTTTTAGTTCCATTCCTCCTTTGTTTGCAACAATTGTTTTGTTTAGTGCTTACACTTTGAACGCCTTTGCCACTAAAAAAAAAAATCCAGCGAAAGTAAACATATAAAATAAAATTTGCTATTTGTGTAACCACTAAACCTCTGTGACACAGCAGCATCTACCCAAATGTACAGTACATGAGACAGCAAGTAAAAACACATTACTGTGGCTGTAATTGTGTTCTCTCAGGATAAATTATAGTTGCTGATGCTGACAATGAACTTCACTCTCATTTTCAGTAATTACAACGTGACCCTAATTGGACCTTATTAAATATTTTGTCACTTAGTTATAATATACTATAATTTATATGTGTTGTATGACTGTAGCAAAGAGAGTAAACTAAAAACATAATAAAATGAATTTGGTCTTTCAACATTCGACTTTTATCAGACTTTTTAACAACCATTCAATTGCCACTTGATACTGTAGAAAGCTAATATGCTGAAAAGAGTAGACTATTCATGGAAACAATTGGCATGACACTGATTAAAATATAGGTGTTTCAAAATACCTTCAATTTTGTGTAAGATGCCATTAAAAACTCAAGCAGCACAGGGGGAAAAAGGTAATCTGTCAGAATAAGGTTGCTTTAAAAATTGATTGTTTCAGACTGTGATGATGAGCAAAGGCTTCAAACTGACAACAGATCCAATTTGACCTTCTTCATATAACAAGTACCTAAAAATTGTGGCTTTTTTTTTCTAGGGCTACTTCAGAATAATTCTTGAGTTATTACCTAATGGAAGAAAGAATAAAAATATTCTTTAATGAACTGTTTTAACACAATATTCAAATGAATCAAAGAATAACAGAACTGTAATTGCATTTCTGAGCCATAATTCACATTAAGTACATGATTATAATAAAATAGGAATTCTTGCCTTGTGAAGACTTAAAAAAATATTTTTTTCAGAATATTTGTCAAAAGCCTGCGGTGGGCTTGTGTCCTGCCCGGAGTTTGTTTCCTGCCTGTGTGCCCTGTGTTAGCTGGGATTGGCTCCAGCAGACCCCCGTGACCCTGTAGTTAGGATGTAGCGAGTTGGTTGATGGATGGATGAATTTGTCAAAAGCATGGAGTTATTTTGTGCTATTCACTTTAAAAAGCAGTATCATTTTAGTAAATATGGTCAGTCTTGAAGTAAAATGTCATAGAGTTTAAATAAAGCAACTTTGTTAAGCAGCATCTGTGATTCCCTCAGAACAGACAGGCGACTATAAAGGCTGCCCCTGTCATGACTAATTCCTTTTCTATTATTGAATGAGCCTTACATGAGTCACCATGCTTGTTTTATGGTATTTAGACAAGGCTACACTGCAGCATGAGTCACTGCAATGCCCAGGAAAGAGCCCTTGGAGTATGATGGCATAAAAGCACATTCTGCTTTATGATTTACTTGAGTCATACCTAATACTCACCTACATATCATGTAAAAGTGCTCTACTTTTGAGCAAGAAATTATTAAAGCATTAAAGTTCTTTTTTCATTCATTAATAAAGGTACCTCATCAGTCTCATCCTTTCATTTTTGGAAAAAAAAAATTAAACAGTTATTTTTTGTTTCAAGAGGCGACATATATGAAAGCTGCTTCACCATGTAATAAAAGCTTTTCAGGCTAGTCCCTTTTAATCTAAGGTGTTTTCTGCTAAATGTAGTAAAACTAGCAAATGGATATTCCACCAACCAGAAGTAGACCTCTGCATTTAGTGAATATCTACAAAGATAGACATTTTGAAAGACTAAACTAAACCAGGTTAAGCTGCCTAGAACTACAAATTGTCCTGGCTTGAGTGAATGCCATGTTTGCGTAAGTGTGCATTTGTACCAACTGATCTTCCTTCCAGCATTTATTTTTGAATTATAGCACAGACTGACAAAATAAAACTAGGATTTTATGTTTGTGAAAGCCTGCTAAGTTACCTACTTAAGCCCCTCAAGGTATTCCAGGGATTGTGGTTACCATCCATTACTGTATATTCACTTGTTTGTTAACGTGCACCACAAATTTACCTGACTTGTCTGATCACAACCTCGCTAGAGGTGAAGTGAAATATACAGTGGGATGCAAAAGTTTTGGCAACCTTGTTAATAGTCATTATTTTCCTGTATAAATTGTTGGTTGTTACGATAAAAAATGTCAGTTAAATATATCATATAGGAGACACACACAGTGATATTTGAGAAGTGAAATGAAGTTTATTGGATTTACAGAAAGTGTGCAATAATTGTTCAAACAAAATCAGGCAGGTGCATAAATTTGGGCACCACAAAAAAGAAATGAAATCAATATTTAGTAGATCCGCCTTTTGCAGAAATTACAGCCTCTAAACGCTTCCTGTAGGTTCCAATGAGAGTGTGGATTGTGGTTGAAGGTATTTTGGACCATTCCTCTTTACAAAACATCTCTAGTTCATTCAGGTTTGATGGCTTCCGAGCATGGACAGCTCTCTTTAACTCACACCACAGATTTTCAATTATATTCAGGTCTGGGGACTGAGATGGCCATTCCAGAACGTTGTACTTGTTCCTCTGCATGAATGCCTTAGTGGATTTTGAGCAGTGTTTCGGGTCGTTGTCTTGTTGAAAGATCCAGCCCCGGCACAGCTTCAGCTTTGTCACTGATTCCTGGACATTGGTCTCCAGAATCTGCTGATACTGAGTGGAATCCATGCGTCCCTCAACTTTGACAAGATTCCCAGTCCCTGCACTGGCCACACAGCCCCACAGCATGATGGAACCACCACCATATTTTACTGTAGGTAGCAGGTGTTTTTCTTGGAATGCTGTGTTCTTTTTCCTCCATGCATAACGCCCTTGTTATGCCCAAATAACTCAATTTTAGTTTCATCAGTCCACAGCACCTTATTCCAAAATGAAGCTGGCTTGTCCAAATGTGCTTGAGCATACCTCAAGCGGCTCTGTTTCTGCTGTGGGCGGAGAAAAGGCTTCCTCTGCATCACTCTCACATACAGCATCTCCTTGAATGATGCACAGTGACTCCATCTGCTGCAAGATGATGTTGTAGGTCTTTGGTGCTGGTCTGTGGGTTGACTCTGACTGTTCTCACCATTCGTTGCTTCTGTCTATCCGAAATCTTTCTTGGTCTGCCACTTCGAGCCTTAACTTGAACTGAGCCTGTGGTCTTCCATTTCCTCAATATGTTCCTAACTGTGGAAACAGACAGCTTAAATCTCTGGGACAGCTTTCTGTATCCTTCCCTAAACCATGATGGTGAACAATCTTTGTCTTCAGGTCATTTGAGAGTTGTTTTGTGACCCCCATGTTGCTACTCTTCAGAGAAAATTAAAGGAGGAGGGAAACTTACAATTGACCCCCTTAAATACTCTTTCCCATTATAGGATTCACCTGTGTATATAGGTCAGGGGTGACTGAGCTTACCAAGCCAATTTGAGTTCCAATAATTAGTTCTAAAAGTTTTGGAATCAATAAAATGACAACGGTGCCCAAATTTATGCACCTGCCTGATTTTGTTTGAACAATTATTGCACACTTTCTGTAAATCCAATAAACTTCATTTCACTTCTCAAATATCACTGTGTGTGTCTCCTATATGATATATTTAACTGACATTTTTTATCGTAACAACCAACGATTTATACAGGAAAATAATGACTATTAACAAGGTTGCCCAAACTTTTGCATCCCACTGTATGTATTAAGTGCAATTGGGACATACAACCCCACCCCATTCCGTCAAAAGAGGGCAGCATTGTGCAAAAATTAAATAAGTAGTAATTTCGCACAAATAATTTAATGTATTGTTAAAAAGTTAATAGCAACTATATCTTGGTGAATAAAACCAGAGCAAGGAAAAGTGTCTGTGACACCAGCTATCCCAGCAAAGGCCTCTTTTTTGTGTGCCGGTCGGGTGAATGCTACCACTGCCTAAGTCAAATCATCTATTTAGTTATTAGTATTATTTATTATTAGCACTGCATATTTATAGTTCTATTAATGATTTTTGAATTTATAAAGTTATTTATTTGTATTGTCTCTTAATATTTGTCTCAAGGTACAGTCATAGGATTTGGCAAGCTAAGCATTTTACTGCATATTGTACTGTATGCAAAAATTCCATCCATCCATTTTCCAACCCGTTGAATCCGAACACAGGGTCACGGGGGTCTGCTGGAGCCAATCTCAGCCATCACAGGGCACAAGGCAGGAACTAATCCCGGGCAGGGCGCCAACCCACCGCAGGACACACACACCCACACTCACACACCAAGCACACACTACGGACAATTTAGAATCGCCAATCCACCTAACCTGCATGTCTTTGGACTGTGGGAGGAAACCAGAGTACCCGGAGGAAACCCACGAGACACGGGAGAACATGCAAACTCCACGCAGGGAGGACCCGGGAAGCGAACCCAGGTCTCCTAACTGCGAGGCAGCAGCGCTACCACTGCGCCACCATGCCGCCCGTATGTAAAAATTGCCTGAGATAAATAAAGTTTGATTTGATTTAATCAAACTTTCCTATTTTCTGAAAGCTTTAATGTAATTTCACATCTAGAAAAAATTCATTCAGTAGTATGTGAAATTTCCTTTGTGTCTGGTGCCACTAAGCCTATTTCTAGGTTGCTTGTGCAGCCTTTCAGCATACCTTTTCTCATGTGTACACATGTGGAGCCTGAACTTTCAGTGTCATCCTGAGGCATGAAAAAGAGAGCTCTTTTAAGAAACCTGTTGTTTGATTTTTGTGATAAATTGTATTTACTTTGCATTTTATTAAAATCAAATAACATTTCATACAAACAAGTCATGTTTTACAAAACTAGGTTTTTGTGATATAATTTACAGTGTATGTGAAGACACAGTATATATGCCTATCTCTATTTTTAGTAAAATTATTATTACTATGATTTATTATCGATTAATTATTTAAGACACAATTTAGCATTTTACCTATTTGAATAAAGTAAATTTATTCATATTCATTTGCTTTTTTCTGGAATGTTGATCATTTGATGCTGAGATATCTTTTAAAAATGTATCCTTTGGTGGCTACGATGTATCTTCTGTATGCTGGTAGATCATTTTGTGTGAATTAATGGTATTATTCAGATGGCATTTTATCATCACTGGTGAAAATTGGCTAATACAATGTGAAATGGAGCCTGTCCCCTTGCTCCATCACTGGAGGTTTATTGGAGGCCGTCTCTTTCCTTGGTCACCCCCAGTGTTGTTGCTGTCACCAATCCAAACTTCCACGACTCCTTCCATGCAGTTCAAATTATCTTTTTTTGGTCTCCCCTCCAACTACACACAATTACACTGCCAGCTTTTGTCACACTGCTCACTTGTGATAGGGAGGAACACCATCTGCACTCACTTTCCTCAAGTTTGTGAGCCTAATGTACCCAGTATCCTTCCTGACATTACCAGTAACTTATGCAGGGCCAATGGATTTTAGCAAAAGAGCAGGGGCCTCATGGATAAACTGTGCGTACTGCAGTTTTCACGCTCAAATCGGAATGTATAAAACCTAAACTTGCCGTAAAGCAACGCACATTTTCACCCAGGCTAAATGCTTGACGTACGCAAGTTCTCCACTCGGTTTTGCAAACTGACCTCACCCAGCGTCAAAGCAATGCTTTTGTTCCAGTGTGGTTTCCCTTTCTTTTTTAGATCAACATCCCTGATGCGGCTTTATCAAAAACACTGAAATTAACAGCATATTGTTTATTAGTTAAAGGCATCTGATTGTAATTAACCTGTTACAATATAATGGTCCACAGAATGGCCAAACTATTCCAAATACCATAGCTGCTTTAGCGTTGTTACCTCTCAAGTATTTATCCCACTGTATCCGAGTGTGTAATCACAGCTCTACAGCAGCTGATTGGAAAGATAATTAACAGTATACTGCATCAAGCGCATGCTGCCTCAGCAATGTGCTATTTGAACTGCTTTCATACGACTGTTATACTACATGTTTCTTTATGTCACTATATCTGGACAATACTGTTATGAGTTTTATTCACATGTGCATGTTAACAGTGGCACACAGGGGCTCAGCAGTTACAATTGCTAGCCAAGCATTGGAGTAGATAGCCAGAGACAACTGGAGGCTTGTATAGTCAGCTTAAACACAGGTTAGTGTATTTCTGTCCTCTATCACCACAAATCTTCTTTCCTTATTGGGAGAATGAGAATCGGCATGTAAGCACTATGATATTTCTGTAATTTGTGGGGGAGGAATTCAGCCCTTGTTTGGAGACGGAGAAGACCAGCAAGTGAAGCAAGACATTATAAAGGCTTGGACAACAGCCAGACCCTTAGAGGCGGAATCGACAAAGCTCGAAGAAAAACCTCCCAGCGTGGTGACGAGAAAATGGCCGACTGTGTTAATCCAGATTTCCCACCTGGATTAAGTCTGTCCATGCGCCTCTCCGTCTGTAACCGCGTTAACCGTCAGTAAATGTAAGCTAAAAGATATTTTTTCTCATGTGATTCTTGTACCGCCGTAATCACGATGGGAGGGATATCGCCTTTTCTGGTATATTATGATATTGTTTAATTATTTAATATGCCACAATTTTAAAAGAACACATTTCCAAGAGAGCTAATGCCTCTCAGGAAACAACGACAAATGCTTCAGATCCTTTCCTGTATGAATCTCGCAGTTCAGAAACAGTTTTCATCCGGCCGTTTATCCTGGCCAATACCCCCAAGCCGCCAGGTGGAGATCAGCAGGGCATCATGGACATTGTAGTTTTCAGACACAGCCCTGCTGGATACCATGGGGGCCACTAGGAGACGCTGCTGGGAGGAACAATGGTTATTTGCCTTACGTTCCGGAAGTACGTCCGAGTCACAAGGACAAGGGGAATGACATGCTTCCAGGGTGAAGAAAAGGACTTTTGATCTGACCTGGAAGTGATAGAAGATCACATGGACTGGGGATTGGAACACTTCCAGGTCAGGGACTATAAAAGGATTGTGGGAGTGGTGGAGAGTATTATTGTAGTGATTATTGGTTTGTGTATGAGTATTGTGGAAAGGAGGGTGTTTTGTGCACTGTTGTTTATAAATAAAGTCAACTTGTGGACTTTTATCTGGTGTCTGGCGACTTGGACAAGGATTCAAGGGAGCGAGAGCGCCCCCTGTCACATATAATATTGCACAAACTGAGCCACTTTATAACAAACGTATTTACATATGATGACAATATCATTTTTAAGATGAAATGCAGCAAAATATGTTTACTACATTATACAGATAAAATGTTAACATAATTTAAATAATCTATATTGTTAATAATTAAACATGTGAGGACAATGTGGTGCAGCGCTAGCTAGTTCAGGGATTGTTCCTGCCTCATGCTGTATTCTTGCTGGGGCTGGCGCGATACTGGAAGGATAGAGGGATAGAGTAATTAAACATGTACTATGCAGATATTTCAATGTTCCTTAAAAGTTTTGAAGAATCGGAGTTCTAAGCTTACAGATGGCTTAACATCTATTACAGAGCTGATTGTGTGGTAATTGGGTACTTGGAGGAAGAAAAGAAAGGAGAGGAATTGGGGGTTAGTACGTTTGAAAGAGACAGTACTGCTGCAACAAATTACTTCATCGAAGGTCGTGCACGGCGCAGCAAGCATCTTGAGTGAGGCAGGAACAATCTCTGGATGGGGTGGCAGTTCATCACTATCACTGTGCCACTGTGTTCCCATGTTTAATACATGCTTTAATTGATATGATATGAATACTGAAATGATATCAGGTATACATCTCAGTATTTAAAGTATTCAGAGAACTGTAATATCGCGAATGTATTGGATTCTGTGTCCTGTCGGAGGAAGAGAAAGCCAGTTTAAGAAGCACGTAGTGATTCACACACATAGAGCACATTGAAGATCAAATACAAAACAAAACATTTAATGTGCTACTTTAGTTACGATGGAATTTGAGGAACTAGTAAATTAAACGATTTTAAGATGAAGTTTATGATGTTCTACTTTAATGACAAAATAAACTACTTGATTAAAGTGGAAATTTTGAGATTAAAGTTGACATTTCAAGCTTTTTTCCCCACTGTGTGCCTTTTCTTATTTCTGTACCCTAATAAACTTTCATATGACATTCAGATGGTGGGCTACGACTCGACCACGGTGATTTTGATATCTGACAACTTCCTTTTTATTTCGGGTACTGTGTGATTTTCTGAACTTGAACTTTCGAGTTTCTCCGACACACTGTTACTCGATCAACTTCATTTTGTTGTTTATACCACTGCTTAAACCAACAAATAGTATGTTTTTGCTTGCCTTCACTTGGGATTAGCTGAAATTCTTCTATTTTCCCCTGTGCTTTTGCCATCGCCTTTTCACAGAACGCTGAGTTTAAGGGCTACTTATACTGATTTGCATATTCAAAGAGGCGTAATTCTGAGAGGAGACGGGGCAGGACAGCAGGTGCGTGCACGTGCATTACTTTCACGCTGACCGGGATTTATGGAGTGGAAAAATGTGGAAGATGGCGAATGCACAGATGTATGCATCTGGATTTTTTTGTGTGTACAAACATTTCCGCTTTGTCCGTACACCATGTTTTAGTGTTAGTTCTTCGCACGGTGTTATGCATGAGGCTCCAGGTCTCTTAAGTTCTGCTATGTAAGTGCTTCATTATCTCTCTTTTCTTCAAATCACCCTGTGCATGGATTCTCAAGGCAACTCCAACCTTTCTGATAATGCTACCTATCAGATGTGCTGTTGGTGGAATTTAACAAAATAATTTTCTTGGGTGGCCCAAGTATTTTGTATGGTACTGTATTATTCATTGCTTTTATTTGTTAATCTTCTTAGCCTCCAGTTGTTACAATCACATTCATATCCACAACTGGAGTATGTTGGAATTATTTAGCAGCAGCAGGCTGTAAAACTGCACAGGTGAACTGACTCGTTTGTTGAAGCATCTCAGATATGAAATCAGATATACTGAAGGCATATTCCCTTTCTGATATTGTTTTCGATTAGTTTTCAATAGCTTTTCATTTTCAGTTGTATGTGTCTGTCAGTGAACTTTGCACTTTCACTATCACACAAAATGCAGTGTTTGTCATAAAATAAGTGCTTATTGGGCTGGACTTGTGACTAATCAATGGGTGATGGGTTGAGGGGGTGTTCACGTACTTAGTTCAAATGCTTATTCACGTCTGACAATGTTCCAATTTAGCTCATAAAACCATTTTTTGAAAGTGATTTATTTAACAATATTTTAGAAAAAAATGCATATATCCAGGATGTTGTATTCATACAACAACTGGATTAATTCACATGTGGATTATGTGACATGAGTTATGCAAGATTTTTTTCATGGGCATTTTGATTTTCTTTATTATTGACCAACGTTGGTCACCATATTATTACATTGTTTCAAAAACAGTATCTCCATTCTTCAAAAAAAACAAGAAATATTTTTTTTCTTGGCAATCACTACAAATTACATGTGAAGATTAACATTAAAAAAATAGCATTTTTAAGTGGATTATTATTTAAAGATGCTCTGATATGTGGTTTGAACTTTTGAAAGCTGCATTCTCTAAAAGCAAAATCTTTTTTCCAAGACCATTAAACATAGTCACAGTAAAAGAACAAGATTAAAAAAAAATAATAATAAATAGGAGCAGGCAAATCCTGTTCCCTGGCATTAGCATGCCTAGGAACAGACTAAGCATCAAAAGTCAGAAGGGAGCCAATTGTCAAAAGACAAAACATTAATCAGAAAAACAAAAATCTAAGTAACAGAGCAGCAGATCAGAATCTTAAATTAACAAGCATGTCTGTTTCTGATCTGTGAGCCAAAAGACTTATAAGAATTGTGATTATCTGCCGAGTAAGTCACACAGGATAAGCTACATTGCCCAGTGAATCCACAAGTGCCAATTGGCTTTTTATTTTGATATAAATGGTATCCTACTGCTGCCCATTGTCTGTGTTATGGGGACACCTCCAAAATAATAAATCAGGCACGCCTTCCGCATGCCTGTCTCTTGTCTGCTTTTTAACTGCTCTATTTTCACCTTTATGCTATCTTCGTACCTAACTCATATTCTTCCTGATCACCATCCACATACACTATTCGTTTGGCCCCTGTTACTGAGCTGTGTCTAGGGAGGTGCCCCCTCAATGAGATTCCTATTCCCCACAGCTTATTGAGCAGTAAGTCATGTCTCAGAGTGTTATACACAAACTTAGATGTCAGTAATACCAGGCCACCATCTTAAATAACAGCAGCTTGATGACACCGCACACAGAGACTCCATGATCACAGGACTGTCAACAAACCTAGCTATTAGGTGACCAAAGCTATTTAAAAGTTCTACAAAAATAAGAATAATACAATTTATTCATATAGCGCCTTCCCCATGCTCAAGGTGCATAAGTTACAAATAGTTTCTGCATAGAACAATAAACAAATAAAACACAGGATATACACAAACATTAAACAGAATAAACCAGAGTATATTACTAAATTCAAAACTATAAAGAAATGTCTGAACAAATCATAATTGTGATAAAATACACACAAATATTCCTGACTAAAAGACTTCCTGAAGGGTGTGCTACAACGTATCTTTGAATTCAGGAATTAATTTTTCATGGGTTTTTTTTCCAACAGACGGGCTATCACCCAGAATTTTTATATCTTAACATGAAACACGTACTGTATACAAAAGTGGGGCTCAGAAAAGAAAAAAGAGGAAGAAGCAAAAAAAGTACAAAATTGACAAAATTCTTCTCCAAAAAAGATCAAAAAGCAAATGAAGACAGTGCTACAGAAAAGATTGAAAGACAAGATCAAGATGACCTAGCAAAAACTGAAATCTTCAAACAAGTTGATTTATCACAAAACAAATAGACAAGAACATAAGGAAGACCATGAACATGAACAGTACAAAGGCATCAATGAAATTACCTAGTAGAAGATTAAATTTTCAAAAAAGGATGATATATTACAAGAAGAACGTGCTGAACAAGAACACAAGGAAGAGGAACACCTTAGTCTTGATATTTTAGGTGAAATTGGTCATCAGAATTTATCCCTTGCTATGACCAGTCGGGCCATTTAAAAAGGATGGTGCAGATCATTCCTTCAATAGTAAATTTTACAATCTTATCACTAAAGGTGATGTTGAGATAAATAGAAAGTGGTTTGTGTTTTCACCTAAATTGAACAAATGTTAATGCCTACCATGTTGGTTATTTTCTAACAAAGTAAAATAAACTGACTGGACTAAATGCTATGGTGACTCAAACCATTTAAACCAAGGAGTTAAACGCCATGAGACAACAGCCAAGCATGAAAAATGTTGTGCAGAATTCACAAAATTAAAGAACCATCAAAGTATTGAAGACTTGATTTGGCAAGGCTAGTGGTGAAATCAAGTCAAATTGGGCAAAGGTTTTGGGAAGAATAATATATGCATTCCTTACTCTGACAGCCATAAATTGTCCATTCTGTTCACACAGAGATGATTATAGTGGTAATTCTACGGCCATTATCTGTCTCCTTAGCAAATATGATCCTATTCTAGTAAAATGTTTGAGACAACAAAAGGGCTAGAATCCCTGAAGCCTATGAAAAAACTTGTAATCTCGGGCCACCTTAAATTCCTTTGCACCTCTCCATTAGCATTTTTTGCTTTGTAAATGCGTCGATCAGCACATGTAGCAAGCAGCCTGCTATCACATCCCCATACTGCCACAGCATGGGCAAAAAATTCTCCCAGCTCAAGTCTTGTTTATATGGGTGTGAGGTGCCTGGAGTTGTACAGGGTGGTCCAGATCTAATTATGCAGATCCAGATCATCTGGATGAGTTTGATTTATGCAGGGACAATTCCAGTTCAGCGCAAAGTCGATTCTTCATGTCGTCAATGCAGACACTTCTCAATGGTCCGGGATTTTTCGGGTGATTTTCTATGTGATAAACTTAATAAGTTATAGTTAAATTTAATTGCATAATTAGATCTGAACCACCCTATATAGGGTAAATATATCATTATTTGGAACACATGCATTTCATGTGTGTTCCGTGTCTACAACGATCTAAGTAAATGTAGAACATACCTAAAACAAACTTTTTTCATGTTATAGTAAGAACAACAAAATTTTGATATGGAGTTTATAATGTGTGAAGACTGAAGTCCAAGTATCAAATAAACACTTTCACAAAAGGTGCACATATAACAAAATAAGTGCACTTTTATGCAAGAATGTAACTAAAGAAAAAAATTGCATTAGGGTATGACACTGACCCGACTGATTGGGTGGTAATCAAGTGGTTGTGAGTTTGAATTAGGCCACTTCTCAGAATTACCGTTTTGAGTAGTGATCTGCTCTTATTGTTACTATTATACAATAAAAACATACATTTGATTTTAGTCTGTAACAGCCAGTGTTCAAGAGATCAATCTATAGCATAGTCTTTCAGCAGTTAAGTGATTGTTTGAATAAAAAGTTTTCTTGATAAGGATCAATCAGGTTTTAGATCAAATCATGGTACTGGAACAGTTCTAGTTAAATGAGTAAATGGCTTGCGAATTAATGTGGGCACAAATAAAATATCTGTACTTGTTCTGCTAGACTTGAGCTTAGCATTCAATACTATACATCATGATAGTCTTATAAATAGGCATAGTAAGTGGATAGGGCTTTCAGGTACTGCCTTAGGCTGGTCTAAATCTTCAACAACCGGAAGTAAATACTTTGTCAGATATGGCAATTGTGCATTAAATGCATTATATTCTATATGGTGTACTGCAATGATCTATTTTGGGACCATTTTTATTTTCACTCTACAAGCTTCCATTAGCCCAGATTATTTCAAAATACAATGTAAATTACCATAATTATGCTGATGAGACATAGATATATTTATCCATTGCACCTGATGACTCAGAGGCTGTAAACCATTTGATCCAGTGCCTTACTAGTATAATAGAATGGAGGAGTATGAATTTCCTTAAACTAAATGAGGAAAAAAACAGAATTGTTAGTATTTAGCAGCAGTAAACAAAGTGAGATTCTTAAAAACAAAACTGATCATCTGAGGCCTCATGTATAAACTGTGTGTACACACAAAAATGTTGCGTACGCCAATTTCCACACTTACATCACGATATATAAAAACTAAACTTGGCGTAAAGCCATGCACATTCTTATGCCAGCACAAACCCGAACCCTAAAAAATATAAAAACAGACATATCTACCTCCCTTAATTCATTCAGGACATTAATTTATTCAGCTATTACTGTCTCCTCGGACTTACCTGTTTCTATTCCAGCAGCTGAACCCCCGATGGTTTCATCAACCTCAGCTGAACAGCAAACCCAGATTGGGGACTAGCACGAACAACTTTCGGCTTCTGGCCCAAAACAGGTAGGCCTGAATATTAATCTTTTGCTTCCTTTTCTACCCTCATCCAATTTATTAGAAAGATCATCCGAAACATTGTGTCTGCCTGACAACTCAGGTAAAGATAGAAATGAGGTCAATGACAAACACCTCCTCCCTTTTGTTTCAGATGATGGGGTTAGGGATGCCAGGCCAAAAACAATTTCCAACTTGACAACCAAAAGTAAAACATCTAAAAAAACTAAGAAGGGGAAAGAAGCGAATACTAATGTAATAGCTGAAACTGTTTCAGTCGATAGCATTCATTCCGACACTTCCCCAAATTTTAAAGATATAAAAACAAAAATCAAACGTTGGTCAGATATAACAACCAGGCATCCTTCATTTTCGAAACCTTATGTCATCTTGGCAGACTTAAACTTTTGGGAAATAAGGCCTTGTTATTTCAAAGAAATTCAAATTGAGGTGGTCAAATATTTAAACGTGGGCTCATTGACCAATTGGCTGAGGAATACAAATTTAAATACAACTCCTTATACCTTTATTCTATTAATAGGTATCATAGATATAATATACTTTGAAAACCTGGAGGTGACTGCTAAACATTTAATTCAAAATTTTATTTTGCACAAGTGCCTCCAATGGTAGATGTAAAGATTAATGCAAAAGTACAGGAGTTTAATCAGGATTTTGTTAAAAACCTTTTTTTAAGGACTATTAGCTAACCCTTCAACTGTTCATACAAGGACACAAATTTTTTTTTTGACACCAGAAGCTATACAAGCAGTGGTGAATTAATAATTTTTGACCCAAAAATTAAACCCTACTCTTAATTTTAATCTATCTCCTACCCCTGCCACAATCCTGAACCTAAAATTAGTAAAATTCCAGCCCTGATGTTAAGATCATGGATTGGGGCCCTAAGGCTAAACACTTTCCTTGGGCTCTAATCTAAACCATAATCTTAACCCTGTTAATTTTAACCCTAAAATATATATATATATTTTTTTAGTAAAAATTAAATTTATTTTTTAAAGGGGTTTTAAACTGCAATTTTAATATTTAACCAGTAGGAGACGCTTTAGTAAATTTACCTTACTGAATTAAATACAGATTAGCAGTATTATTCCCAAAGATAAAAACTATTGTTTTGAAATGAACAAATAGAAGATAAGTTCCACTCTGCTCCACTCCATGCCATTTTTTGTTTTGGTTTGTGTTTTTTGCTTTCTCTACAGCACACAAATGCCTTGCACTACTATCATACAACAGACAGGCATTGCTGGACATTGCTAACTCACACAGTCCCCTGGAATTTACCGGTTTTATACCATCTGAGCTACAGTTCATTGTTCGCTCCCGCAGCCAACACCACACCCACACCCAGGAAGACCCCGTAGCATCGAGCTCGAGTGACCAAGCTGACCCCAGGAGAGTGCTCCGGAGACAGCGACGCAAGCGAGGCAAGAGGGGAGGGCTCCACACTAGGCTGAAAGCCCGCGCTAACCAACCATCGCTACCCAGCCTCTTGCTAGCCAATGTGCGGTCTCTGGAAAACAAACTGGATGAGCTAAGAGCCAGGATTACAGTGCAGAGGTATATAGGAGAGCGCTGTACTCTAATTTTCACAGAGACCTGGCTTTTGGACAAAGTCCCAAATTGCACTGTTCAGCTACAGACTCACTTTGTGCACTGAGGAGCCCTCATCGCAGCCTCCGGTAAGGCTAAAGGGTAGTGTGTGTATGTTTATTAAGAACTCGTGGTGTGGAGATGTATGGACTGCTTATAAGCACTGCTCACAAGATGGGGAGTTTTTACTGCTGAAATGCCAACCCTATTTTCTACCGAGGGAATTCACTGCTGTGTTTTTGGCTGCTGTTTACATTCCCCCGCAAGCTAACTCCGCGGGAGCGTTCGGCAAACTCCATGATGTCATCAGAGCCTTAGAGACGACTCATGCTGGTTTTATTGCAGCTGACGACTTTAATAAAGTGCAATTTACGTACTGTACTTCCTAAATACCAGCAACACATGAACATTCCCACTCGTGAGAAGGACACACTGGATCATGTTTACAGCAAAATATGTGGTGCATACAGGGCTGCACCCCGCCCCCACTTAGGACAATCAGACCACTTCTCACTGTTCTCGTATCCAGCCTACAGACAAATGCTGAAACAAACAAACCCTAACATTAAGCAAGTTAAACTTTGGACCCCAGAGACTGAGAGCACCCTGCAGGACTATTTTGCTCAGACAGACTGGGATGCATTTAGGGTTGCAGCCACTCTAGAGGACTCTTCTATCAGCATACAGGACTATGCTGAGTACATGACTGGGTACATTAGCACCTGTATTGACAACATCATGCCCACAATACCAGTCAGGAAGTTCCCCAACCAGAAACCCTGGATAAACAGTCAGGTACGCCACATGCTGTGTGCCCGCTCTCTTGCATTTAGATCAGGCACTGAGACGGAGTACAAAGCTGCAAAGTACGGACTAAGAAAAGCCATCACCGCAGCCAAGAGGCAGTACAGAGAGAAGCTGGAGGGCTTCTGTTCTACTGCTGACTCTGGACTTTTGTGGCAGGGCTTACAGCACATCACAGACTACAGGACCACCACCAGCACAATCAGCTCCACAGACAGTCTGCCGTATGATCTCAACACTTTCTACACCCGCTTTGAGACATCAAGCAACAGCACAGAGTGGAGGCACACACACACACCTGGACCACACAATCCCCCTCCCGTCCACCAACAGTCTCTTCAGGTCAGGTACACAAAGCACTAAGGAAGATCAACCCCCGTAAGTCAGCTAGACCAGACAACATCCCTGGACGGGCTCTCAAAGCATGTGCCAACAAACTGGCTGATGTTCTCTGCTCCATCTTCAACCTTTCCTTCAGTCAGCACATCGTTCTGTCCTGACTATGATTATCGTCCCAATTGCTAAAAAAAGCCCACCCTCCTGCCTGAATGATTATAGGCCGGTAGCACTCAGTCCAATCATCATTAAGTGTTTTGAGAGAGTGGTGCTAACCCGCATTCAGAGCAGCACAACGGACACTCTGGACCCCCTGTAGTCGTGTCTCCACTACATTATTCCCTCTCCCATCTGGAGAACAAAGACTCCTACATCAGGATGCTTTTTGTTGACTACAGCTCTGCCTTTAACATGGTTATTCCCCATAAACTCACCCATAAACTGTCTGCACTTGGCCTGCACTCCACCCTCTGTGACTGGCTCCTAGACTTTCTGACTAGCAGGCCCGAGTCTGTCAGGATTGGTAATAGGATTTCAGCCACCATTATTACAAACACAGGCACCCCACAGGGATGTGTCCTCAGCCCCATCCTCTATACCTTGTTCACCCACAACTTTGTCACCTCCCACAAAGATAACATCAACCTAAAGTTCGCAGACGACACCACCGAGAATGGTAATTGGTAGTGAAAAGTAAACTTTTACAGCAGGGACTAAGTGTACCAGAGCGTTGCCACAAGGTGCAAATCCCCCTACCCTATCCCTAACTTCTCTTAGATTATTTTTTCAACTAAGTGTCTTTGAGAAATATTGGATCCCTTGAGCACAGAAATATTTCTCAGCATCTAAGAAAAATTTGTTCAGTGTCCCCGAGGTTAATATTCTGTTTCCTTCCCCAGAGATAAGGTAGTATTTGTTAATCCCTGGGGTGAATAGTGCAGGGTTGGGCCCTGAGATTAACAGAATTTTTGGAGAGTTTAGTACATCTTATAACCAGGAGGTTAATATTCCCCCCATTAGGCCCTAATGTTAATTTCCCTCTATTGGTCCCTGAGGTTAATATTACTCTATGAGTCCCTGAGATTAAGATCTCCCCATTATGCCCTGAGGTTAAAATCTCCTTTTTAGGCCCAGATTATAACATCTCTTTATTAAGGCCAGAGAGAAACTAATTGAATATTCTTCGACTAGGCCCTGAGATTAATATCTCCTTATTGGGCTCTCATGTGATTAATCAGATTCCTAAGTTAGTTTTTTATGATGGATATAGAGTGGATTTGGAGGCGTGTCTAATTTTTGAGAGCCCGCATGTGAATCAGACAGGGGAAGAATTTAAACAAAAATTCTTGGAAGGGATAGTGGAAGGTGGGTGGTACTTTAATCTATGGGATTTGGCACTATGTGAATTTTCTGGAGGTAGGACAAGATCTCTTAGAAAATAAAATAATCAGGGAAGCAGAGGTGAGGATGGGACAGTGGACAAAGGATGTGGAGGCATGTGAAGGGGCGATGCAGGTGGTGGACAGTGTACAGACAGTGGGGCAAAAGGAGAATAATATCCTACCTATGATATTTACATTTTCGGCACAGGATGTGGTTAGGGTGTTAAGAGATAATTTTCTGGAAGTACAACAGATGGATGAGGACCTGAAACAGTTTAGAGTCATGGTAGCCTATCGTAGAAATAAAAATCTAAAGGATTTACTGGTCAGGGCTTCTTGCACTATAAAACAAATAAAATAAATGTGCTTGGCAAATCCCTTATATAAATAAGAAAATGATTAGTAATCCTTTTTCGTCTACAGAATTACCTATTTTTCAGACCTTGACTCTTAACACAACTAACTACATTTAGACAATATAATGTAAAGCCGGTAGCATGATCTACATAGGTGAGACAAAAATGCTGTTAAGGCTAGATTTATACAACATCTCTGGTTAATTGAGAACCAGGAAAGGCGGACCAGATTATATGTTCACTTTGCACAACCTGGCCACATACCACAGATGTTCCCCCTTGAACACGAATCTTATTGGAACAAGACTCGACGTTTACAAAAGGAACTGGAGTGGATCAGGAACTTTGATACAGTTTTTCCTAAGGGCCTAAATGAGAGATAGTTTGACTGAAAAAAAAAGGGCCATGTTATATGATTATTTCATTAGCAACTGAATCATTAAGTTTTAATTATTAGTAATTATTGGGTCAGTGAACCAGTGCATAGCCAGTCTAGGCTGGCATCCCCTACCCTAAACCTAACCTTGTATTTGGCAAAGGCTTCAGGGCCTTTTCTGTAGCGGTTCAGAAACAATTTCATCCCAAAAGCCTTAAATGTACTCAATCAGTCCAACAAGTGCTCCCAGTAGAACTGTTTGTACTTATAAGTACAATCACCTCACTGTAAAATTGCAATACAGTTGTAGTATTAAACAACCTGAGCCACTTTATGAACCATGTCACTATCTGCACTGTATTTACATGTATGCTGTATGTATGTTTTCAATTTTTTCATTGTCATTTTTTCATATTATTATTATTAATTTATCATTTTATAGGAAAATAAGTTTATGGAGGATTTGCATATTGAATTTCACTGTACCATACAATAACAATAAAGGAATTCAATTAAATTCAATTCAATAGAGGACAGCGTGTATTTACATATGATGACGACTGGCTTCTAACTTGATTTAGATTTATCAATCTTTAGCTATCCTCTTGGAGCTCTTGATATCATTTTTAAGATGAAATGCAATTTAGTATGTATATTACATTATACAAACAAATTTGTAACTTCATTTAAGTATTGTATACAGTTAATTAAACATGTGGGCAAGGAGGCATAGCGGTATTGATGAGCTGGTGCCCAGTTCAGATAACGTTCCTGCCTCACGCTGTATACTTCTTGGGACGCACGCAATCCTGGATGGATAGATGGAATAATTAAACATGTCTTCTTCTTCGTCTTTCGGCTGCTCTTGTTAGGGGTTGCCACAGTGGATCATCTTCTTCCATATCTTTCTGTCCTCTGCATCTTGTTCTGTTACACCCATCACCTGCATGTCCTCTCTCACCACATCCATAAACCTTCTCTTAGGCCTTACTCTTTTTCTCTTGTCTGGCAGCTATATCCTTAGCATCCTTCTCCCAATATACTCAGCATCTCTCCTCTGCACGTGTCCAAACCAATGCCATCTCACTTCTCTTTGTCTTCCAACTGTCCAACCTGAGCTGACTCTCTAATGTACTCATTTCTAATCCTGTGCATCTGTGGTTCTCTTTGTTGGCATGAAACCATACTGCTGCTCACTAATCATCACCTTACTTTTTAACCTAACTTACACTACTCTTTCCCATAACTTCATGCTGTGGCTCATGAATTTTATCCCCCTGTAGTTACTACAGTCCTTCACATTCCCCTTATTCTTAAATATTGGCACCAGTACACTTCTCCAATCCTCAGGCATCACTTTCCAAGATTCCATTAAACAATCTATAGTTAAAAACTCCGCTGCCATCTCTCCTAAACACCTCCATGCTTCTACAGGTATGTCATCTGGACCAACGGCTTTTCCATTCTTCATTCTCTTCATGGCTGTCTTTACTTCCTCCTTGCTAATCTGTTGCACTTCCTGACTCACTATCTCCACATCATCCAACCTCTTCTCTCTCTCGTTCTCTTCACTCATAAGCCTCCCAAAGTACTCTTTCCATCTGCTCAACACACTCTCCTCATTTGTGAGTATGTTTCCATCTTTATCCTTTATTACCCTAACCTGCTGCACATCTTTCCCAGCTAAGTCCCTCTGTCTGGACAATTGGTATAGATCCTTTTCTCTCTCCTTATTGTTCAACCTCTCATACAACTCATCATACGCTTTTTCTTTAGCCTTCACCACCTCTTTCTTCACCTTGCGCCTTAACTCCTTGTACTCGTGTCTGCTTTCTGCATCTCTCTGACTATCCCACTTCTTTGCCATCCTCTTCCTCTGTACACTCTCCTGTACTTCCCCATTCCACCAACAGGTTTCCTTTTCCTCCTTCCTCTGTCCAGATGTCATGCCAAGCACCGTTCTGGCTGTTACCCTTACTGCTGCTGTAGTTTCTCAACTGTCTGGTAATTTTTCACTACCACCCAGTGCCTGTTCTCACCTTCTGCCTAAACTCAAACTTGCAGTCTTCCTTTTTGAACTTCCACCATTTGATCTTTGGCTCAGGCCTCCCTCTCTTCCTCTTCTTGATCTCCGTCATCCTACAGACTACCATCTTATGCTGCTTAACTACACTTTCCCCTACCAGTACTTTGCAGTCTTCAATCTCCTTTAGATTGACTCTTCTGCATAGGATGCAATCTCACTGTGTGCATCTTCCTCCACTCTTGTATGTCACCCTATGTTCCTCCCTCTTCTTAAAATACATATTCACCAAAGCCATGTCCATCCTTTTGGCAAAATCCACTATCCTCTGACCTTCTTCATTCCTCTCCTTGACACCATGCCTACCCATTACCTCATCGTCTCCTCTGTTCCCTTCACCAACATGTCCATTGAAATACGCTCCAATCACCTCTTACTGTCCCTTGGTACACTGTTCATCACTTCATCCAACTCACTCACTAGCTTCCAGTTTCATAATCATTACTCTGTCTGACCCTCTTTTCACCTCCAGAACACTCTTGACATGCTGTTTCTTCAGAATAAGCTCTACTCCATTTCTCCTTGTATCCACACCATAATAGAACAATCTGAATCCACCTCCGATCCACCTGGCCTTACTCCCCTTGCATTTAGTCTCTTGCATGCACAATATATCAACCTTCCTTCTCTCCATCATATCAGCTGACTCACTCCTTTACCAGTCATATTGCCAACATTCAAAATTCTTACCCTCAGTTCCACTCTCGTTACCTTCCTCCTCCTCTCCTCCTGCCTCTAGACACGTCTCCCCCCTCTTCTTCTCCTTTTTCTTGGGCCAACAGTAGAGCAATTTACGCCAGCATCCTGTTGACTAACAGTGTTGGTGGTGGTTGTTGTTAACCCGGGGCTCGACCGATCCAGTATGGAAATTTGAATTGTTGTATTGACTTGGCAAAATTTTACACCGGATGCCCTTCTTGACGTAACCCTCCCCATTTATCCGGGCTTGGGACTGGCGCGAAGAAACACACTGGTTTGTGCATCCCCTGTGGCTGGGATTAAATTAAACATGTACTACGAAGATATTTCAATGTTTCATAAAAGTTTTGAAGAATCTGCCTTCTAAGCTTACAGATGGTTTGACATTTATTACAGAGCTTTTGTGATGACTGGTTACTTGGAGAAAGAAAAGGAAGCACAGGAATTGGGGGTTAGTACATTTGAAAGAGGCAACAGTGTTGCAGTAAATTATTTAAATTAAGGGTTGCAGTAAGCATCATGTGGGAGGGAAGGAACAATATCTGGACGCGGGAAAAGCTCGTTGCTACCACTGCACCCCCATGTTTAATAAATGTTTTAATTCCTATCATCATGAAAATGATGTCAAGTATACATCTTAGTATTTAAATTGTTCAGAGAGCTGTAATATCATGAATGTAATATATACTTTTTCCTGTCCTGATTACGAAGCACATAGTTATTCATACACACAAAGCACATAGAATATAAAGCATTTAACGTACTACTTTAGTTAGAATGGGATTTGAGAAGCTAGTAAATTAAATGATTAAGATGAAGTTTGACATTCTACTTTAATCAATAAGATTGTAATTAAACTGGAAATTTCAAGATTAAAGATGACATTTCGACCTTTTTTCCCCCACTGTGTCCCTATTATTTTTCTTTTCTCTGTACTCAAATATGCTTCCATATGACACTCAGATAGTGGGATACAACTCTACTTTTTACAACAACTTTGACATCTGACCACTTTATTTTGGACACTGTGCAGCTTTCTGAGCTTAAACTTTCAAGTTTCTCTGCTTATACCAACAAATAGTACGTTTTTCCTTGCTTCCACTTAGTATTCACTGAAATTCTTCTTTTCCCCCCGTGCTTTTGCTGAATTTAAGGGGCTGTTTATATTGATTTGCATATTCAAAGAGGCATAATTGTGGGAGGAGATGGGATGGGGCAGCAGGTGTGTGCACGTGCATTACAGTTTACACTGACCTGGATTTATGTAGCAGAAGAATATGGAAGTTGGCGTACACACAGATTTATGCATCTGGATTTTTTTGTGTGAATTCTATGTATGACTTTATACATGAGGCCCCTAGCCCTGTGAATTAAACCAGAGGTCAAGAATTTAGGTGTTATGGATTCCAACCTTAATTTCGGTTTGCATATTAATTATTACCAAGACTGCTTTCTTCCATCTAAGGTACATTGCAAGGAAGAGACCTCTTATAATATTTGAAGATGATGAAAAATTAATACATCTATTTGTATTTAGCCAACTAGATTACAGCAATGTTCCCCTATCAGGACTTCCCAATAATTACTTTAATTGACTATAGCTTGTCCAGAATGCAGCAAGCAAGAATTTTAACCAAAGAAGCATAATTTGAGAATATTTCTGCAGTATTAATATCTTTACATTGGTTGCCAGTGTCCTTTAGAATAGATTTTAAAATACTTACAGTATATAAGGCTCAAAACAATCTTGCCCCTCCCTATATTTCAAAATGCCTGTTCCTTATGTACCAAATCGCAATCTTAGATCTGCAAATACTGGTTTGCTCATTATTCCAAGATCAAAGCATAAAAGCACTGGGGAGGCAGCGTTCTCTTGTTATGCACCTAATTGGAATAATTTACAAAAGAAATACAGCTTCTGAAATCATCACAGCAAATCGCATTTCAGTAACAGACTCCATGCCATGCCGCTTACTTTCAAGGCCAAGTGAGTTTTACGAAGTTAGTGAATCTTCATCTCGGGTCCCTTACCTCTGGTTAGGAGACCGAATGAGTACTACAGTTGTCTGCTGGCATTAAATATCTGGTTAAAAGGCTTCTGCTCGAGTCAAAACATCGGATTCATGGACAACTGGGACCTTTTCTGGGAGAGACCATGTTTCTTCAAGCAGGACGTTCTGCATCCTAATAAATTTCGGCGCCTGGGTCCTCTACAAAAACATCTGTAAGGTAATTAGTCTCTTTTGACACTCTATTATTACTCCTAACTCTTTCTGTAATTCCTTGCCAGGACATAATTTTGTAGCGAAATCTGAAAAGTGCACTGCATCAATACTCTAATAATTAACCTCAATGCATGTTAAAAAAAAATAAAAAATCTAGACAGTGCTGCATAAATGCAAATAATTTAATTACAATTTCACCTCTAGATGAGCAGTTTATTAAAACTATAAAAACAGACTATAGATTAAATAAAAAATATGCACAAAGCTGCGCTAATAGAATAACTTAATTTCCATCTTGAATACTTGCATATCTTGAAGCGTTATGCTCCTTCAATTCAGTTCTTCTAAGACCTTAAATATGGCCTTATTAAATGTTAGAGCATTAACCAACAAGACATTTTCCATCAACAATCTTATTAGTGATAGGAAAATCAATTTTATTGTATTAAGTGAAATGTGGCTTAGCTCTGATGGTGCGGCTGTTTTAATCTAATCTGCGCCTCTGAATTACAGCTTTACTCATGCGGATCGCCAAGGTAAAAAAGGCTGAGGTTTAACAAATTATCTACTCGTGCCGGTTAAAGTGTAAACATGTCGGCTTTGAATATCTTGCCGTTGTTATTCAAGAAGTTTCTCAGTCTCTAGTATTGTCTGTATATAGACCTCCTAAATACAATGAGTCTTTCTTTGAGGAATTCTCAGACTTGGTGTCAATTATAATTACAATCTATGACATGTTCCTAATAGTTGGAGAGTTTAATTTCCATATTAATAATCAGTGTGATCCGAAAGAAAAAAATTCATGAACCTCCTAGAGTCTTTTGATTTGAGCCAGCATGTTAGTCAGCCAACACACAAATCAGGGCATTCTTCTTTGATTCATCTGCAGCTTCAAAGTTTACAAACATTTTAAGCAACCAGTCCGTTTGTAGTGCTTATTACAATAGTAAGGATAATGTAAATAGTAAGGTGGAAAATTTTAATACTAAAGAGAGAGCTGCTGCTGACAGTCACTCCTGAAAAGACAGTTAAAAAATCCTCCAGCACTGATACACCATGGAAGACCCAAAGAGTGTCTGATGTAAAGAAAACATGCAGGAGAGCTGAGCATAAATGGAGAAAAACTAAACTGATTATCCACTAAGAGATATTGAAGGCTACAATAAAAGAATATCCCAGCCAATACCCCCAAGCTGCCAGGTGGAGCCCTCCCTGCAGTATGGAGGTTCCCCGAAGACCAGCAGGGCATCATGGACATTGCAGTTTTTATACACAGCCCTGCTGGATGCCATGGCAGCCACTAGGAGATGCTGCAAGGAGGAACAGTGTTTATTTACCCTACGCCCCGGAAGTACGTCCGAGTCTCATGGAGACATGTGACAAGGGGAATGACGTGCTTCCAGGGTGAAGAAAAGGATTTTTTATCTGACCCGGAAGTGATAGGAGATCACATGGACTGGGGATTGGAACACTTCTGGGTCAGGGACAATTAAAGGATTGTGGGAGCTCCCAGACTACGAGGTGAGCTGGGTGGTAGGAGGGCAACGCGTCTGGGTGTGGTGGAGAGTATTATTGTTTTTATTATTGGTTCGTTTATGAGTATTGTGGAGGAGAGGGTGCTTTGTGCACTGTACTGTGAGAATAAAGTCAAATATTGGACTTTTATCTGGTGTCTGGAGTCTTGGACAGGGGTTCAAGGAAGTGATAGCGCCCCCTATCTGTCACAGCAGCTAAATGACCACCTCAATTAACATGCTATTCTTGATAAGTTTCAGTCAGGTTTTAGAACAAATCACAGTACAGAAACTGCATTCGTTAAAGTAGTAAATGACTTGCAGGTAAATGCAAACAGAGGCTGTTTATCTGTTCTCATCCTCTTAGATCTGAGTGTCGCATTTGATACCATTGATCACAATATTCTTAGAAATCGCCTTAGTCAATGGGTGGGCCTCTCTGGCAGTGTCTTAAATTGGTTTGAGTCTTGACAGGTTGAAAATTCTTTGTTAGTTGTGGTAATTATACTTCAAAGACACATGATATTCTATATGGTGTTCCACAAGGTTCTTTCCTGAGTCCACTGCTCTTTTCTGTCTACATGCTTCCATTAGGTCAGATTATCTCAAGTCATAACGTGAGCTAGCACAGCTATGCTGATGACTCACAACTGTATTTATCAATAGTGCCTGATGGCCCTGATTCTTGATTCACTGACACAATGTCTTACTCGTGTTTCTGAATGGATGAGTAGTAATTTTCTCAAACTAAATAAGGAGAAAGCAAATTTTAGTGATTGGCAAAAATGGATATAATTAGGGTATTAGAAACAAAGTTGATCCATTAGGATTAAAAGTGAAAACAAAGGTAAAGAGTTTAGAGGTAATTATTGACTCTGACCTAAACTTTAAATCACATATTAATCAAATCACTAGGACAGCATTTTTTCACTTAAAAAATATAACAAATGTTAGATCCCTTAACTTTTCAAGATGCTGAGAAATTAGTTCACGCTTTTGTTTTCAGTTGGCTAGATTACTGTAAAGCACTCCTCTCAGGACTACCCAAAAAAGACATCAATCGATTGCAACTACAACAGAATGCAGCTGCTAGAATCATAACTAGGAAAAGAAAATCCGAGCACATCTGTCCAGTTTTGATGTCAGTACATTGGTTACCTGTGCCATTTAGAATTGACTTTAAAATAGTGCTATATTTTACAAAGCCTTAAATAATCTCGTTTCATCCTATATTTCAGAATGCCTTTTACCTTACACTCCAAATCATAAATCATCTTCAAACAAGTGTCTGCTTGTAAATTCAATAGCCAAACTTTGAAGAATTGGTGAGGCAGCCTTCTGCTGTTATGCACCAAAAATCTGGAACAGCTTACCAATAGAAATTCGCCAGGTTAATACGGTGGAGCACTTTAAAAAAAACTGCTAAAAACTAATTTTAACATGGCTTTCTCATAGCTTCATTCTAGTTTAACCCTGATATTCTGTATATGCATTTAGTTATCATTCTTAGTGGCTCCAAAATCCATACTAACCCCTATTTTCTTTGCTGTTCTTTTTCCAGTTTTCTGTGGTGGTGATCTGCACCACCACTACCCGATCAAAGCACCATGATGTCCCTACATTGATGGATTGAAGGCCAGAGGTCCACATGACCATCATCGTCAAATTCTTCCATGTAAAGCCTAAAAACCATGAGAACTGATTCAGATCATTTATGTTAGGCAGAATGCCTAGAGGGGGATAAGCGGTCTCATGGCCTGGAACTTCTGCAGATTGTTTTTTTTCTCCAGCCGTCTGGAGTATTTTGTTTTTTTCTGTCCTCCCTGGCCATTGGACATTATTTTTATTCTTTGTTAATTAGTATTGCCCAGTTTTATTTTTATATTTTGTTTTCTTTTCTATTTTTCCCTTCCTTCATCCTGTAAAGCACTTTGAGCTACATCTTTTGATTTATAATGTGCTATATAAATAAATGTTGTTGTTTTACTCTATGTAATTGTCCGCAGTTATAGATGAAGGAAAGGAAGGTAGGGAGAAGTTAAAATACAATACCTTGTAAACAGTGCAAAGTCTTTGGGATTTGCAGCATTCTGACAACAGCCACACAATAAAGTATACAAAAGGGGAAAGTAGAGTAATAGAGCCCTACCAAAACAAAACAATTGGCATAGTCAGAAGGATTTTGGGGTATTCATGTTTTGCACCCTGTTTGCAAATACTGTTTTGATGTACTTGTGTGTGATGTGTGTGTGTGTATGCTTGTGAATTTCATGGCACCCAGTGTACAAATGGGGTGGAAGTAAAGCATTGTTTTGATGATGAAAGGTATATAACCAAGAAAGTGTTGAGACTTCATGTATGTCACGAGGACACCTACGTGTTTGTGTAGTGCTGGTGGTAGTGAGTGCCTAGTTGTAGTGCTAGGGAGTGGCGGGCAGTGCATATGTCATTCATGCGGCACTTATTCGGTTAGGCTTTACTGTACGTGTATGTGCATATTTATCTATGTTGCATGTTTGCTTACAGGGGAAAAGTAGGCCAACCCATAATGAATTTGACAAATTGTATTAGAGTAGCATTGTGGAATCATAAATACCTAAATTCATATTAAAGCCAGCCATCTTCCAATGGAGTGACAGAGGCAAGTGGGCTAAAGCTAGGACATGGAAACCTGTACTGCAGGTAAAGAAAGCAGAAGCTGAGCTGAGCGTATCACAAAATGGAAAGGGGCTGGAAGGATTAAAAGCAAGAAAACAGAGATCAGGCATAAGGAAGACAGCTGCTGTTATAAGAGGTTTACTATCTTGTTTTACTGTTAATAAGGAAGATCAGTATGTGAAAGAAAATAGCAAAGTGGTTGAAAGTGAAAGTGGGATGTTGTGTGAATGTTTAAGTTCCAAAGGATGTAACAGTTGGCAAGATAAATGTGAGGTGCTAGCATATAGACCACCCACTGCTAAAGTGGAAAGCAGGGGAAAAAAAGAGTGTAAACTGCCCATGGTAAAAGTTAGGGTGGTAGTAAAGGGATCTGACTAGAAGAGCTCAGATAAAGAGTGGGAATGTGAGTATGAGGAAAAGAAAAAACAGCAAGGGCATTTCCTTCCATTATTCTCCACTACACCACAATCTCCAGGTAATTTTGAAGTCTGTCCAGCATTTAAAAAACATGCTACACAGATAGATATTTCACCATTGTTAGGAAAGGTAACACTGCACACTGAAATTTGATTTAGGAAAAGGAAATTATATAGAAGGAATGAATATGGGTACTGAGTGTAGAAAGTGTGAAAGGTCTGAAAATGGTAGTGCAAGTATGACCGAGTTGGAAAGTAAGTGCACCAGTTTAGGAGTTGTTTTGAATGTAACAGGAAAAGCAAAAGAACAAAGGATGGAGGATGGTGTAGCTGGAAGGTTTACAAGCTCAGGCAACAAGACAGGAATACACAGGGGTGCAAGTATCCTAAGAGAACTGCCATGCCGGTCAGTAATTAAAAAGCACACACACTTAGGTTCAGTAATTCAAAACCTAACTGTCCAGTTCATTAAAATGACAGCTTATGAAACCCTGCAATAAAATGGAGAAAGGTGAGCTGGCTGTGAGTAAAGAAAAAGACAGTTTTAGGAGAGATGCTGATTTGGCACTCGGATTTTGGAGAAATTTTAGCTCACAATTTCAGGTAGCAGTTACCATACAATGAAAAGAACACATTGGCATTGACAAAACAATGGAAGGACAGTTTAAGAAGACAGGAAAGGAAAAATATTTCTAACTGTTTTCATTTTCTGATATTTTGCAATAATATTCCTTCAATTTTGAGTTTTTACAGACTTTGGAATGGTGCACATAATAAATAGTGAAAGCAATTGGCAGAGTAAAATCCATGCAGGAGACTGGGCTATAACTATAACATTAAAGCGGAGTGGCACTAGTGGCTAAGCTGTTCTAGTGAATGCCCAGACGCAAAGTTTAAGTGGTGGCACTAGGTCAACAACCAAGGAGATGAGATGGTCAGAAACTGCTTTGTCAACTTCCATTTTGCAGACCTACCCACACAGCAGAACAAAGAAAAAGGAAAAGACCACAAGCAAAAACTAAAGACAGATATGAAAAATAACTGAAGAGACAGCAAGAAAAAAAACCACTTACTGGGATTTAAGTGAGTAACAAGTTCACAAGTCATGCAATAATAGGACTAGTTACAATAGCTATAGTTTAAAAAAAACAAACAAAAATAAACAACAACAAGTTTGTTCATTACTACAGCAAATTTATATTCAAAGCGATGGAAACTGAGTAAACCAGTTAAGATTGCCAAAAATAAGGACATTAATTTGGGCTAATACAGTGTAGATTCTGTAGTTAATTGGGACAATTAATATAATTAATAATATTAAATAAACAGTATACTTAGCAAATTGGTGAAAATTTTCACAAGAGCAGGTGCAGCTGGTACAGTTTCAAAACATATAGGGTCTGATGTTTAGGTAAAGCCTAATTGGGAAAACACAGAAGCCCTGCTGCAGTTGTTAGCTATGGTACAGGTACAAAACCATGAATGTTTAGAGTATGCATATGCTGATCAAACAATTCTAGAGGTGGCCTACAGGGGGAATGATGAGGGGGTTGCATGGCTATGATGTCTCTTGGTGGCGATGCCAGCCTATACTGGTAAAGGCTGATGGCAGTTGAAAGTTAAACCATGGGTGGAAAAGCAGAAAAGGAAAATAAGTCAAGCCCAAATGTATGAAGAGTTGGTTTGTGGACAGTTTATGCAGAGGCACATGTGGTCTTACTTGGGCAGAATTGGTTGTATTGATAGCTGTGGTATGTTACCTTCAAATTTTGATGTTAATTGTACAGCTGCATTTGCTTAAATGGCTAGTTTGGGAAAGTGGAAGAAAGCAGACTAAAAATGATGTCTTAACTAGAGACATTTTAAGTAACTAACAAGACTGTGTATCACCTGAAACTGCATATCAGTATTTATCAGGATATATAGTTGCCAATATTCACATGTACTTTGCTTATTGTTATTTTCTGAATATTACAAATAATGTATTACTTAAAGTTGTAACTTAACTCCTGCTTGTCTTTTACTTTATGTAATTGCCTGAGGTTATAGAGTTAGAAGGAAAGGTAGACAGAAGTTATAAGGTACAGTACCTTGTAAACGGTGCTAACTCTATGGGATTTGAGGCATTCTGACAACGGCTACACTTGAAGCCTGGGGAATTGTGTGAGAAATATGTGTTTTATGATTTTGAAAGTCAGCAAGAAACAAGAGTACACAACCCAAATTATGTACTGTATACCAGGCATGGCAAACACGCGGCCCGCATGACAGATCCTAGTTAGCAATAAACTTGTACAAAATGATTACTATCATTTGTGATATAATCATTCTGCATCTTAGGCCTTACTTATTGACTTTTCTTACTTCTGCCTTCTGAAAAAAGCAAGTTTTCCCATGGCATTACGGTACCGGAAACGTCATCTGCTAGGATATTAGGATATTTGCAACTGCAGCATCAGCTCCTTGATACCCTAGGCATGACACTGCCCCCCATCACGAGCCTTGACCAAAGTTAATGAGCCACAACGTGGCAACTGAAGTGCTTGGCTGCAGCAGCCTGGCAGGCAACACTACTGGCTGGGCTGCTGAGACTGGCCACTGGGCAGAACTGACCATCACGAGTAGTAATAGCTGGCATATTTTCACGTAATGGAGCGGGAGATCGACAGGCAGATTGGTGTGCCGTCCACAGTGATCTGGGCTCTGCATTGGTCTTTCGTGGTGAAAAAGGAGCTGAGCTATAAGGCAAAGCTCTCAGTTTACCAGTCGATCTATGTTCCTACCCTCACCTATGGTCATGAGCTGTGGATAGTGACCGAAAGAACGAGATCGCGAATACAAGTGGCTCAAATGAGTTTCCTCCGCAGGGTTTCTGGGCTTTCCCTTAAAGATAGGTGGAGAAGTTCAGTCATCCAGGGGGAACTCGGAGAAGAGCCACTGCTCCTCCGCATTGAGAGGAGTCAGATGAGGTGGCTCGGGCATCTGATCAGGATGCCTCCTGGACGCCTCCCTGGTGAGGTGTTCCGGGCACGTCTAACCAGGAGGAGGCCCCGGGGAAGACCCAGGACACGCTGGAGGGACTGTGTCTCTCGGCTGGCCTGGGAACGCCTCGGGATTCCCCCGGAAGAGCTAGTAGAAGAGGCCTGGGAGAGGGAAGTCTGAGCATCTCTGCTCAAGCTGCTGCCCTCGCGACCCGATCTCAGATGGATGGATATTTTCACATTTTTTTTGCTCTAGTTTTATGTAATTTTGTGCTAGTATTGTAACAAACAGTGCAGACTACAGCTGAAGATCTGAAGTGGATGCGAGAAGTTGGTGAGTTGTTTATTCACAAATTTTTGTGATTTTGAGTTTGTAAAAAATTAGTGTAGGTCAGAGGGCTTTTTGCATATCGGCTTATTTTACAATATAAACTTTGAAGTAAATTTAGTAAAGTAAAATTATATTTTTGGAGGATTTGTTTTCCAACTTCAATTACTGGGTTTAAAGTGGAGAAGGACAAACAAACTGTGATTGCATTCACTACACTTTTGACACGTAGACTTATTTTTCTAAACTGGAAGAATCGTAACTCTCCTCTTTTAAGTCAGTGGGAAACCGATGTGTTATACTATTTGAAATTGGAAAAAATCAAATACTCAGTTAGAGGATCTGTACAGATTTTTTTAAAAAAACATGGCAGGATCTAATCAATAATATTTGAGAATAAGTTCTTAAAGCACCGAGGAAGCAATTATTTCTGCATTTCTTTTTCTTCTCCATTCATCTCTATTGGCCTATCAAACTCATCAATTTAGGCATGTTTACAAGCCTTTTACAAGTTTTACCCTGTTGGCCATGCTCTCTCTCTCAGGAGTGGGGGTCGACTTGTTCTCAATCCTATTTTTTGTAAAAATTTATCGATTTGTATGGAATGATTACAATAAAATTAATTAAAAAAAAATTAAAAAAAGAATTACTGAGCAATGAATTTAGTGAGCGTTTTCGTGATTTCAGTTCACATGAACAGGACTTTGCACTGTTTACGTCACCATACTCTTACAATGTTGAGAATGTGTCTGAGAATATCCAAATGGAATTGATTGAACTGCAGTCAGATTCTATTCTGAAGGCAAAATACAACAAAGATGGCGTGCCAGGCTTGTATGCTTACCTGCCACCCTTGTATGTGCAGCTCCGTAAGTTGGCATAGAGAGTACTGTCTATGTTCGGAAGCACTTACCTTTGTGAGTAATTGTTTTCATTAATGAAAGCTACCAAAGCCCCACATCGTTCAAAACTTGCTGTCGAGCACCTTTCATCCCTCATAAAAGTTGCAGCTGCACAAGATTTCAAGCCTGATATTGACAAACTGGTTACTAACAAGAGATGCCAAGTGTCGGGAAAAAAGAAATAGATAAACTGTAAGACTCCTATATAAGGACCTAGCTAAGAGGATAAGACTCTCATACCCACGTCAACAATCTGCCACGGTAAACACATTGTTTGGACACATTTGTTTTGATTGTAGAGTGGCGGTTGGTTCACTCGAGTTGTTTCAGATTCTGCGGTAGCGAGAATTTATTTTTGTAATAAAATCAGAATAGTTCGAGGGATATTTATAGCCGTATTGAGCAGTGACTAATCCTACCGCTTCTCTGCAAAAAATATTAATTAGTTCAAGGTTAAAAAACGCGACAGGAGCTAGGGCAGCTTGTAGTGAATAATATAGTCAAATTCCATAGCAACACTTGGCATTCACATTGACTCTTTGCCGGCCAGCTTTTCATGACCACCCTACAAACATGTTTGACGAGTATCACAGTGACAGAAAATCAATTGTTTGCTTTCGGATTATGTAGAGGACAGCGGAAGGTTCATTGTAATCCAAATTCATCATTCCTAAAGTTCTCAGATTCCATATCCCCTTTAAAATGGCTAATGCTCCTCCAGCTAAGAGAAAAAAAGAAACTGAACAAAAAAGGGTGAGTGTTTCAAGAAAAATGGGAATTACAGTATTTTTGCACAATGGTAAATGGAAAGATACATTGTTTAATTTGCAACAACAGCATTTCCACGCCCAAAGAGTACAACTTGAAAAGACATTATGAAACGAGCCATCGATCTTACAATAAATATGAAGGTCAAATGTGTGTTTCAAGAATTAAGGAATTGAAGGTTAACCTGAGACAGTAACAGACCTTTTTTACAAAAATTGAGAGAAGTCAAGCAAAATGACACCTTTTATTGGCTAACTAAAAAAATTACAATATGCAAGCTTTCAAGGCAACTCAGGCCCCTTCTTCAGGCTTCATAATGGCTAACACGGTTCAACACCCTAGTACTACGAAAATTGAGAAAGGGAATGTTGCTTCCGTTACTGCAAGCTATGAATTCAGCTGAATGATAGCCATGAGTGGGAAATCTTACAGTGAAGAGAGATTTCGTAAAGAAATGCCTTGTAAAAACTGCTCAAAATGTGTGTCCGGAAAAAGCACACTTATTCAAAGATATTTCATTAACCAGGAACACTGTTGCTGAACGGGTTGATGAAATGTCAGGTGATTGGAAACAACAGTTGAAGGCCGCATCATCAAGATTTGAACATTTTTCTATTGCTATTGATGAGACCGTTGACATCACTGGAATATCACAGCGTGAAGTTTTCATCAGGGCCTGTGGCAGTGAATTTAAAATTTATGAAGAACTGATTGAAATGATCCCCATGCATGACACTACAAGAAGTCAGGACATCTTTGAGAAAGTTGAGCATGTTCTGCATGACTATGGTTTGGATTTGAGTAAACTTGCATACTCATCTACCGACAATGCTACGAATATGGTTGGCAGACATAATGGTGTTGCTACGAACAAAAATAGAAAATTGGATCATGTGCTTAGTTTTGTCACAAAGACTGAACTATATCAGAGGCCATGCTCTCAACCACCGTCATTTCAGCCAGTTGTTGGAAGATATGGATAATCAGTTCACCGACGTTCCATTCTACACAGAAGTCTGCTGGTTGTAATGTCACAAAGTGCTGAAAAGATTTTATTTGTTGAGACAAGGAATAATTATGTTTTTGGACATGAAAGGTCAAAACACAGATGAAATAAAAGATTAAAGCTGGCTCCAGGATCTGGCTTTTGCTGTGGACATTACTGCACAACTAACTGATCTTAATTTGAAATTACAAGGTAAAAGCAAACTCATCACTCAGTTCTATGATGACATCAAGTGCTTCATTGCAAAACTAAGCTTATGGAAGTCACAGTTGTCAAATGAAAATTTAGTTCATTTTCCTAAGTGCAAAGAGCTGAAAAATACTGCCAATACTGTGTCTGTACTTACCTTTGCTAAGTGTGACAGTCACCTGGAATTGTTATCAAAGGAATTTCTGGAAAGATTTTGTGATTTCTCATCTTTTGAACACCACTTTGCATTATTCTCAGCACCATTCACCTTTGATGTTGTCAAGGCAGAAGAAAGCCTGCAGATGGAACTATTAGAAATGCAGTCGGATTCTACACTCAGAGCAAAGTATCTTGAAGTGGGGATACCTGGTTTCTTTTCATACCTTCCTGAAAAGTTTAAAAACTTCAAAAAGTTTGCCACAGAGATTATGGCAATGTTCAGTTCTACCTATGTGTGTGAAAAGTTATTTTCCTTCATGAAATCAACAAAAAATTCTCAGAGAACAAGGCTGACTGATCAACACTAGTCATCTCTGATCAAAGTCAGAACTGCACCGACATTTCAGCCTGATACCAAAACTTATCATTAAAAAGCAGTGTCAAGCCTTCAAAAATGACAAAACACAAAAATGATTGAACAGTCATAAATAAATGTGTTAATTTTGAACTGTTGTCATTTTTATACAATGTATTTGTTGCTGTTGCATACAAGTCTATGTTGCTGTTTAAAACTTAATTTTTTTTCTTTTATTAAATTACTTCATTACCTTGCAATCATGAATGTGGCCAGCCGCTAAACCATTTGTATGCACATCGTATGTTTCTAAGTTTAAGTAATAAAAATATTCTGCAATAATTTTTATTAAATGACTTCAATTAGTTGTTGTGTGTGGCCCTCATGACAATACAAATGTGACCCATATGGCCCTTGGGCGACCCTCAGTTTGATATGCCTGCTGTATACTGTAAGTCCTTGTGTGGAAAATATTGCTGGGGAAGACTGTACACACCAGTTCTTTGCCAGGTACCACCAGCCCAATTATCAAGGCTATACCTTCATGGCACATAATTCGAAAGGTTACAATGGGTACATTTTAGTTAAATACTTGATTGAAAATGGAGTGAACCCTCTGGTTACCACTCAAGAAAATAAACTGATGTGCTTTTCGGATTTGGCTTATCAATTATATTTTATTGATTCACTTAACTTCCTCCATATGAAATTGAGTGTCATGCCTAAAGTCATGGGATTTGAAGCTGAGAAGGGGTATTCCCTCATTTTCTAAATACAGCTGAAAACCAGGATTATATTGATATATTATATGCAGAGTCTGAATGCTATGGGGGCGGCACGGTGGCGCAGTGGTAGCGCTGCTGCCTCGCAGTTAGGAGACCCGGGTTCGCTTCCCGGGTCCTCCCTGCGTGGAGTTTGCATGTTCTCCCCGTGTCTGCGTGTGTTTTCTCCGGGCGCTCCGGTTACCTCCCACAATCCAAAGACATACAGGTTAGGTGGATTGGCGATTCTAAATTGGCCCTAGTGTGTGCTTGGTGTGTGTGTGTCCTGCGGTGGGTTGGCACCCTGCCCAGGATTGGTTCGTGCCCTGTGTTGGCTGGGATTGGCTCCAGCGGACCCCCGTGACCCTATTCGGATTCAGCGGGTTAGAAAATGGATGGATGGATGAATGCTATGGTGTGTAGAGCATGATGACAAAAGAGAATTTTTTGCATTGGGTTTTTAATTTTAAAGAGGAGATGGCTTTTTGTTGTAAAAATGATGTAGAATTTCTTAGAACAGCCTGCATCAAATTTAGAGATGAGCTCATCGAAATTGGCAATACTGACCCATTCTAGTGTATGACCCTGGCCTCTCTGTGTATGGCCATGAAAGAAGAAAGAAGCATGCCAGCAAAAATCTATTGGCATAATTCCTTTTGACCATCACCTCAATAGTCAGAGAAACTATTCAAATGTCTCTTTTCAATGCCTAATATAGTATGTATATCTCTGAAACATAATAGACTTTCAGCATGCCCTAAACCTTGCAGAGGTAAATAAGGGTTCCTTTCTTGACAGCTATGCAAGAGTTAATGTTCCAGCAGCCTTTGAGTTTGCTGGCTGCTCTTACCATGGTGGTCCAGAATGCTAGGATTTAAATAGTACCCCAACCTTAAAGTAGACTGAATTGTGTGATTATGTATCAAAAGTTTATGCGTAAATTTGAAATACTTCAGACCAAATTTAAGATCAATCTGTGTGTAAGCTGGGAACATGATTGGGATTCTTAAAACGTTGCCATTTCTCTTAGTGTATAAAGTCGAGAGATGCTCTGTTCAGTGGGTGTACTAATGACATAGAATTGTACCACAAGGCCAAGAGTGATGAACAGATTCACAGTTATGATTTTACTAGTCTCTATCCATTAGATAATAAACCTGAAATGTATCCGAAGAGACATCCCACCATCATTTTTCAAAAATTGGGGATCTCTGACAGTACTTTGGCTTAATTAAAGCCACTGTTCACCCACCACGTTGTCTCAATTTTTCAATCCTGCCTCTCAGGTCTTGTGGAACATTACTGTTCAACCTCTGTCGCACCGGTGTGAAGACAGTCTGTGGAGTGTTGTCACACTGAGGATGAGCAAGTTTTAACCAGGACCTGGTGCAGTGTGGAATTAGCAAAGGCCCTTGGGAAAGGCTAGAAAGTTTCAAAAGCTCATGAAATTTGGCATTATCCTGAAAGTACTTCTGTACTGTTCTCGAACTAAATCAAGTTGCATATAAAAAGGAGGCTTCTGGTTATCCTACCTGAGTACTGATGAAGCTTCCCAAAAAGGGTATATTAAAGAAAATTCGGAAAGAGGGTACAAATTTGGATTGCAAATACAATGCCGTAAATCTGGTTAAGAGACAGATCATTTTTTTATTCTCTGAGGTAAAATTTGGACAGAAGCCCATCCAACGTAACACTAGCCCAGTAAAGTAATGGAGAAGAATTCTTGCAATATATTCTCTTCAAACAGGACAATGTTTCTTATTTTGAATTTATTGGCAATGAGATTGGAGGTATGGTGAATGGCATGAATGCCTTTGTAGATTTCGAACTGTGCTTTGGGCCATTGTCTTGTTGGAATATCCAACCCCTGCGTAACTTCAACTTTGTGACTGATGCTTGAACGTTATCCTGAAGAATTTGTTGATATTGAGTTGAATTAATCCAACCGTTGACTTTAACAAGGGCCCCAGTCCCTGAACTAGCCACACAGCCCCACAGTATGATGGAACCTCCACCAAATTTGACAGTAGGTAGCAGGTGTTTTACTTGGAATGCAGTGTTCTTCTTCCACCATGCAAAGTGTGTTTTGTTATGACCAAATAACTCAATTTGTGTCTCATCAGTCCAAAGTACTTTGTTCCAAAATTAATCTGGCTTGTCTAAATGAGCATTTGCATACAACAAGTGACTCTGTTTGTGGCATGAGTCACCCTGCCATACAGATGTTCTTTGTGCAAATTGCACTGAATTGTAGAACGATGTGCAGATATACCATCTGCAGCAAGATGTCCTTGTAGGTCTTTGGAGGTGATCTGTGGGTTGTCTGTAACCAATTTCTTAATCCTGCGCATATGCCACTTCTGTATTTTTCTTGGCCTGCCAGACCTGGGTTTAGCAGCAACTGTGCCTGCGGCCTTCCATTTCCTGATTGCATTCCTTATAGTTGAAACTGACAGTTTAAACCTCTGCGATAGCTTTTTGTAGCCTTCCCCTAAACCATGATACTGAACAACCTTTGTTTACAGATCTTTTGAGAGCTGCTTTGAGGATCCCATGCTGTCACTCTTCAGAGGAGAGTCAAAGGGAAGCACAACTTGCAATTAATCACCTTAAATACCTTTTCTCATGATTGGACACACCTGTCTATGAAGTTCAAGGCTTAACGAGCTAATTCAACCAATTTGATGTTGCAAGTAATCAATATTGAGCAGTTACATGCATTCAAATCAGCAAAATTACAAGGCAACCCAAATTTTTGCACAGCCAGTTTTTCATATTTGATTTAATTTAATACAACTAAATACTTCACTAAAAATCTTTGTTCGGAAAACAAAGTACTCAGATGTTCCTAGGAAATGAAAGACATACCACTGTTATCTTTTTTATTGAAAGTAGAGTAAATTATTATGCAGGCTGAGAGGGCTTCCCAAACTTTTTCATATGACTGTGTGTGTGTATATATATATATACGTGTGTGTCTGTGTCCGGGCTGCTTCCCACTATATATATATATATATACTAGCAAAATACCTGCGCTTCGCAGCAGCAAAGTACGGCCTTAAAATTATTATTAAGAAGAAAAGTAAACCTTTTTAAACTGAGGGAAAATATGCCAATAATTATTTGTTAAGGATCTCTTTGTATGCCACATTGTCAGTTCGGCCCTCCGGTTGTAATATGACCAAGCTGTGCGCTGAGCTTACTCTTGAGCATGCAACGTACAGTTGGCCATGTGAACAGTAATCTTGTTTCAAATCTCACAGCTTGGATTGCTGCTGTCATAATCGGTTTCAGTTTCATGGTTTGTTTCAATTACATTAGTATTTGCTGGACTTGTTGTGTTGCAGTGACAATCGGCATCTGTCAAGTGTTGTATGCATACAACCGGTTTCATTGATAACTTCGCATCCAGCTTTTGAGAGTTTAAACATTCATAAACATCAAAGTGTCCACTACTCAAATCGTCACCTGTGAATCTAAGATGTTTAAGAGGCATTGCCGGTTGTCCAAAGGTGTAAAATATTTGGCTATTTCGGTACACTTGAAAGCGACAACCGAACAATTCAGTGGCGTCATACCACCGAAATAATTACGACATCGGTTTTGGTTAGCACAGGGAAGCCACCTACCAAATTATGTGAAGATGGGGACATAAATAAGAAAGTTTAACATGGCGGACGTTGTCGCTCGCGAAAGTTGTCGATCGTTATGACCGTTACACGTAGAATTTCGAAATTAAACCTGCTTAACTTTTGTAAGTAACCTGTAAAGAATGAGCCTGCCAAATTTGAGTCTTCTACCTACACGGGACGTTGGAGAATTAATGATGAGTGAGTTACTCAGTCAGTCAGTGAGTCAGTGAGGGCTTTGCCTTTTATTAGTATACTAGCAAAATACCCGCGCTTCGCAGCAGCGAAGTACTGCCTTAAAATTTTTATTAAGAAGAAAATTAAACCTTTTAAACTGAGGGAAAATATACCAATAATTATTTGTTAAGGATCTCTTTGTATACCACATTGTGAGTTCGGCCCTCCGGTTGTAATATGACCAAGCTGTGCGCTGAGCTTACTCTTGAGCATGCAACGTACAGTTGGCCATGTGAACAGTAATCTTGTTTCAAATCTCACAGCTTGGATTGCTGCTTTTGGTTTGAGTTTCATGGTTTGTTTCAATTATGACAGTATTTGTAGGACTTGTGTTGAAGAGACATTCGGCATTTGTCAGGCATTGTAAGTATACAGCCAGTTTCATCAATAACTTCACATCCAGCTTTTGAGAGTTTAAACATTCATAAACATTAAAGTGTCCACTACTGAAATCGTCACTTGTGAATCTAAGATGTTTAAGAGGCATTGGCGGTTGTCGAAGGGTGTAAAATATTTGGCCATTTTGGTACACTTGAAAGCGACAACTGAACAATTCAGTGGCAGCTATCAACTCACATGCAGATGCATAGGTGAAGGGCTTAAGCATTTCACTCTTATAGTGCTCCAGTGTAGAATAATTATCTCCTGTACCGTCATCAGTCCACACCTTGAACCTGTCCCAGTCATTCAATACATAAGACACAATGTTCCTCCGGATATCAAGAGTGAGCCTGATATGGCCATGCAATATGTAACAAAGGGAATGTAAAAGGTAGGTGCCATCTCCGGGCATGGAAACCACTCGGTGAGTGACAGTTCTTTGATTGATGGTGATCACCTCGATAGACATGTTAATGGGGGTACGGTTGGAATGATAAAGGAAATGGGTACCTGAACAATGTAAAGTAAGTCTAAAATACCTACACAATAACTATAATCATAATAAATGAACAATAAAACAGTGGAGAAGCCGTGGATTAAATAAAAAGGCTGTAGTTATCAGCAGGGAGGCGTGAATCCCGTGGCGAAGCAAGGAAGGGAATGTAGAGACTGGAGCGACGGACGGCCTTATATAGGCAGGCAGCCAACAACGTGGGAGGCGTTGGGATGGGGGACCCAACGCCGCCTCACACTGAGACCGAGCTGCAGGCTATGGACATATATATGTACGTAAGTAGGATTCAGTTAGCGTTGGGAACTCGCGTACCAAATTTCTTGAAGATGGGCCCATAAGTAACAAAGACTGTTGAAAAGTTCAATATGGCGGCCGACAGTGGCATCATACCATCAAAATAAGTACCAAATTTCAGCCTTCTACCTACACGGGAACTTGGAGAATTAGTGGCGTTGGAAAGTTCAATATGGCGGCTGACAGTGGCGTCATACCACCGAAATAGGTATGCACATTGGTTTCGGTTAGCGCAGGGAAGCCGCCTACCAAATTTCGTGAAGATGGGGCCATGAATAAGAAAGTTCAACATGGCAAACATTGTCAACCATTATGACCATTACGCATAGAATTTTGAAATGAAACCTGCTTAACTTTTGTAAGTTAGCTGTAAGAAATGAGCCTGCCAAATTTCAGCCTTCTACCTACACGGGAAGTTGGAGAATTAGTGATGTTGGAAAGTTCAATATGGCGGCTGACAGTGGCGTCATACCACCGAAATAAGTACGTACATTGGTTTCGGTTAACGCAGGGAAGCCGCCTACCAAATTTCGTGAAGATGGGGCCATAAATAAGAAAGTTCAACATGGCGGACGTTGTTGACCGTTATCAACCGTTATGACCGTTACGCGTAGAATTTCGAAATGAAACCTGCTTAAATTTTGTAAGTAAGCTGTAAGGAATGAGCCTGCCAAATTTTAGCCTTCTACCTACACGGGAAGTTGGAGAATTAGTGATGAGTCAGTGAGTGAGTGAGTGAGTGAGGGCTTTGCCTTTTATTAGTATAGATAGATATGAGAACAACACTCATATCAATGACAAAACAATTACATTAACAATCATGTTACGTTATTTTTAAAATTTTTCGTTTTCTTTTTCGTACCTTCTTTAATACACTACTTCTCCGCTGCGAAGCGCGGGTATTCTGCTAGTATACTAATAAAAGGCAAAGCCCTCACTCACTCACTCACTCACTGACTCACTCAATGGTCATAACTGGAAGCAGTTTTTCTCCATTTACTGTAATGGAGATGAGCTTCAACGCCGTGGGGGCGGAGTTTCGTGTGACATCATCATGCCTCCCACGTAATCACGCAGTACATAGAAAACCAGGAAGACCTCAAAAAAGCGCTGAAGAAAACATGCATTATATAATTGTGAAGGCAGCGAAACAATAAGAAGCGAGCGAGTGACATACACAACCATATTCATCAGTTCTGCTACTTCGGAAACAAAGCACGATGTAAACCTACACTTTAAATTAAGTTCATAGACAGGCTGCCGCTGGCGTTTGTAATTTAGTGCCTGCCCATATAAGGCCGTCCGTCAGCGGCAATCCAATAGCAAACTGTCACGGGTAAATATTCACGGGTGAAGGACTGTGCTTATGGACAGGAAGATGAGATGGTCAGGGTGGTGTTTGACACAAACTCAGCGAAACTGCGAGAGAAAGTTTTAAGTGCCAGGACTAAGGTAACATTAAATAAAGCTATGGACATAGCACGAGATGGCACCAGCACAGCTGGGAACCTTCGATGCAAGTACACCGAGTGGCTCACGTGAACTGGCGCAGTGCACAGATAAAAAGCAACAGTTCCAAAGAGCTGAACAAAACCGAATTACACAATTGAAAAGGCAGCAAAAAATATGAAGAGTCTGATAAGCATATTCATAAATGCAGCTACTGTGGAAACAAAGCACACGGTGGAAAAAGTCAATGTCCGCTAAAGGAAGACAGTGTAAAAAACCCGTGCATGCAGTGTGTCAGGTCTCAGATAAAGAAGAAGACGAGCTGTTTATTGATGCAGTAAGAAACGAATCAATGAATGAAACCTGTCATCTTTACAACGATTGACAAACACGGAATGTAACTTGAACACAACACATCCTACAAATACGAACCTGATTGAAAGAAATAATGATAATCAAATCCTTGATGACAGCAACACTCAGTAACACTCACAAAACAAATACTGTATATTGACAGTCATGTTACGTTATTTTTAAAATGTTCCCTTTTCTTTTCTACCTTTTTAACACACTACTTCTCGCTGCGATACGCGGGTATATATATATGTATATATATATCCCGCTCTACATACTCGAATAATGGATACTTTATTCGCCATCAATGATTGTTTTGGTAAAGCCATACTCAGTGTATTCATTAGATGAGCGGTAAAAAGTAAGAGCGAGGGAGGATGACTCATTGAGGCATGCAGGCTGTAGTCTTGGCGTCAACTCTATCTGAATTGCGATCACATTTGAAAAATATATCTTTTCAAGTTCTATTTAGTCCATATGTGTCAAACTCAAGGGCGCGGGCCACATCCGCCCAGCGTGTAATTATATCCGCCCCGAGATCATTTTATATACTGTATTATTGTTATTAAAGCCGGATATATGAAGCGCTGGTAACACAATAAACTACAGATCCCATAATGCAGCGCTTCAGCTGCCTTGCCGAACGCTTACCGCTTACTAGAGTTATTGCGCACTGAGTTTGCACGGCGCTTTGGTGACTTTGAAGAACAAAAAAAGTCCGTCTACATGCGGCTCGAACCTTGTGCATGTTTGGTAGCACATATCTGTGTGAGAAGCTCTTCTCAGTGATAAAGACTAACAAAACAGCACACAGGAGTCGCCTCACTGATGAGCACCTGCAATCCATCCTGAGAATCTCCACAACACAGAACCTCACACCAAACAGAAACGAACTTGTGGCCAAAAAAAGATGCCAGGCGTCCAGCTCTAAAATGACATATGAGCAAAGACAACTGAATGATTTGATTTGTTATTGCGTAAGAGCGGAGTCAACCGTTTTAACAAACAGCGTATTGCACTGATACGAAATAGCTGTGTGTGTATATATGTAGATATGTATGTATATGTATATATATGTTTATATATGTGTGTGTGTGTATATATGTAGATATATATGTATGTATATATGTGTATATGTATAGATATGTATATATGTTTATGTGTGTGTGTGTAAATATATATATATATATATATATATATATATATATATATATATATATCTCAACAACACTCATCACTCACAACAGTGACAAAACAATTACATTGACAATCAGGTTACGTTATTTTCAAAATGTTTCCTTTTCTTTTCATTGCTTCTTTAACACACTACTTCTCCGCTGCGAAGCACGGGTATACTAGCAGAATACCGCGCAGCGAGAATAGTGTGTTAAAAAGGTACTAAAAAGAAAAGGAAAAATTTTAAAAATAACGTAACATGATTGTTAATGTAATTGTTTTGTTATTGATATGAGTGTTGTTCTCATATCTATCTATCTATCTATCTATCTATGTTGTTCTCATATCTATCTGTATATATATCTCTATCTATCTATCTATCTATCTATATATATATCTCTATCTATCTATATATATATATCTCTATCTATCTATCTATATATATCTCTATCTATCTATCTATCTATCTATATATCTCTATCTATCTATCTATATATATCTCTATCTATCTATCTATATATATATATATATATATAGCAAAATACCCGCGCTTCGCAGCGGAGAAGTAGTGTGTTAAAGAAGAAAGAGAAAGAAAAGGAAACATTTTGAAAATAACGTAACATGATTGTCAATGTAATTGTTTTGTCACTGTTATGAGTGTCGCTGTGATATATATATATAGCAAAATACCAGCCAGAGATGTCATGTGTTAAAGAAGTTATGAAAAGAAAAGGAAACATTTTAAAAATAATGTAACATGATTGTCAAAGTAATTGTTTTGTGTATTTGGTGGCAGCGTCACAAAGTTGTTTTCGTAGCTGCATCAGAAAATGTACCACGACGTCTGACACGCCTCCTTTTTACTGTTTTCTCACAGCTTGGATTGCTGCTGTCATATATATATACACACACACATACACACATACATACATATATATATATAATATACATATATATATACACATACATATCTTCATATCTACATATCTATATACATATCTACACACACAAATTATATATATGTGTGTATGTATGTATGTATGTATGTATGTGTGTGTGTGTGTGTGTGTGTGTATATATATATATATATATATATATAATCTAGATAGGGGTGTGTGTGTGTATATATATATATATACACATACATATATATATACACATACATATACTTGTGTGTATGTTTGTATGTGTCTATATGTGTGTGTATAGCTTTGGTCACTGAGTGCAAGGGAAAAATAATGAAATATAGTCTATAAGTTATTAAACAGTAAAACATTAACGTTTTAAGAAGTACAGGTACATTGAGCACTACTGGAGTGGTTGGGTAAACTACATTTTAAAGACTGTGTAACAAAACAGGTAAGTAACTAACAGCAGCTAAAATGTATATGGATCATCTCTCGGTAGTAGATCCCTTTTGAAAGCGCTACACGACGGCTGTGGTATAGAAATTACATTTTCTATGTGAACGTTCAAATTTGTGCCTCTGGTAATGTGCCTTACCGGCAATTAAAGAAAATTATTTTGTGTCCTCTGCGTGTTAAGAGAGAAAGGCTTTGGTTTGGGATAAAAGGAAAAAGGTGTAAAGAAAGGAAAGTTGCCTTTTCTTTTATATAGTATAGAGAGATGTGTTCGCTGACGTTATGATCGCCTTTTGGGGACAGTCGCGGTGGGTCTTGTGTAGACTGGTGAGGCGTCCCGCCATTAATCGGCTGTGATGGCACTGTGAGTCCTCCACTCGTATGCATGTGTTCATAATCCGAGCTGAGGACCTGATAATCGTATACGCAAAAGAAAGTGTGAATCGCCTTAATATTATTTTGCCGTGGTGTAGAAAAGGGGTCCGTGTTTGCACTTGTCTGGGCTATAGCTCAGGGGGGATGAAAAAATTAAAAGTGCTCACTTTGACTTAAGGCAGAAGCGCAGTCAGTCTCAAAGGCGGCACAGCTATGCACGCGCTGGCTGCTCGACTTTTGCTGGGCAGGAGACCCCTTTTGTACACACGTTCATGATATCAAAAGTCTCAGCGCTCTTTGGAGGTAATTCATATATTATATATATAGCAAAATACCCGCGCCTCGCAGTAGAAGTAGTGTGTTAAAGAAGTAATGAAAAAGAAAAGGAAACATTTTAATAATAACGTAACATGATTGACATTGTCATGAGTGTTGCTATCATATATATTCCTGCCTAAATAAGTCACCCTCGCTTGCTCTTACTTTTTACCGTTCATTTAATCATGGCTAGTGGCGGAAAAATTATAAAATGGAAGGAGGATGGCTTTACCAAAACAATTATTGATGGCGAATCGATTATTCATAAAGCTTGAATTGGTGATCTGTTTTTCTGTGTTAACCTCATATTTTTCATACTTCTTCTCAAACTAAGGTGGTGCGAGGGTAAAATGAATCGGGATGCGCTGATCAATGTAATCGGTGTACCAGGAAATCATGCATTGACAAAAGCTCCCCTTTGCTTGTAATGCAAAGTGTGATTAAATGCATTATTTTTCAGCGTTATGGAGCACATGCATCGAAGATTCTCAGCTGTGCTTGTGCTAAGAAAAGGAAAGATTTTAAAATTGCGTAACACGATTGTCAATGTGACCTTTTGTAAGTAGTGCCTGGAGGATTCAGTGTGGAGAAACTCTAGAGACAGCGTGTGTATTAACTTGTGGATTTTTCTGTGAGTATTTGGTGGCAGTGTGAAGTTGCTTGATGACGGCGTTAGCCGTGGAGCTCAGCTCAGAGCGAAATGAGGTGGGAGGGAGATGATGACGTGACTCCCCCACCCGCCTTAACTGTCAATCCCCCACAAACACAGTCTCGAATTTGCATAAGCACACCCCTTCACCTACAATTTTAACTTAGTTACAAAGTGATCAAAACTCTCGTTTATATCCTCGTCCTCTCATTAAACTTGTATCCCGCATTACCTGTGGGCATGTGAAACGCCAGCGTTAGCCTGTCTATGAACTTAATTTAAAGTTTAGGTTTACACCTTGCTTTCTTTCGAGGTAGCAGCACTCATGAATATGGTAGTATATGCCACTCGCTCGCTTCTTATTGTTTCGCTGCCTTCTCAATTATATAATGCATGTTTTCTTAAGCGCTTTTTGGAGGTCTTCCTGGTTTTCTACGCACGCGTTGACAGTCAGTTCACGTGATTACGTGGGAGGCGTGATGATGTCACACGAAACTCCACCCCCCACGTCTTTCCAGCTCAACTCCATTACAGTTAATGGAGAAAAATACCTTCCAGTTATGACCATTAGGCGTAGAATTTCGAAATGAAACCTGCCCAACTTTTGTAAGTAAGCTGTAAGGAATGAGCCTGCCAAATTTCAGCCTTCTACCTACACGGGAAGTTGGAGAATTAGTGATGAGTCAGTGGGTTAGTGAGTGAGTGAGTGAGTGAGTGATGGCTTTGCCTTTTATTAGTATATATAAATATATATATATATATATATATATAGTGACAGATAGGGGGCGCTCTCGCTCCTTGAACCCTTGTCCACGACTCCAGACTCCGCCAGGGGGTGCCCTGAGCCTCATGGAACCCTGTAAACGTTCACTTCCGCCACACCCGGGAAGATGGAGGAGGATCCTTCCAGGGACGCCTGGAGAGCTTCCGGGTGCAAGAGCAGCATTTCTGCCACACCAGGAAGTGCTGCCAGAAGGACGTAATCAGGCACCTGGCGCACATCCAGGTGGAAATAAAAGCGGCTGCCTCCTACAATCGGGGAGCAAGAGTTGGGAGTGGGAGCAAGACGAAGCCCCTGCTGAGAGAAGAAAGGCGGCCCACAGACTGAGAGAGAAGCCCAGAGTAGGGGTGATTGGTGCTGGGAGCACAGTGTGCTGTGCAGGACTGAGTTTTTTGTGGAACAATAAATGTGTGCCTTTTATGTGATGTAGCCTCAATCTGGTGATGTCCGGGCATGTCTCACAATATATATATATATATATATATATATAAGAATCTGCAGCCAAGCTGTCTCTCTAGCACAGAATGGTGTTTTGAGACAAAAATCCAGTCTCCAATAAGAAAGAAATCATTCCTGCAACTCAACAAGTTCTACTTTAACCTATTGAGTACCTAGGTAAACATAAGGCTTTGTAGGTTCAAATATTAAAACCTCCTTCCCCATAAACAATGTTCAGTCTTCAAGAACCCAGTCAACTTCTGGAATCTATGGACACTGTCTTATTGAACATCTTTCTTATTGAACTTTTTTTTGTTTGTTTTTCAGAGCCATCATTGCCAGGATTACTGACATAAATACTTAGATTCACCACAACTCACACTATGACCTGGATTTCTTATACAGATATTACGGGATTCCGAAAGAATTGCCACCCGCACTAAGGATTCAACATCCTAAAATTCCTACTCTCTCTACACAATATTTTACTGAATCAGAACATTTTAAGCAAAATCAAAATATAAACCAAATGAATATTATAATAGATACTATGAGAAACCCTTCATCAGTTACCACTCCCATTAACTTTGACCAGCTTAACTACCTTCTAGAAACCAGGTGTGCAGTAGCAGCACAGGATGAATTGTTGACATTGAACAATTTGTTAGAAAGGGCTTAAAATTCTTTGACAGAAAGCAAGAATGTTAATATGGGCCAGGATTGACAAACATCACATCGCAGGTTCTGTCAATGCTGTCTTTGGTTCCAGCCATTCAGAGGGCAGCCACCTCTGCCTTTAAAATGCTTACATCTCTCAGAATAGGGCTCCCTCGGCCTCCTCCGTTTTAGTCATACCTGTTGTAGCTGGACCCTCCATTGCCTTTGGTGATAATAACCAGGACACGTTAAACAAATTGATAGACGGTTGTTTAATAATTTCGAAATAAGACACCGTTTAAATTTGACTGCCTTTCAACTAGAATCTTACAAGGAGGTGTTTAATAGTATTCATGAGACTTAATGAGAGAATTCTGGATAGGTTTTCTGGTACTTTAAATCCAAATTACTATGTTTACTTAGCATTGCGTGTCCATTCCCTGCCCATTGGCCTTTAAGCAGATGACTGCAGGGACTTTGTGTATAAGATCTTTTTCAGAGTCACACAAAGTATATTGGTGGATGCTTCTCTGAGTAATACTGATTGTTCGGTCACTGAACGGAGGTGTTAACAGTATTCGCAAGGTCACCATTCTATTCAATCATGAAATAGTCAGAAAGAAACTGAGGCATTTAATTATTTCCTATAATTATAGGAATCAACTCTGGTTTGTCTTTTGTCTGCTCATTTTAATGGACCTCTGAGTACAGACAAAATCCACTAATGCATGCGTATGACCACCAGAGCAGATCTGGACTATCTGAGCATGATAAAGTGTCCTTGGCAACTGTTCATAAATTTCAAACTTACAAGATATTATATGTCATTTGGTACAGATGCCCAAGAAAGAATATTTCTAAAATCTGAAAGCTCCCATGGTAGAAAACCTAAAACGATCTTTGTTTTTACATGTTAAATAAATATTATATTACTCTAAATGTAAAGGATTTTATGGGAATACATTTGTGTGAGCATTGTTATACAAGTTACCACTCACCCCTAAGCCATTGCTGTGAAGGACACTGTAATATCAGTTTTTCTCTTAACTGCATGCAACTTTTTGAAGAGATTATCAAGTGTACTGATTGCAATAGTTACCATAGGTCCCAATTTTGCTTTATACAACACACCACCCTACAAGACTTTCGTAGTGAGTGCTGACTCAAAACCCCACAAATGTCATTCTTAAGAATTTTGTGTTTGTCAATCAAAAGTTGAAAATGAGGAAGAAAAGCATCAGTGCTTTATAGAAGCCACAAAAATTGTGTGAGAAATATGTGCTTTATGATTTTGAAAGTCAGCAAGAAACAGGAGTCCACATTACAAATTATGTGTACTGTATGTCCTTGTGTAGAAAATATTGGGTCTGTTCGGGGGAAGACTGTTTACACCAGTTCTTTGCCAGATACTGCAGGCCCAATTATCAAGGCTATACCTTCATAGTACAGTGGACCCTCGGTTTACGAGCATAATTCGTTCCGGAAACGTGCTTGTAATCCAAAACACTCGTATATTAAAGCAAATTTCCCCAGAAGAAATAATGGAAACACAATTCGTTTCACAACCCACAAATATTAATATAAAAATGATTAATACAAAATATAAAGTAAAAATACGTAAAACAAATTAACCTGCACTTTATCTTTGAAAAGAATCGTGGCTGGTGTGAGGGAGATGAGAGAGAAGAGAGGAGTGGAGAGGAGGAGGAGGAGAGTTATGTGTGTAGGACAACTTTCACTCTAACTAATGGAATCACTGCTATGTGTTGGCTCACTGGAATCTTTCTTTGCCTGAAGAGTCACTTGGACACAAAATAAAAAAAAATGCTTTATGCACTGTAAGGTTTCTAAACTGTTTTGGGATTCCACCCCAACAGGACACAACGCGGATTAGCATCCTGAAGCAACCGCAGGCTCACAGCACTGTAGCAATTCACCGCAAAAGTGAATCAGAAAAGTTTGCGGTCAAGCTATAAGCGCCTACCATTGATGGGTGATGCAAGGAACATTATAAATGCAAGAGCACATTGTTACATAGCCACTAACCTGGTCACGAACCTGCCTAATTGCTGGGTCTCTGTATAGGAGAGCAGTAGATCCCACTACAATAAATAACTGTGCTGTTCCTGTTTCATGCTAAATAAAGCTGGTTTTGCTAAAGTACTGAGACTCAGCCTCGTGTTTTGGGGTGCATGACAGGGACTCGCATGTTACAGCACACACACATGGTCACCATGCTATAGTAAACAGTATACGCTCATACGAATGTTGACTATATGAGTGAGGCATGCCAAATGAGAACGAGCATGGGAGACGATTACCCACAATCCCCACGTGATGCTCAGCGCATACGTACTACTTGTATTGCAAGACCTTGCTCTTTTATAAAGTTAAAGTTTATTAAAAATTTTAGCTTGTCTTTCAAAACACTCGCAGACCAAGTTACTCGCAATCCAAGGTTTTACTGTACTTAATTTGAAAGGCCATGATGGGTACATTTTAATGAAATACTTGATTGAAAATGGAGTGAACCCTCTGGTTACCACTTGTGAGATGTGGCCGGCTTGTCATCCCGGCCAATACCCCCAGGCCGACAGATGGAGCCCTCCCTGCAGTATGGAGGTGCCCCGAAGACCAGCAGGGAATCATGGACGCTGTAGTTTTTATCCTCAGCCCTGCTGGATACCTCAGGGGCCGCAAGAGGGTGCTGCAGGGACGACCGAGGACTCATTTGTGCCCTATGACCCGGAAGTTCATCATAGGAAGAGCGACGAGCTTCCGGGGTGAAGAAAAGAACTTTACCTGACCCGGAAGTGATTGAGGATCACATGGACTGGGGATTGAGAACACTTCCGGGTCAGGGAATATAAAAGGACTGTGGGAGCTCCCAGACGGCGAACTGAGCTGGGTGGAAGGGTGGCAACGCGTCTGGGAGCTGGAGGATTGTATTATTGTGATTATTAGTGATTTGTATGAGTATTGTGGAGGAGAGGGTGTTTTGTACACTGTGGCTGAAGAATAAAGTCAAATTGTGGACTTTTACCTGGTGTCTGAAGTCGTGGACAGGGGTTTAAGGGAGCGAGAGCGCCCCCTATGTACCATACACTCAAGGAAAAAAGTTGATGTGCTTCATGGATTTGGCTTATCAATTAAGTTTTATCAATTTGTTTAACTTCTTCCACATAAAGTTAGGTGCCATGCCAAAAATCATGAGATTTTAAGCTGAAAAGGGGTATTTCTCACGTTTTTTTTTAAAATACAGCTGGAAACAAGGATTATATTGTTCCCTATCCTGAGCCTGAATGCTACGGCGTGCAGAGAATGACGACAATTCTCAATTTTCCAGTCCTGCCTGTCAGGTTTCATGGGAAATTAATGTTAACCTTTGTCATACCTGTGCAAACACACAAGCTGAGAATTTAATCCTCTGTTTGCCAACACTCTAGAGAGCTTTAACCAATACCTTGTACGGTGTGGAAATACCAACAACCCTTAATAAGTGCTATACAGTTTCAAACGTTTCATTTGACATTACCCTGAAAGTACTTCTGTACTGTTCTCTGACTATATCAAGCTTCATCTAAAAAGGTAAACAGGAGGCTTCCCGAGGACGGCATATTAAAGAAAATTATCAGAAGGAAGGTGTACAATTGGATCGCAATAACATCGCCGTAAATCCAGCTAAAAGACCGATATCAAACTTGTTTGTAATTTCTTTGTGGTAAATTTAAACAGAAGCTGAGGTGTCACCCATTGCATGGCATGGCCCATTGCATCTTCATCCAACTCAGCACTAGCCTAGCAAAGGAATGGAGAAGAATTTTTACAGTATATTTTCTTCAAACAGTACAATGCTTGTTTTGAATTTATTGGCAAGGCAACTGCTTCAATTCAGTGAACATATGCAGATAAAAAAATATACCCTTTACTGGTGTCATTTATGATGTTATTGCTGCTTTCATAATAACCTATACCCAATTAGATGTGTATAAGTTGCTAGACAAATAGGGGGGAATGGGTGTTGTACCATGACACTGACTCAGTTGCTTTTATTTCTTAGCCTGGCCAGTACAATTCTCCTCCTTTGATTTACTATTTAGGAGATCTCACCATCGAGTTAAATCCTGGTGATTGGATTAGAGAATTTGTTTCAGGAGGGACAAAGACTTATGGGTATAAAACAATTCAAGGTAAAACATGTATGAATGTGAATGGCATTACCATTAACCAGGTAAAATTGTAAACATCGAGTCACTAACCAATTAGTTCAGAATTTTGTAACATTTCATGAACAACCACCTCCTCAAGAGTTCTTTGTTCATAGCAGTCTGCTTCACAGAAATTAAAAACGTTTCACTTCAGAAAATTCTGAAAATTGACCACTCAAAGAAATTCAAAGTGGTGTGTAACAAGAAGGTTCTCTTCAAAGATTACACTACACTCTGTGCATACATTCTAAAAGAAATTTTGATATTGGATTTCAAAATCCCTTCACCGAAATTCTCAGGACATTACAGTTCTGGTAAATTATGTAAAAAAATGAGTAAAATTCAAATCATGTTCTGTCTCATCTTTTTCAAAATATAATTTGGTTTTATATTTACTCGTTGAAAATGTACTATGAGCTGTCGGTTGAATTTCACCAGTTAAAATTTATCAAAGGGCTCTAAAAATGTTTATGCGATGAACTTCTCCCTTCTGAAAAAATACATTTTGTCATTATAAATGATCTGATTCAATCTGGTAGTGAAAGCCAGGCAAAAGAAAAAGCTTTCACAAAATGCATTCATCACAGGAATCTGTCTGTCTATCAAGTCAAGTCTGGAAGCATGCACTGGTACAGTGCATTGCCACACCCATTACATGGCAAAACAACTCAGGATCCCAGTTTGCAACCCCCAGGCAGACACGCGGTCCAGTCCCACCCTCCAGAAATGACCCTCTGTTTGCTGCAGCCAGGTATTATGTGGTGTTGAGTGTCTATCACACTTGGTTAAAATTTATCATTTATTTATTTATTCAGCGGGAGAAAAGCCGGACAATCAATCTTAATGCCAACTCTATTAACCTTTTAAAAGTACCAGGGACATATTGCAGAAGACTCCTTTGGCATGTCAAGTACAATACAATACAATTTATTTTTTTATATAGCCCAAAATCACACAAAAAGTGCCACAATGGGCTTTAACAGGCCCTGCCTCTTGACAGCCCCCCAGCCTTGACTCTCTAAGAAGACAAGAAAAAAATAAAAAAAAAAAACCTTTATAGGGAAAATTAATGGAAGAAACCTTGGGAAAGGCAGTTCAAAGAGAGACCCCTTTCCAGGTAGGTTGGGCGTACAGTGGGTGTCAAAAAAAAGGGGGTCGATACAATACAATACACAGAACAGAACAAATCCTCAATACAGTATAAAAAATAAAAAATTTAGATGTATGGAGTAGAATTTAAAAGTAGATTATGTCACATAATATGATTTGGATTTGTTTAGAGTCCTGGAGAGCTCATTCATCAAGCTGCCTCCCCCATTTGGCCATTCCACAGCTGAAATAGCACTAATCCGATGAAAGGACCCCTCTTTCCCATGATTCCTGCGATCCTCCATCAAGGATGACTTTACCTGAGGCAGGCAATACAACTTGACAGATGGGCTGTGGCACCAAGTGCCACATTTGAGTACCGAGAAGAGAAACAGAATAGGTGAGGGTTAGTATCAAATTATAACTATCATGTTACTTATGTTTTAGTGCTAATGACTAACAACAGAGATGCAGCATGTACAGTAAATCAGCAGCTCTAGTCACGATATGCTAAACTGAAGTAATGAGTTTTCAGTCGGGATTTAAAAGCTGAGACCGAAGGGGCATCTCTTATAGAAGCAGGAAGACCATTCCACAGTTTAGGGGCCCTGTAACTAAAAGCTCGACCTCCCACTGTTATTTTATTAATTCTTGGAATTATAAGCAGACCGGCATCTTGAGATCTTAATGTGCACTTTGGTTTGTAAGTCATGATAAGTTCAGACAAGTAAGCAGGACCTTGGCCATTTAATGCTTTATATGTTAAAAGGAAGATTTTGAAAACTGCCATATACTTAAGTGTAAGGATTTAAGAACTGGAGTTATGTGTTCATATTTTCTTGTTCTTGTAATAATTCTTGCAGCAGCATTTTGGATTAACTGGAGGCTGTATAAAGAACAGTTTGAACATCCAGTGAACACCGCATTGCAGTAGTCAATCCTACTAGAAATAAATGCATGAATTAATTTCTCAGAATCCTGTTTATTTAGAAAGTGCCTTAATTTCCCAACATTTTTAAGATGGAAGAAATATTTGGACAACTTTGTAATATGCGCTTTAAATGACATACTAGAGTCAAAGATAACTCCAAGATTGCGGGCTGATTCAGTAAAATTAATGGTGATTCCAGCTGAGTTAAATGATGACATAATATTGTTGTGATCAGCATCATTCCCTCTAACAATTAACATCTCTGTTTCATCTGTGTTTAAAGACAAGTAGTTCTCATCCATTCACTCCTTTAATTCACTAACACAACTAATTAAAGACAACATCACAGAAACTTCATTTGATTTAAATGAAAGGTATAACTGGATGTCATCTGCATACGAGTGAAAATTAACATCATGTTTCCTAATGATAGATCCCAGTGGAAGTATGTAAAGTGAAAACAGTAAAGCTCCCAGGACTGAGTCCTGTAGGACACCATATCTCACTTCTGTGTAAAATGATGGGGTACTGTCAGCACATTTCTGTACATATTGGAATCGATTTGATAAATAAGAACTAAACCAAGCGAGCACAGTGCCTGTAAGCCCAACATCATTTTCTAGCCTGTGCAGTAAAATAAAATGGTCAATGGTGTCAAATGCTGCACTTAAGGCTAACAACATAATTACAGTGGAGTTTCCTTCATCAGAGGATATCAGAATGTCATTTACAACCTACATTAGTGCCGTTTCTGTACTAGAACCAGTGCGGAAACCAGACTGGAATTTCTCAAATAAATTGTAATATGTAAGGTGTGACACTTACACACTGCCAATGAACTGTAAAAACTATTAAAAAACTGAGGGCATTGATGAAATTCAGTAAATCACAGAGCCAACTGTGCTTGAACTGTCTGCATGCAAGCACACAGAGGTAAACGCTGATGCTTGCAGGCTAGTCTAGTGCAGCGGCTGAATCCCAGGGATAGTGATGCTGTGGTGCTGTATGCGACGGCAGTGGTCATGAGTTGGCAGCTCAATGAATTTACAGCACTGACTGATCAGCTCCAGAGTGCTGGCAAATTGCACTGGGAAGTGAATATAACCAGTTGCAGCATTCAATGAATGTGAGTCGCCGAATACTCTCGGCTCCTGCATGTTGGCAAATTGCATTGGGAACCGACTATAGCTGTTTAAGGGTTAAAATCAGATGTCATTACAGAGTGTTGTCATCCTCTAACCGCCTACTTAAATATTTACAGGTATCTGCTCTTTGCATGCAAGTATACAGATTAAAAAAAAACTTACAGTGAAAAAAGCCAGAAGCAAATGAATTTAGAAAATACAGCATCATTGTTGTTTACATCATTTTATTTTTTTCAGTTACAGAGGCATATGAAATTCATTTTTCCTTGCTGATGCACAAAGAAGAGGCAGTGTTGGTCTTAACGTGTTTGAATGTGTTTGAAGCTGCTTATTGTTGTAAATGGATTGTTTGCTGTTTGTTTTTAGAAATGGAAAACATAATCACATCTTGCCTGAAGAAGGGGCCTGAGTTGTCTCGAAAGCTTGCATATTGTAATTTTTAGTTAGCCAATAAAAGGTGTCATTTTGCTTGACTTCTCACTATATAGGAGTCAAAAAACTCAATTACTGTCTTCAGGCGTTACACCCCCAACCAACGTTCTCCAGGTTCAGTGTGACTGTGAGTATTCAATTCAAGCATGGTTGGCACTCCAATATTTTTCCTGGTAGTTGATGAGATGCTAACAACCCAGAGAAATAGCTTTCTGTGTAGGGATCTTAGGAAAGAAGTTCTGTTAATTGTTTTGTATTCATTATATTTGTTAGTAGTCATACAGCACATTAAGCCTCTGGCTGATTACAATGAGGTTGTCAAAAAAGGGTAGATTGACAGTCCATGAGAGTGGCACGCAGAAGCTCAATTCAAATGTCATGTTTGCAGTTTTAACTAAGGAAACAATCACCACATTCTTGATCAGGAGTTAGTTCAAAAGCCAAAACAGTATATCCTTGCAAGAACTCTAAATGGGATATACTGTAGACCTTGATCCTTCAAATGCTTTCCAGTGGCCAACACAAGATTATAGTAGAATTCTCTTCTACGGCTACCACTTGCAAAGTCTGGTTGAAAGTGTTCAGCAGGAATCTGTTCACTGCCCCAAGTACACAGCCAGCATCTCTACATTATATTTGAAACTGAACAGATTTCTTGTATTAGAGCTTAAAAAAACTTCACTATCCACAATGAAATTCACCACATACTTTGGTAGTTGACCCATGTAGTGTTGTGGATTTAAACTTTTATATTTTGCCTACACAAACAAAGATGAACTTAATTTTACAAAGACAGTTAACATCAAAGTACCTTCCTGAATTGTTTCACCTTAATATAAAATGTTTTGCTCAGATGGACAGGATGAACTTAAGGAGGCAGAACATCAAAGCATCCTGTTTTCCCGAATTGCACCAGTAATCAGTTACAGAAATCTGTGCAAACAAAGCAGAAGATCAGGATGATGTCTCAGGTTGTATTGATTACTTTATAACCTGCAAACAATGGGTGCCTGGGACTAGAAATGGCCAAATTAGATTACAGCTTGTAAAAGGAAAGGAAATTGACATACTTAAACCGATCAAAGAGTTGGAGCAAGGCCATCCATCACATTTACAGCCAGCCAATCAACTGTGTGAAACATGACATGTCCGGCGAGGTCAAGAGCGATGTCTAGAGAAGGGGAGAGATATGCGACAGTTTTCATGCAATTGTCAGCTAAATCATAAACAATATTGATTGCTTAATCAAAAGCTACCCAAGGACATTCACCTTTGACATCTCTTAACTTTTCGTAAGCTTCTTTTACTGTAAAGATTATATATATTCAGATTTTACTATCTACATTTTCTTTTAATACCATTTTCTACTGGTTGATGTTCTTCAATAAATGCCAAATGGCTTTTTACTTCCATACTTTGTTTTTATATCTAGAGTGATTGAAGTAATAAGGTAAATATTTAGAGCACCTCGAGTAGTAAGGGCTATATGATCCAAACTGCAAGATTTACTGGCTGAGGAGGAGAGCTCATGCAATAGTGAACAGTGCATTAAAGTAAGACATCAGCAGTCGATACTTGGCCTATAACCAAGGATGTTGGGATTTTGCATGTTTAAATATATTCATGGAGACCAAAGTAATATTTAGGTCTGAGATATATCTAAGACCTCATATGTTGTTCATGCCGATGATAAGTAAATCTTTTGAACTAGTAGGGAAAAGACGGGCTTATGAATGTGTTATTCATATGTCACTTGAGGGTTAAAGTGCTAGCAAGTAACAGGCTGTGTATAAGTCATTCATATTGTACTTTTGTGGTTAGGTCTGTTTGTATATGTATATCCGTGTGTGTGTGTGTGTTAATCTTAGGTTGCAAGAGTAGACCAATCTGGTAATGAACTTAAGTTGAGGGAAATACCACAATAATACAACCAGGAAACAAGTTTTCTTGCTTGCATACCTGGATACCCCATAGCATGCTAAAAACATTCATATTCACCCTACCCATAGGATATTTAGAAATAGCTGATGGAAGAGCATGTCCTAATTTCATGGCCGGTGAGGCTTACTTTTCACAAACAGGGAGGTTGTCGTTATGTTTACTTTGTAACGTTCTGCATCTACAGACATTAAGCAGAATTCATCTTTGTTCTGAACCATTTTAATCTTCAAATCAAATCTGTTCAGTATTAATTTTTCATGGGGAAAAAAAGTGGTCCAAACGTTAAACAGTTCGATTCCCAGCTGTATTGGAACTTTTATTAAAACCAGTGTTTTCTCCATCTGACTCTGTATCTTCCAATCTCTTAAGTATATCTTTGTAAAAAAAGTCTGGTGGTAAACTGAGAATGAAGAGTCTTCTGACTACACTTTAGCAGGCCTTCTAAGAGCACTCTGTAGGGATTACAATTTGAACTCTGCAATATTAGACGGCCTCCTAGAGCAACATGAATTTGTGAAAACAAATGGACTATCTGTTAGTTGACAAATGCGACCTTTGCATCCTCCGCAATATTAGTCCCATCAGCTTTCACTGTTTTGCACCTTAGGCTTAGAAGACTGTTCAAGTCAAGTTAATCTTCCCCATTTCCAGCTGTGAGAAATTCCAGCACTGCTAATACAGAGAGGGCAGAAAGAAGTGAAACTTCAACATATATGTTTTTTTCTACACTCATCTAAGTGGAAGGCATAATAAACAAGTCCAATTCAGTTTTGACACTCTTCAGACATTCTATATACAAAAGTAATTTTGTCTTAAAGATCTTCTCTTTTTGCTTGCTTTTGTTTTTCTTCTGACGGTGACGTTTAGAAAATGCTGATGGACCCTTCATTAGCAGTAGAATAACCAACCATAGTTTAACTTAAAAAAAAACAGAACAAAGCGTTATAAATGTGAATAATTTAATTACCATTTCACCTATAGATGTGCATTATATTTGAACAAATCTGCACAAAGCAGCATTAACACAAATAACTATCTTAATACTGTTTCAACTATGCTCTTCTGAGCCCTCAAATATGGCTCTGCTAAATAAGTTACACTAAAGCCATTTTACATTAGCGATCTTATTAGTGATAGGAAAAAAGACTCTCACCAAGTGAAATGTGGCTCAGCTCAGATGGTGCGGCTATATTAACTGAAGTAGCAAATTCATATATCTGTTTTTGTTCTCTTAGACTTGAGTGCAGCATTTGACACCATAGACTACTGTATTCTTATAAATTGCCTTACACAATGGGTGGGCCTCTCTGGTAGAGTCTTAAATTGGTTTACGTCTTACTTAACAGGTAGAAAATTCCTTGTGAGCTGTGGGGATCCATAATATTTTATATGGTGTACCACAAGGATCTATTCTGGGTCCACTGCTTTTTTTCAATCCAAATGCTTCCATTAGGTCAGATTATCTCAAAGCACAAGGTGAGCTACCACAGCTTTATTCATTCATGGATAGTGCCCAATGACCCTAATGCTCTTGGTTCTCTGATCCAATGTCTTTGCAGTATTTTCAATTGGATGAGCAGAAGCTTTAACAAATTAAATAAGGAAAAAACAGAAATCTTAGTGATTGGCAAACAAAGGATATAGCGTGGGCATTAGGAATAAACTTGATCCCTTAAGTTTAAAAATCAAGATGGAGACAATGAATTTAGGGGTAATTAACTCTGACTTACACTTTAAATCTCATATTAACCAGATTACTAGGGCTGCATTTTTTCACTTGAGGAATACACCAAAAGTTAGACCCCTTATAACTTTACAAGAATTAGTTCACACCTTTCTTTTTAGTCAAGTAGATTACTGTAATGAGAACTCCTAACGGACTGCCTAAGAAAGACATCAATTGACTGCAATTAGTGCAGAATGCAGCATCCAGAATCTTAACTTGAAAAAGAAAATCTGTGTACATTTCACCAGTTTTAACATGGTTACATTTGTTTCCTGTGTCGTTCAAAATTGACTGTAAAAATACTACTAATGGTTTATAAAGTCTTAAATAAATTTACTCCATGCTATATTGTGGAATGCTAGTTCCCATACACTTCAGGTTGTAACCTTAGATCTCCAAATGGAGGTCTAACCCTCCTTTTTTCTTTCCTAGGACACAAAGCGGAAGCAGAAGTGGAAGTGGACAATGGCCGAAGTGGAGATGGAATGTGTTGAAGAACTCCAGGCCCTTGAGAACAACATTCAACAACTCCTGTCCAGACGGAGGCACTTGAGGGAACTGAAGGCTCACCTGCTGAAAGAGTCCTCCCCGACATCTTAAATAGTCACAGCTCATGGCTTTTCAGCAACCTTGACTCCACAGTGTGCTGCTCATTTTCAGGGCCAAGTGAGTTTTACCCCCACGCCCCTTTGGCGTAACGACAACGGAATCTGCCTGTTTCAGCTATGCAGGTGGGGGTTTAAGGCTAGACCACCTCCATTGACCCTGGCAAGCATCTCCATCCAGAACCAGTTCGACCATGTCCATTCTCCCACCATGCCCGGGTGATGTATTTGTTATTGGAGATTCCATCGTACAAAACCTCAATATTTCTTTACCTAAACAGAAATATTTTGTTTGTTTTCCCAGTAGAGGATTTTATGAGAACAGCGGCAACAGTCTTCTGGAAGCACAAGAACAGGGCACTGAGGACCCTAGCTGCAAGAATCTTCATTTCCGGTCCCTTACCTCTGGCTAGAAGATTGAATGAATACTACAGTCATCTACTGGCATTAAACAACTGGTTGAAAGTCTTTTGCAAGGGACAAAACATTGGGTTCGTGGACAGCTTGGATCTCTTGTGCGAGAGGCCATGTTTCTTCAGGCGGGATGGTCTGCAACCTAATAGATTTGGCGCCCAGGTCCTCTCCCAAAATATCTGTAAGGTAATTAGTCTCTACTTTTAATCCAAATCCTTTCCATAATGCTTTGCTAGAATATGTTAGCTTTGTAGCAAACCCTTCCTCAAAATGTATACTGCATTAATACTATAATAACCAACCTCAGTTCATGTAAAAAAAATCCAGACAATGCAGGATAAATGTGATTAATTTAATTACCATTTCACCTCTAGATGTGCACTGTATTAAAACTAGAATAGACCATAGACTAAAAAATCCGAACAAAGCGGCATTAATACAGATAACTTCATTACCATTTCAAACACCCGTAAAGTTCCACCAGTTTAGTTCTGCTCTTTCAAGAACTTAAATATGGCCTTATTAAATGTTACAGCGTTAACCAACGAGAAGTTTTCAATGAACAATCGTATTCGTGATAGGAAAATGACACTTGCCCTAAGTGAAATGTGGCTTAGCTCGGATGGTGCAGCCATTTTAATAGACCCTGCACTTTTAAATTATAAATTTACTCAAGCAGTTCAGCAAGGTAAGGAAGGCGGTGGTTTAGCAAATATTCGAGTCAGATAAGGTGTAAAAATGTCTGCATCTTTTGAGTATCTTGCCATTGTTATTCAAGGCGGAGTGGTGGCTCTGAGGCTAGGGATCTGCACTTGCAATTGGAAGGTTGCCAGTTCGAATTCTGTAAATGCCAAATGGGACTCTGCTCTGTTGGGCCCTTGAGCAAGGCCCTTAACCTGCAATTGCTGAGCGCTTTGAGTAGTGAGAAAATAGCTATATAAATGCAAAGAATTATTATTATTATTAAGGAGTTTTGCAGTCTCTAGTCTCTAGTCAGTTTATAGACTTCTTAAATATAATGCATCTTTCTTTAAGGAATTCAAAGATTTAGTGTCAGGTATAATAACCAACTATAACAGGTTCCTAAGAGTTGACTTAATTTTTATAACGATAATCAGTGTGACCCAAAAGCAATGAATCTCCCAAATACTTTTTATCTGAGCCAGCACCTTAGTCAGCCAAAACAGAAAGGCAGACACACACTGGATTTAGTGATTACTAAAGGACTAAAAGTTGACGTGAGGCAGATTGTGGTATTCTGTTTATCAGACCATTTTCTCTTCACTATTTAAAGGAGAAATACTGTTAGATAAAATTAATGAAAATCATATTCATTTGCAGTTTCAAAGTTTTTGTAGTGTTTACTACAATAGTGATAATTTAAAAAGTAAAGTGGAAAATTTTAATTCCAAAGTGAGAGCTGCCACTGACATAGCCACTCCTGATAAGACAGTAAAAAAATCCTCCAGCACTGCTACACCATGGAAGACCTAAACATTCTGATTTAAAGAAAACACACCGGAGAGCAGATTGTAAATGGAGAAAAACTAAACTGATTGTCCACTATGAAATATTGAAGGCTAACATAACAGAATACAACAACACAGTCTGTCTTGACATGCGGTGCTACTTCTCTAAAATTACAAACAATGCTGGTAATCCAAGAATTTTATTCTCTGCTATTAATAGTTTGCTAAACCCAGGTCACTCAATGGAATGCCTCCAAAGAACTTCCGGTGAAACTGGAATTGTATTTACTGTATTTTTTAATCAAAAAAATCAATTATATTTAAAATATAGTACATCTACCAAATACCTATTAAATCCCAGTATTCTATTTTAAGTGAATTAAATTCTCCCACCAGGATAGATTTTCTCAATTTATATGGAATAATTTCTCAAATGAATGCCTCCACCTGCATCCTTGACCCAATCATACATGCTAATTGATAGAGTGCATAGTAAACTCTTCATTAGATACGGGGGTCTTCCCAGACTGTCTTAATCTGCTTTGTCACAACAGATGAGAGAATTTTCTTGAGCAGGAGATTAAACAATTAAAGATCTATTTATAACATGCCTTTCTTAACTGTTTTAGGGCGGATGTCGACTTTTGTCGACAGGAGGGGTTGAGGACGCATGTCGACAAAAGTTGACATCCTGGGATAGAGGGCTACAATCAGCTGTTAATGGTGACAAAACTCACTGTCTCGTCACAGGCATTTTCCTCTGTGCTTCGAGGAATGTTAGACTCATTGACTTGGCAACTAATCCTTGTGTGTGCATGAGTTGCAAAATATAAACAAAGGCAAGATGGCATCGACCTCTCACAAGGAAGCAAAGCGAGTGCAGAAAAGAAAATACTCGGCAGACGATGCTTTGTGCATTATGGCTGAGTCGGACTCTGATTTTTCAGAACCGGATTTTATTGACAGTGATCAGGAGATTGAGCAAGAGAGTTGGAAGCCGGTATCAGCTGATCGGAAACCAGCCAAAGCCGCCCCAGCTGATCGGCTGTCAGCTGAGCGAATTCGTGCAGCTGATGCACCTACAGCAAGGTTCGCATCGGAGGAATACCCAGACATTGACCCGTGGGAGCCGAACTGGCTACTGGACTTCACAAGATGGCATGGCTTGCTGTTGTTACCAGCCGCTGCACTACTTCAGGCTGCTGACGCTTTTCAGCTACTGTCAGACAAGACAAACAGGTAGGCAGAGCAATTTTTTTGAATTGCGGGCTGCGCTTGCATTGCATTCTTTTTTTTCAATGTGGAAACCCACAACAAAAGATGAGATGAAGGGCTTTGTGTCATTACAAATAGAGATGGGACTAGACTGATAATATAACTTCAGGGAGCATTGGTCCAAATGTGCTTTGTCCCCTGGTGGCTTTGGACAGGTTATGCCGCATGTAAGGTAGGTGATGCTGCAAAATTTAATTCACTTCTGTAATAAACAGAAGCAAATCTGAAGGGGTGAGCCAGGCTATAACCCCATGTATAAGGTTTAGCCCCTGCTTGACATTGTAGAACCAACATATAAACAATGTTATCAGCCTGGCCGTGGTTTGTCTGTGCATGAATCTATGATAAAATAAAAGGGATACCTTTTTTTCTGGCAATATATTCCAGACAATCCCACAAAGTATGGCATAAAGGATTTTGTACTGGCAGAAGCAAGCACTGGTTTAAGCCTGAAAGTAATTACATATACAGGAAAGTATTTCTTTCAAAGAGAGAACTGTCCCTTGACAAGACAGGTTGTGCTGGAGCTGCTTTAGGGGCTATGAACATTTGGGTCATGTTGTGTACATGGACAATTTTTATACATGCCCAGAATTGTTCAGGGAGCAGAGGAATTGGAGCTTGTGGCACAGTGAGGGTGAACAGGAGACACAGGCCTTCTCAGTTGCAGCCAGACAGGCTGAAGATGAAAAGAGGTGCCAATACAGTTTTCATGCGGGCAAAAAACTTGGTGGCAGTGACATGGCACAATGTCATACCGGGTGACTTGTCCCTCTACAGTACACACTAACAATATATGTGAGAAAGTGCAGCAACAGACAATTGAAAAGGAGGCACCAAAGCAACACATATTGTAAGCAGTGCAATATGGTAATGCATGCAATTGGCTAATTTGAGCGATGTCACACTTTGCAGGACTTTGCTGTGTAACATGTACAGTATGTGATATGTACGTGAAATCATATAGTATGCAGGCTCATACAACATGCAAGAAAGTAACATTTGTTAAAAGTAAATAATTTTTGTTTATTTGATATGTTAAACAATTTCTTTGTGTTCTTTTTTAAAAAATGTTAGTTTTTGGAAAAATATCCAGCCCTGGGAGAAAAGAAAAAAAAAATTTGCCCTAAAAGAGTTAAGTAAAATCCTAGACAAGACAATCATTACACAGCTAAATGATCACTTGAATTAACATTCTATTCTTGACAAGTTTCAGTCAGGTTTTAGAACAAATCACAGTTACAGAAACTGCACTTGTTGGGTTGTTGCAGATGGAGGAAGTTTCTGTTCTCATCTCAACTGCCAGAATCTTAACCAGAAAAAGAAAAATTAGTTTTGAGGTTACTACATTGGTTACCCACGCCATTTAGAATCAACTTTAAAATACTGCAAATGGTTTACAAAGCCTTAAATAATATTTTGGAATGCCTTTCACCTTACACTCCAAATCGCAAACTTAGATCTTCAAATGAGTATCTGCTGATACTGTAATTCCAAGAGCTAAACTTAAGAGAAGTTGTGAGGCAGCCTTCTGCTGTTATGCACCTAAAATCTGGAATAGTTTACCGACAGAAATTCACCAGGCTAATACAGTGGAGCACTTTAAAAAAAAAAACTACTAAAACCCTGTTATTTTAACATGGCTCTCTCATAGCATCATTTTAGTGTACCCCGATATTCTGTATATGCTTTTAATTATAGTTTTTATCATGACTCCACAATCCGTACTAACCCCTACTTTATCTGCTGTTTCTTCCAGTTCATCAAGACACCATGCAGTCCCTCATTGATGAATTAAAGGTCAGATGTCCACATGACCATCATCTAATTCTTCCACGTGAAGCATGAAAACCATGACGACCGATTTAGATAATTTATGTTAGGTAGACTACCCAGTGGGGGCTGGGTGGTCTCGTAGCCTCGGTCCCTAACCCTAACCCTAACCCTAACCCTGCAGATTGTTTTTTTTTCTTTCCTCCCTGCCATTGTACCTTACTTTATTCTTTATTACTTAGTTTTACCTAACCTTATATTTTTTATAAAAACTTTTCTTTCTTCATCTTGTACAGCACTTTGTGCTTCATCATTTGTATAAAAATGTGCTATACAATAAATGTTGTTGTTGTTGGTTCTGTTGCTGAAACATTCTAAAAACCAAGCATGTTTTCATTTTCTTTTTCATGGGGGTGTTCACAATTGCCATCCACTCTGTGTGTTTCTAAAGTCATTGCACTTTGATTAACATGATTTACTATTATACAGACTGATCAAAGTTTAAAAAAAGTTCCCTCTTCCTGCCTTGGCGGAGTGACATAGCCCCCTGGCAACAAAGACATACCCCTTGTGTGTGAGAGTCTGTGAGGGGTGTGTTAGAGGGTTTGGTTTATGATGTCTAAACCCTCCCCCCAAAAAAAGCTTAGAGATCAATACATGATACATGTCTATGAGGGATGGGAGAGGTTAAGTTTCATAATCCATAATTTGTGAGTAGGTCATAAGGGCTAAATCACAAATTGGAATCAATCACCCTTTTGACACAACAATTATTTTTTACTACTAATGTCAAATACAAGTTCAATAGCGATTTGTGTTTCAAGGAAAGTTGGCTTAAAACAAATATACTAGACACTGTTTTAATGCTGGATAGATTTCATCTTATTAGTGAGGTACACAGACCCAGTGCAGTGTGGGGGGAAAAAATGAATGAGAAATGGTGTAAAATGGAGCATTATAGATATAACTACTAATGTACATTTCAGACATTTAAGAACTGTGGCTGTCTGAATTTGTAATTTTCTTTGCCCAGTGAGATGCTACATCCTTATTAATGTTTATATGCTTTCATCCACAACTGGGGACTTAGAAGAAATGTTTTATTCTGTCACCAACACTTCAAAAATGACTTATGACCCTGTGGTTATAAAATAGTGACTTCAAACATTTGACTTTGGAACAATGACAAACTTCCATTAGTTTGTGTCACTTTCCACTCAAGGAAATAAGCTGGATCTCCACTATTCAAATGTTAATGCCTTTAAGTGTAAACTACTGGCTCCTTTGGGCAGATCTGAGCACAACACAATTCATCTTATTCCCAAGTACAAGTCTGTTATTAAAACTGTTTAAACAAGAATAGCGAGGAAGTGGATCTTTCAGGTTGAAATGGCACTGAAAGACCGCTTCCAAATGACTGGGAAATTATGCACAACTTACACAGTGATGATAATCAGGGACTCAGTGACTGCATTGCAGACTTGTGTTGATGCTGTAGTAGCCTCAGATCATGCATTGCTTTTGAACAAGCATTGGATTACTAAGGAGCTACAAAGTCTACTGTATGACAAAGACTTTTATGTCAAGGCATTTAACAGCAATCAGAAAGCTTTGGCTAATTTTTATATGGACATCACCTCTCTGATGTCTGAGGACTTCACTCATATCATTGGCTGCCTGAATCTTTTACTTTCACTCATTGAAGCCACTGTGGAACACTTAGTTGAGAAGGAACTTGCTTTGCAGGCAAACCAGTAGTGGCAATGGAGACAGGGAACCGAGAGAAATGTTACACTTCAATCAATGAGTATTATATCCCTTGTCACTCATTTTAAAACATTTTGATTTCCCATTACAACTAGAGCAAGTGAAGCCATAAATAGACTGACTTCACAGTATGTGGTATTAAGGCTAGTACAAACCCATTCACCACAACCACCTACCCCACAAAAGGCTGCGCCTACAACCTCAACTAAATGTTAATTTTGAATTTTGCTTTTGTGCTGTCACTGCATAATTACTGCATTCAGTAACAAGGTGTATGTATACTTCTCAGTTTACTGTCTGTGGAGTCATTTTGACAACACTGTGTATGAAGCAGTTACAACAAATCCACAATGTTATAGCAAGCGCCACTATGGACTTGCAAAACTACCTGGGTTAACCAAATATGGCACAGTTGGAGGACCCACTTCAATATTGTGGGAGGAGAAAAAAAACACACCCCACACACAACAAACTAAATCATATTTGTTCAGAAACTGAATCTTCCTTTAACATTATTTGTTTAATCTGTGGAGTTTGGAGTATCTTGTGAAACAGAAAACCAAACAATTTTACTGAGCTCTGCTTAGTTAATGCATTTCATTGTACAAGTACAGAAATTTAGAAATTGACTCAATTGATATTAATATGCATTTACCCATTATTCATAAATTGATTGTGTTTACAGTAATAAAAATATTTGCTGCTAGGTAAAGACCAGACTTAAATTTCCCTTTTATTTTCAACAGTGTTTAATTTAAAGGCATGATGAGAAACAGAGATGGCTTATAATATTTTTGCCTGTTCCACATGCTGCCAACAGAGGGAACAGCATTTATATGAAACATCAAGAAGTTAACCTACTCTCAAACCACTCTGCTAGAATAGTTTGGTGCTTAATGAAATTTAAAGTCACAAACTGAAGTTCTCAATTAATCTTCTATAATAACTGAATGACCAAACAAAACACTGAACTTGTGGATTTTATTTATTTCTTTAATGGCTGTAATGTTAGTGTTTTACAGGCTATTGCTAGCCCAGACATGTAGTATATTAAAAAAATAACAGATGTCTTGCGGAACTCTCATTTCTCCACTTTAGCAGATATTTTCATTTTCTTATCTAATTCAGCACTTCCCATAAATGATTAATGTGAGAATGAGGATCTGGGAGAAAAGTAAAGATGTAAATAAGAACATAGCACCCTAGAAAATCTGAAAATATTATTCATAAAGCCTTGAAAAACTGCCAAGACATAACTAATGTGTCCCATAAGTATTTTTTTTAACTGTGATCCTATTAATATCTCTATTATCTATGCAAGCTCTAAAAAGATGTTTTTGGGAAAAACAAAATTAGAAGATCTAATGCATTGACCAGATTTGTAGCAATATATTCTTCCATATCTTTTTTTTCAGAATGTGACCAAGCATATTACTGAATTTGTTGGCAAGTCAATAATAATGCAATTAAATGGCTAAAGAGGTGTCAGGAATTGAACACAGGGTTTGCTAAAACATATCATGGAAATGTTATTAAGGTGGAAGCATATTAACTTAATGACAAATAAGAAATGGAGGAGAATGCAATTCTAAAAAAGCGATTAAAACAATCAGCATCCCAAATAATCAATTCTCCATTTTACCAGTTAAATGTGTACTTTTAAGCAAATGGATACTCTAAAGCAATTGACAAATGTTTACAAGGGAGGGAAAATGGCAATTGTTTTAGAATATAACTCTCCAACTTGTAAACTAATTGCAGTTGAAATGTGTTCAATAAACATACAATCAACAGAACCACTGTTGATAAACCAAGAATTTAATTTTAGGTTTAGTAGGACTGCGGTGGACTGGCGCCCTGCCCAGGGTTTGTTTCCTGCCTTGCGCCCTGTGTTGGCTGGGATTGGCTCAAGCAGACCCCCGTGACCCTGTAGTTAGGATATAGCGGGTTGGATGATGGATGGATGGGTTTAGTAGGAAGAGACTAAATTTCCAATTTAGCCAATTAAACTGAGGCAATTAAGTGTTATACTGCCCCAAAATTGGTTAAATCCACGAAATGCTCTCTGCTGTTTAAAGCAAAATTTTTTTTTAAAAAAGGCCAAATTTCTAGGGGACAAGTAATTTTCCATATAAATACAATAACCTGTCCACCTCAAACCTCAAAAAATTCGGTAATCTAGTTTCATAGAAGCAGCTTTTAAATTTGGGACAGCTGGTAGCAGGCCTCCACAATTAAGATACAATCACATTGTAAATATGTAAAAGTTGTAAATATAAAACATTTATATAAAATAAAATAAAATATTAAATTTCAGAGTCATCCCACTCTGAATCAATGGCCAGGGTGTTAAAAGTAAGAGTATATTTAAAAACAGCCTTGAGTTTATTAATGAAATCTCACAAATTGACAGATGGGTGGTTGGTATGACAAAGATTAGAGGCTTATTCTGAAGCAGGAGTGGGCAAAGTTGTTCATGGAGGGCCACAGGTCTTTGCTCCAAACCCAATTGCTTAATAAGAAATACTTATTACTCAGGTAAAGCCTGATTCATTTTAGTTGTCTTATTCATTAATATTTTGAACACTTATTGCTTTATAGTTTTAAAGAGCTGTACTCTTGTTTTTTTATTGCTCCTTATTAGCAATAAGATACAAATGATGAAAGAAAACATCATTTCTCCATTTAACTTCTTTCCATTCACATCTGTGTATAATTAATTACTTGGAAGGAAGTAACGAGAAAAAAGTGAAGGACTGAGAATTACTCATCTACTTTAGACTTCAGACCATTTGGATGATATCCTAGAAAGAAATTTAAAAAGATCTATGAGAATGACCCGAAATTACAGTGTTAGAGTACTAATAAGCTATGAAGTTAAATTATTGGCAAGGATTGTTATCTAATTAAGCACCTGGGTTGGAACAAAAACCTGCAGGCACTGCAACCCTCCAGCACTGATTTTGCCCACCCCTGTTGTAAAGGTTGTTCTGGAATTTAAAATATTGAGGAGACTTTTCACTCTACTGGCAATACAGGAGCTAGGCTGCATATCAAACACTAATGTACTGGTTCAAGAATTCTTCTAAACCTAACTGGATTTCTAAAAGTCTTTATGGATGAGCATACTGAGCAGAGAGAGGGGTGAAACATTTTATGCAACATTTTTATTTAGCTTCCTAATTTTTAGGCCAGTAATAAATATAGGGACAGATAGTAATTTTTGCAATTTTTTGTTTGGCACATTTCACTTTCCTCCAAGATTTAATCAATGCATGCATTACAGATGAATAAAAGAAATGGTATCACAACTATAAAACTGCACATAGCTGCAATATTTAAATACTCCTTCATTCAGTTAGGAAATTAACAAAAAAGTAGTCTTCTTGATGTTTTTACACAACCAGAAGGTTGGCAAAGGTTCAGCATATTCCAGTTAGTCAAGAATAATATATTTAATAAGGGTCTGTCACATTTAAAAAAAAAAATAGTTATCCCATATAAGGTGGATTTTTTAATGAGTAATTATTCATCCTGCTAAAGCATCAGCGATAACTGTAATGCCTAGGCTATCTCATAAATTTATTTATGATTTCATTTCCATGGCTGACTAGGCCAATGTAAATTCATTAATATTTGCCGATATCCAGGGGCCTCATGTATAAAGGGTGCGTACGCACACAAATGTTGCGTAAGAACTTTTCCACGTTCAAATCGCGATGTATAAAACCTAAACTTGCCGTAAAGCCACGCACATTTACACAGTACCTCATGCCCTGTCATACGCAAGTTCTCCACTCGGTTTTGCAGACTGGCAGCACCTAGCGTCAAAGCACTGCTACTGTTCCTGTGTGGTTATCCTTTCTTTTCCTGACTCGGCTTTATAAATGCACTGAAATTGACAGCATATTGTTTATTAGTTTAATACATCTGATTATAAAATAACCAGTAACAATATAATGGTCCACGGAATGGTCAAACTATTCTAAATACCATAGCTGCTGAGAGAGAATTATCAGTATACAGCATCAAGCACACGCTGCCTCAGCCATGCTTCCTATTTGAACTGCTTCTCATATGACAAACTCTTCAAACCTTTCCTGTATGGACCTCGCAGTTCAGAAACAGTTTCATCCCAAGAACTCTAAACGCACTCAATCAGTCCATCAACTGCTCCTTGTAGAACTGTTAGTACTTATTAGTACAATTACCTCACTGTAAACTTGCAGTACAGTTATAATATTGCACAACCTGAGCCACTTTATAAAGAGTGTATTTACATATGATGACGATATCATTTTCAAGATGAAATGCAGCAAGATATGTTTATTATGTTATACAGATAAAACTTTAACTTCATTTAAATAAACTATATTGTTAATATTTAAAGTAAATGGTGTTGCTATGCTAGCAAGAATCTGGCGCTCTGCTCGCACTGTATGCTTCACTGGGACTGGCGTGAAGGATAGAATAATTAAACATGTACTACGAAGATACTTCAATGTTTCAAGGTTTTGAAGAATCCGCGTTATAAGCTTGCAGATGGCTTAATGTTCATTACAGAGCTGATTGTGTGGTGATTGGTTACTTGGAGAAAGAAAAGTAAGGACAGGAATTGGAGGTTAGTATGTTTGAAAGAGACAGTACTGCAGGGGCAGCCTTAGGCATGTGCAAACTGTGCACCTGCACAGGGCCGCCAAATCCCAGGGGCCACCACACCAATATATATTGAATATAAAACAGAAAGAGAAAATAACGACACAGCTAAAAACGCAGCAGCAAATTTCGGCAAAAGTTAAACGCTTGTGTCATGAGCACGAGGCGGCTATGCAGTGTCCACAACGGACGTGGCCATCCGCCATGCACAAGATACCATATTGACATTGACGGGCGAAGGAGCCACCAATTCTTCCTCTGCCCAGGGCCGCCACGAGCTTAGAGCCACCCCTGAGTACTGCTGCAATAAATTATTTCATCGAAGGTCGCGCACAATTACTGCGCCACCGTGAAACCCATGTTTAATAACGTGTTTTAGCTCCTATCATCATGAAAATGATGTCACGTATACATCTCAGTATTTTAGTTATTCAGAGAGCTGTAATATCATGAATGTAATGGATTCTGTGTCTTGTCAGAGGTAGAGAAAGCCAGTTTAAGAAGCACATAGTGATTCACACACATAGAGCACATAGAAGAACACATACAAAACAAAACATTTAACGTGCTACTTTACTTACGATGTGATTTGAGAAACTAGTTAATTAAACTATTTTAAGAAGAAGTTTATTATGTTCTACTTTAATGACAAAATAAACTATGTGATTAAAGTGGACATTTCGAGATTGAAGTTGACATTTCATGCTTTTACCCCACTGTGTGCCTTTTTTTTTTCTGTGTCCTAATAAGCTTTCATATGAAACTCAGATGGTGGGCTACGACTCGCCTTTTCACAGCGACTTTGATATCTGACAATTTCTTTTTTATTTAGGGCACTGCGCGACTTTGTGAACTTGAGCTTTCAAGTTTCTCCGACACGCTATGTCAGTTGATCAACTTCCTTTTGTTGTTTATACCACTGTTTAAACCAACAAATAGTACGTTTTTCCTTTGCTTCCACTTGGTATTCGCTGAAATTCTTCCATTTTCCCTCTTGCTTTTGTCATTGTCTTTTCACAGAATGCTGAGCTTAAAGGCTATTTATATTGATATTGAGGAGAAGTTGGGGTGGGATAGCACGCGTGTGCACGAGCGTTACTTTTCACGCTGACCAGGATTTATGTAGCGAAAGAACGCAGAAGCTGGCGAACGCACAGATTCCTGCATCTGGATTTTTCTGTGCGTAAGCACATTTCAGCTTTTGTGCTTATGTCATGTTATAGTGTGAGTTCTATGAACGGCGTTATGCATGAGGCCCCAGGTGTTTATAGTATGTATATTTGAAAGGTAGTGCCATGCCACATTCTGCATTTAGGTCTTTGCACAGTTGCTTTTTGAAAGCGTGGACATCTCATATTCCAGATATGTGTAGTTATAATTGAGTAGTTTCTTAAGAACAGTTTATTGATGTATACAAGGATCCTCCGAAACAGAAATAGAGGCTCAGGAAGCATGTTCATCTTGACATTATTGGTTCTCCCTGCCAAGTTGAGATGGTGGGTAAACCATCTGTTAAAATCTTGTTTGATTTTTGTCCACACTCTTACTAAAATGTTGTTGAAAATAAGTAATATTTACTTGGGATATTTATCCCTATATATTTAAACCGTTTTGGTAGAGTGAATAGAGAATGGATAGATGTCCAGTTTAATATGGAGTGCTAAAAAGTTCAATGGAAAAAGTATACATTTATTCAAATTAATTTTGAGTCCAAATGTCTTTTTAAATTCTGTTAATGGGTTAAACACTAATGGTAGATGTTATTGTCAATAGCTGAAGATCTGTCCAAGTATGGACTTAAAACGCAATTGAAATCTCCAGCCATTATAATTTTATAAATGCAAATATTGGGATAAAATTTATGTCATTAATGTGGTCCACATTATGTGTGTGTGTGTGTGTGTGTGCATATATATATATATATATATATATATATATATATATATATATATATATAGTTTATATAAAGTTTTATAATCCCAAGCTATATTATTTGATTTCCTTGGATTTCTGCAGCTAATTACAGTGGAACCTCGGTTTGTGAGCATAATTCGTTCTGGAAACGTGCTCGCAGTCCAAAGCACTCGTACAGTATATCAATGCGAATTTCCCCATAAGAAATAATGGAAACTCAGATGATTTGTTCCACAACCCAAAACTATTCATATAAAAATGATTAATACAAAATATAAAGTAAAAATACATAAAGCAAATTAACCTGCACTTTACCTTTGAAAAGAATCATGGCTGGTGTGAGTGAGTTTCTAAACTCTTGTGGGATTCCACCCAGTGGGACAACACGTGGAAGAGCGTCCCAAAGCGATCGCAGTCTCCCAGCGCTGTAGCAGTTCGTCATAAAAGCGAATCCGAAAAGATCGTGGACATGCTATAAGCGCCTCCCGTCAATGGGTGATACAAGGAATATTATAAATGCGCAGGGCACAGTATTACTTGTCCCCGACTCTGCCTGACTGCTGTGTCTATGTATGGCAGATCCCGCTACAATAAATAATCGCGATGTTGCTGTTTCAAGCTGAATAAAGCTGGTGTTGCTAAAGTACTGAGACTCAGCTTCGTGTTTTCAGGTGCAAGACGGGGACTCGCACATCACAGTGCAAACACAGACACGCACACGCAGTCACAATGCTGTAGTAAACAGTATACGCTCGTACGGATGTTGACTATATGAGTGACAGAGTTACGGCTCTAGAAACTGCAATTAATTACATTGAGCAACAAGAAGAAGCTACAGGAATCGACATAATGATGCTTCAAAGATGGCAAGACTTGGCAGTGAAGAAACGGCACTCGTCAGGAAAGCAGATTAAGATCAAAAATGTCTTTAAATCATCACAGGACTGAAGTTTTTAAGTACAGTACATACTGTATTTAACTTCAGACAATTCTGTAAGTGTAAGTTCATTTTTCAGTTAATTTATTCTGTTGTTTTGTTATAAAACATGATTATTAGGTTCGTAATGTGTAAAATGAAAACATAGTCTGACGTTTAATAGGCTTTTTCTTAACACCTCCCATTATCCAACATTTTTGCTTATCTGACGTTCTGCCGGCCTGTTTATGTCGGATAAGCAAGACTCTACTATATATATATATATTTATATATTGTGAAAGGCGCTATATAGCAGCTGTCTTCCCCGTGCCTCACAGCCCAAACACAGCCACAAAGCACAAACTCACAGCAAACCACAATTCTCCACTTGCTCCACCACTCCTCCCAGACAAGCTTCGTCTCCTTCTTTCTCCCAACTCTGGCTCACCGAGTGGTGGTGGCTGGGCCCTTTTATAGCCCACCTGGAAGCGTTCCAGGTGATTAACCACCTGGTCCTGATTGCACTTCCAGGTGGGTCTGAAAGCTCGTCCAGCCAGGCTGTGGGAAGCAGGCAGCTCCCCCTAGCGGCCACGCCGGGCCCCAACCAAGCTGTGGAGGACTCCATCTCCCATGGAGCCCTGCGGGCAGTTGGGGTGTCACCGTCGGCCAGGGAGGCTGCCACCAAGCGTCCCGGGGGAGGTAATGGACTGCCCATGGCGGCTCCCCTGGAACATAAGTAGCAGGGGTGTCCCTGCCGGGCATGGGACCCGGCTGTCCTTCACATATATATATATATATATATATATATATATATATATATATATATATATATATATATATATATATACAGTATATATTTATGGCGGCACGGTGACACAGTGGGTAACGCTGCTGCCTCGCAGTTAGGAGACTCGGGTTCGCTTCCTGGGTCCTTCCTGCTTCCGTTATTGCCAGGTAGTATGGCTAAGGAGCTTGTCTTTACGATATCACCTACAAAAATAACCCCCCAGTCCCCCCCAGGAATGGTGTAGTAATCATATAATATGGTAAAAACCTATGGTAAGTTATTAAACAATTCCCTGAAAAAAAGGCAAACAGTTTTTATTCAAATGGAAGAAATATTTCAAAAAAGATATGCTTAGATATATATTAAATACTTTATATAGTGTGTATTTATACTTTATTTTCTAATTTTCCCCTTCTGTAGTGTTACAAAAAAGCAACTGGAATTAAAGAACTTTCATTTGCTCATGGGTGAAGAGTTATGTTTATGTAAATACATAAATATGCATATAAGCATACCAACGCTAATATACACTTGTGTTAAATATAATGTCACTTTCAATTATTTAATGGTTACATATATACATGTATATTTAATAACAAACTACAATATAGAAATTAAAAAAGTGTCTAAAAAAGGAAATAGGTGTAATTGTTGTAAACATGTTATATTAATGATGGACCAAGTTGCAAAAAGATTCTTCTTTGCATTGCAAAGACATAATATGGGTCCAGCTAATGCTTTAAATGTTGTCAGAATCAGTCTTTTTTAACCTTCTTTTCTGCTTCTTCAGAAGAGCTAAAGAAATATATTTAGCCATCAACTGTTACTTTCAGTTTTGATGGAAACAAAAGGCTATATCTGATTTTAGCTCTGTGTAAGTACTGTTTGATGATGTAGAATGCAGCTTATTTTGCAGCAGCTGAAGGAGAGAAATTTGGGAAAATATAAATTTGGCTGTTTTTAAATTTAATCTTCTCCTTCTGTTTGAGAAACAAAATTTTTTTTTTATCCTGTAGTTTGTCAAAACTGATGCTATACGTAGAATTCACACTAAAACATGGTGTACGGACAAAAGCAGAAATGTGCGTACAAACAAAAAATCCAGATGCATAAATGTGTGCGTTCTATAAATCCTGGTTTAGCGTGAAAAGTAACACATGTGCCTGCTGCCCCATCCCAACTCCTCCCAGAATTACACCTCTTTGAATATGCAAATCAGTATAAATAGCCCTTAAGCTCAGCGTTCTGTGAAAAGGCAATGGCAAAAGCACGGGGGAAAATAGAAGAGTTTCAGCGAATACCAAGTGGAGGCAAGGAAAAACGTATTATTTGTTGGTTTAAACAGTGGTATAAACAACAAAAGGAAGTTGATAGAGTGACATAGAGTGTCGGAGAAACTTGAAAGCTGAAGTTCACAAAATCGCACAGTGCCCGAAATAAAAAAAAAGTTGTCACATATCAAAGTCGTTGTGAAAAGGCAAGTCATAGCCCACCGTCTCAGTTTCATATGAAAGCTTATTAGGGTAAAGAGAAAAGAAAAAAAAATGGGGACACTGAGAAAAAACTTTAATCTTGAAATTTCTATTATAATCACGTAGTTTTATTTTGTCCATAAAGTAGAATATCATAAACTTCACCTTTAAATTGTTTAATTTACTAGTTTCTCAAATACAATCGTAACTAAATTAGCATAATAAATGCTTTGTTTTGTATGTGTTCTTCTATGTGCTCTGTGTGTGCGAATCACTACGTGCTTCTTAAACAGACTTTCTCTTCCTCCGACAGGACACAGAATCCATTGCATTTGTGATATTACAGCTCTCTGAATAATTAAAATACTGAAATGTATACTTGATATCATTTTCATTATGATAGGAGTTAAAGCATGTTATTAAACATACAGTGCATCCGGAAAGCATTCACAGCGCATCACTTTTTCCACATTTTGTTATGTTACAGCCTTATGTCAAAATGGATTAAATTCATTTTTTTCCTCAGAATTCTACCCACAACACCCCATAATGACAACATGAAAAATGTCTACTTGAGGTTTTTGCAAATTTACTAAAAACAAAAAAACTGGGAAATCACATGTACATAAGTATTCACAGCCTTTGCTCAATACTTTGTTGATGCACCTTTGGCAGCAATTACAGCCTCAACTCCTTTTGAATATGATGCCACAAGCTTTGCACACCTATTCTTTGCCAGTTTCGCCCATTCCTCTTTGCAGCACCTCTCAAGCTCCATCGGGTTGGATGGGAAGCGTCGGTGCACAGCCATTTTAAGATCTCTCCAGAGATGTTCAATCGGATTCAAGTCTGGGCTCTGGCTGGGCCACTCAAAGACATTCACAGAGTTGTCCTGAAGCCACTCCTTTGATATCTTGGCTGTGTACTTAGGGTCGTTGTCCTGTTGAAAGATGAACCGTCGCCCCAGTCTGAGGTCAAGAGAGCTCTGGAGCAGGTTTTCATCCAGGATGTCTCTGTACATTGCTGCAGTCATCTTTCCCTTTATCCTGACTAGTCTCCCAGTTCCTGCCGCTAGAAAACATCCCCACAGCATGATGCTGCCACCACCATGCTTCACTGTAGGGATGGTATTGGCCTGGTGATGAGTGGTGCCTGGTTTCCTCCAAACGTGACGCCTGGCATTCACACCAAAGAGTTCAATCTTTGTCACATCAGATCAGAGAATTTTGTTTCTCATGGTCTGAGAGTCCTTCAGGTGCCTTTTGGCAAACTCCAGGCGGGCTGCCATGTGCCTTCTACTAAGGAGTGGCTTCCATCTGGCCGCTCTACCATACAGGCCTGATTGGTGGATTGCTGCAGAGATGGTTGTCCTTTTGGGAAGGTTCTCCTATCTCCACAGAGGACCTCTGGAGCTCTGACAGAGTGACCATCGGGTTCTTGGTCACTTCCCTGACTAAGGCCCTTCTCCCCCGATCGCTCAGTTTAGATGACTGGCCAGCTCTAGGAAGAGTCCTGGTGGTTTCAAACTTCTTCCACTTATGGATGATGGAGGCCACTGGGCTCATTGGGACCTTCAAAGCAGCAGAAATGTTTCTGTAACCTTCCCCAGATTTGTGCCTCGAGACAATCCTGTCTCGGAGGTCTACAGACAATTCCTTTGACTTCATGCTTGGTTTGTGCTCTGACATGAACTGTCAACTGTGGGACCTTATATAGACAGGTGTGAAGAATTATAAATAATAAATTATAACAGAGAGATAGAAAGACACAAATAAATCTGCCGTCTGATGCAGTCAATTTTCTTGAATGTACACTAACATCTCATACTTCAGTTAATGAGCAGTATACAGCTGTAATCATAAAATAAAACGTATGAATGCATTTTAAATGTGATGATAGAAAAACCATGCATGATAAAGCTTTCATTTTAGTTAGATTTCTAATTAGTTCTTAAGGTCTTATTTTTTAAATTTACTGTAAGGTCTAGGATATAAAACAAGAAGACTAAATAAGTAACTTAAATGTAAATGTAAACTAGCATGAAGGTAATGGGGTAAGAAAAGAATTTCCGTAGCATCTAAAGAGAACAAAATGAATGTACAGCATTTAAAAACTACTAGTTTTTCATTAAATACTGTTCTGAACATCAGCCTTTTGGCAGGCCGCCTTGTAATCTATAAAATGTTGTGCATTGAAAATGAAGTGTTTGTAAAAATGTTGCTTACACAGTTTGAAGATATGTGGGTGAGCCACTTTAAATGTCAAGCATAATATGCAGTAGTTGTATTGGAGGAACCCAGCGATCTTAAAAAGAAGTTGCTCTGACAAAGTCAGTCTGACAATGTCATTTATTTCTAGGAATACATTAATATTTATGATCTAATACAATTCCACCTATTAAAAGTTCTGTTTCTACAGTGTACCTTGACACTCTTTAATAATACACAATATGTATACTCTGTCACTGTACAGATGTTAGTAAGAAAAAAAAACTGAGGGTTAGCAAAGTCAACCTGACATCGGCGCATAGTTAGAAATGTTTAGGCAGTAAGACCTGAAAAAAGTACATGACTTATTTATATACATGAGTGGATACTTACCTGGCACGGGAGATACCATTCTCTTTTATTTTGGTATAGGGAATGCCTCACGGCCTTAGAAGGACAGAAAGTAGGTTGGCAGGCCCATCACTATTTGGAATTCCATAGAATGTGGTGGTTTTAGTGCTTTTTTGGCTTCAACAGAAGAGAGGATTCCAGAGATTGTAGACCTCCTGTGAAGAAAAGAAAAAAATGTAAGTAAACCCTGGACATGATGATTGCTACCTTCCTTTGTTCTCTTGCTGAAGGCCTTTAAATATGGCATCTGAAGAAAAGAGGAGAAATGCTGTCCACTTTCAGCTAGCAAAGGAGGAAAAAAAATAACCGAAAGACATTCATCTCTGCTGTCTTGCTTGGAAGTTTGGGCTTTGAAGCACAACAAGTGCAGTATATTTTTGCTTTCTATAATAAGGAAACATTTAAAGTAGTTTTTACTAATAACCTGCTTATGGAAAGATGCATACAGGTTTTTATTGAGGAAGCCAAAACTGATAAAGTGTTGAAGAAGAAAGCAATGCAACTCTTATCACAAATATAGGTTAAAACAATCAATGTAGTGATGTTTTAGAACAAATTAGATATGAATGAATCATCTGGTGGACAGAGAGATTTTGTATAGTACAACAGGGAAATGTAGGGACAGATGACTTTGGCATCAAAATGGGATTACAACTTTCTAGTTAAATTATTATGAGGCAAGAAGGGAGAATTAAAAAATCTTCCACCAGCTATACAGATTGGTGAAGTAAGAGGCCAGTCAATTGGGCAGCCAAAGATCTGCCACCAATGTAAGCAAGAAGGGCATGTAGCCTCATAATACATTACAGATAAATGTAGTAATTGTGGGGACATGGGTCATGTAGTGATGAAATGTCATATTATAAAGGTCTGTTTGTGTGGAGAGGAAGGACATAGTTACAAAATGTGTCACAGTTCTTATGCAAACAAGAGTAGGGACAATCCTGTCAAACCAGTAACAATTCAATTGAATAGTGTAGAGGAGTTTGAGAAAGAAGAGGAAGAAGTAAGCCCAAAACTATTCTATACTCCAGTGGGGGGATAACTAAAGAGAGGGAGAAATTGGAGATAATAAAGAAAGTTAAAACTATGGGGGCTGAAATTAGTCAGATCGTTTCATTCACTAAATAAGCTATAGATGAGAATAAGCAAGCACCATCTCCCCTGATATTTACTACGCGGTGAGGCATTTGTACTCCATCATCATTAATTATTTCCAGAGACATCATTTTGTCTATTTTTCCAGTGCATCGCGCACAAAAGCAAAGGAACGATGAGAGCACCAGAACTCTGCTCACATCTCGTCGCTTCGTACCTCAAGCCGCAAGTAGTAAGTCTGTAATAAGCGGAATACCGCTACGCTTTGCACTCACGGCACTCAGGGCAATCCCGAACGCTTTTATATAGTAGATTATTGTACTGTACATTTAATTGCACACATCCACTAACCTATGAAGGCACGACCTCAGTAGAAAAGTTTTCAGAGGTGGTGCAGTATCTTCAGCAGGTGCGTTGTTGTCTTCAGTGAAGAAGTACTAGGAGTAGGCAGTGGGTGTCTGGGTGCGCGGCTGAGGAACATCTTGATAGGCAGTTGTTGGCGCTGTCTTTATATATGCGTGAGGAGGCTTTTGTAGGGTATTGCCATCTTTAATCATATCCAAGAGTTTCACCTTCTCCTGGATAGTAAGCATCTTCCTCCGGCGCTTAGTTTTATTGTCAGAAGGCTTAGAAAAAGCAGCACGTTTAGGAGCCATTGTAGGGCTTAGATAAAAGTTCTCAGAAAGCGCATGCATAGTGACGTAAGCATGTATGAGAAAAAAATCACGATAGAGTGAAGCCGCGAAAGTCGAAGCGTGATATAGCGAGGGATCACTGTACATTGACAACCATGTTACGTTATTTTCAAAATGTTTCCTTTTCTTTTTCATTACTTCTTTAACACACTACTTCTCCGCTGCGAAGCGCGGGTATTTTGCTAGTTAAGTATAAAACAAAGATCTTCCAAAATAAGCAGAATGAAAAACTATAACCAAAAGAAAGAATTACAGAAGATGCAAAAACAACTTAAGGATTGTTACAAGATAGAGAACGTGGGAGTGCAGAAGAGATACAAAAATTTGAAAAATTTTATAAAGAAGAAGACTAAATAAATTTTCAAAGCAGAGTTAAAGAAAGAGAACAAGGAGCGAAATGCACAAGATTCTTCTTCAAAAAAATCAAGGCCCAAAAACATAAAGCTCAACTCAGAAAATATATACAAAAGAAGTGATTACTGCAGAAATAGAAGATTACTATACAGTAATCCCTCCTCGATCGCGGGGGTTGCGTTCCAGAACCCCCCGTGATAGATGAAAATTCGTGAAGTAGAAACCATATGTTTGTATGGTTATTTTTATATATTTTAAGCCCTTAGAAACTCTCCAACACTGTTTATAAATATTCTCCGCACAATTATACAGTAAACCCTTGTTTATTGCGGTTAATCTGCTCCAGACAGATAAATGAATTTCCATGAAGTAGGATTCTTTATTTCTAAATCTAATATTTTCGCTGTTAGAGCATTGAAAACCTGTTTACAACCTTCTAAATACGTTTTTTAACATTATTAGAGCCCTCTAGACATGAAATAACACCCTTTAGTCAAACGTTTAAACTATGCTCCATGACAAGACAGAGATGACAGTTCTTTCTCACAATTAAAAGAATGCAAACATATCTTCCTCTTCAAAGGAATGCACTTAGCAGAGAATGTAAGAGAGAAAGAGAAAAGTAAACAATCAAAAATCAATAGGACTGTTGGGCTTTTATGTATGCGAAGCACCCCGATAAAGCGGCCGCAATGAAGGGATCAATGTGAAGGTAGTCTTTCAGCATTTTTTAGAGGTGCGTCTGTATCTTCTAAGCAAACAGCCACTGTGCAAACAGCCCCACTGAACAGTGTCATCTCCAGGCAGAGGAGTAGCTTCAGTGACAGACTTTTGTCACTGTCTTGCTCCACTGACAGACTGAGGAGATCGTTCCTCCCCCACACTATGCGACTCTTCAGTTCCACCCGGGGGAGTAAATGCTAACATTAATTTTATTTTTATTTTTTCATTTTTTCATTTTTATTACTATTTAATTTAATATTGTTTCTTTGTATCAGTATACTGCTGCTGGATTATGTGAATTTCCCCTTGGGATTAATAAAGTATCTATCTATCTATCTATCACCCCCTCCGTCAGGAGCAGAGAATTTCAGAGAGAGTGAGTGAGACAGAGAAAAGCAAACAATCAAAAATCAATACGGGCTGTTAGAGCTTTAAAGTGTGCGAAGCACCGCGCGGGAAGCATATCGTATATCATTGAGGAGTTTTATTTAATACGTAATATGTGCTCTGATTGGGTAGCTTCTCAGCCATCCGCCAATAGCGTCCCTTGTATGAAATCAACTGGGCAAACAAACTGAGGAAGCATGTACCATAAATTAAAAGACCCATTGTCCACAGAAATCCGCGAACCAGTGAAAAATCCGTGATATATATTTAGATATGCTTACATTTAAAATCCGCGATGGAGTGAATCCGCGAAGTTGAAGCGTGATATAGCAAGGGATCACTGTAGTCACAAAAATAGAGCACAAAATACAAATGAAGTCACTAGAAGAGTCATAAACTAAATAAGTGGAAAGATAGATAAGAACCAGCAAGCAGCATTAGTAGCTAAATTAATGTCAAATGAAATAGAAAAAGTCAAAAAAAAATGTTAAAACAACAAGACCCCTGGAAAAGATTGGCTGCCTGCAAAATATTATAAAGACTTTTGGAACTTTCTGAAAGAAGATATTGAGATGTTATTCAAGGAAGTAATGCATGAAGAGAAAAAAACTGGATAAAGGGAGTTATAACACTCATTCTCAAAAAAGGAGACAAAAGATTTAAGTAGTTGGAGGCCGATCACCTTACTCTGTCAAGACTACAAAATATGGAGTACAATTATTACCTACAAAATAAGAAACAATATACCTGTAGATAATGTAATCAAAGATGATCAAAGATTTGCACTACTGGCAAGAAAGATCATAGATAATCTGATCTCAGTAATTGATATACTGGAGTTCACAAAAGAGAGGAAAAATCAAGTGGCAATATTACGTATGGACTTCGAAAAAACCTTTGATAACTTGAGTCACAATAAAATTGTAAGTGAAGTATTAAAGAAATTTGAAATCCCAGAAGAAATGATAACTTGGATTAGAAACTGCTACAGCAACATTACGAATCAAGTACTGGTGAATGGAAACCTGACTTGATGTAAAAAGAGGAGCAAGACAAGGATGTCCATTATCAGCACTACTCTTTATTTGTAGCATCAAACCCCTACTGGAAAAAATAAGAAAAGCAAATATAGAAGAAATCTGAATTCCAGGAAGTTGTGGACAAGAAGCAAAATTTTTAGCCTACATGGATGACATAACCGTAATCTGTAAAAATGCAGAGTCAATAAGACAGTACAGGTACAAACGTTTTTAATAACATCGGGACTAAAATGATATAAAACTAAATCAGAATACCTGGTGAAGGGAACCTGGATAGAAATAATACAAGTAGGGCTAAATATAAACTGTAATGCAAACAAAATCTTAGGTATATGACTCGGAGGAGGAAAAAATGGAAGAAAAGACTGGAGAGAACTGGAAAAAAGATTGCCAGTCTATTAGAATTATGGAAAATGATTAAATTAACTATGGAGGGGAAAGTATTACTTCTAATGTCAATAATTGTCCCCAGGATGATGCATCACTGAAATATTTTTTACCACTTTCTATGTATGACCCTATAGCAAGAGAGAAAGTAATGCAATGAAAAGAAAATGTCTGTGTGGGGGGAAAGGCTTACAAATTTAAGAGATCTAATTAAATTGAAATATGTGACAACCTTGATTAATATAGTGTGGATCAGAAAAGGGAAGCAGTGGACTTGGAGAGGTTAATGATGGGTGGGACTTTCAGGAAGTTCTGTCTTTTTAAAACCACCAGTAACAAACGCACTGCCCTTATAACACCTAAGCACCACAGAGAAGCTGTTAGGTTTCTGAAAACATGTTCAGATAAAGAGGGAAGATAGTGAGGTATTGGGAAATTGGGCAAAATTAAAAAGATACCTTGAAGAAAGAAAAGGGGCAATCTGGATCAGGGAAATAGCAAGGAAAAAGGCAGAGGATGATGGATGATGAATGATGATATTTTGACAAATGTACAAAAAGACATGGCTTGGATATGTGCACATGATGTGTTACAGACAAATGTACAAATCTTCAAAGGAAAAAAGTAATAAAGATTGAAAAATGCCAGAGATGTTATGTGGGAATGCTCAATAGTAAAAGAAGTGTGGGAACAGATTAAAAGGGAAATGTCAATTAAATCAGTAAAGAGTTAGTAATGTATGGGAGTTTCTGTTTAAAAATGAGCAAAGATTAACACAGGTCCGGTCTAAAGACTATGGAAGCCCATTTCCGCCAAAAAAAGGAAGAAAATAAAAAATAAATTTATCTCAAAATTAAGACTTACTGTCTCGTTATTACGAGTTACTAACTGAAAGTTATGACTTTGTATATAATTTCGATTTAATATTTCATAATTACTACTTACTGTCTCATAAATATTACTTAGTATTTCATTATTATCACTTACCATCTTGTACCTATGACTTACTATCTCATAATTCCAACCTAGTATCTCATTATTATGACTTACTATCTCATAATTATGATTTAGTATCTCATAATTTCTATTTATCCATCCATTTTCCAACCTGCTGAATCTGAACACAGGGTCACAGGGGTCTGGAGCCAATTCCAGGGCACAAGGCAGGAACCAATCCCAGCCAGGGTGCCAACCCACCGCAGGACACACACAAACACACCCACACACCAGGGCCAATTTAGAATCGCCAATGCACCTAATCTGCATGTCTTTGGACTGTGGGAGGAAACTGGAGTACCCGGAGGAAACCCACGCAGACACAGGGAGAACATGCAAACTCCACGCAGGGAGGACCCAGTAAGTGAACCCGGGTCTCCTAACTGCGAGGCAGCAGCGCTACCACTGCACCACCATGCCACCCCTAAATTCTATTTAATTTCTCATTATTACAGGTTAGTATCTCATTATTGCAACTTACTTTCAAGTTAGTATCGAGCTATTGAACTTGCTACTGCTTCACAGCAAGTGTCCAGGGATCCATCCACTATAACTATTCGCCAGCGCTGATATTTTAGTAAAATAAAGTGCATTATGATAACTATCCACTTATTTTCCACCTCAGTCACTCCTGTCACCATAAGTAGAGAAAAAGTTGATACTGTTCTGCAACTTTGTGGTCTCAGCATGAAGCTGCAGATTTGGCCGGCAAAAACTGTAATGTTTAAAATCAAATCTTGGTACAGCTCTAATGTGAGTGGACATTTCTTGTGGGTGGGCTTTTGTTCTCTTTCTCTGATGTAGAACCCTCACCCTCATCTGAGTTTATCTCTGCTATAGCACGTCTTTATTTGAAAACATCAGATCAGGACGAGCGTGAACGTGAATGAGAAAATAAAAATGAAAAAAAAAAAACTAACCTTTACAAGTACAATAAATTTACACCGGCTGTTACAGACTCAAATCAAATGTATGTTTTTATTCTATAATCTATGCTAATAAAAGGCAAAGCCCTCACTCACTCACTGACTCACTCATCACTAATTCTCCAACTTCCCATGTAGGTAGAAGGCTGAAATTTGGCAGGCTCATTCCTTACAGCTTACTTACAAAAGTTGGGTAGGTTTCATTTCGAAATTCTACGTGTAATGGTCATAACTGGAACGTATTTTCGTCCAGATATACTGTAATAGAATGCAGCTTGATAGCCGTGTGAGGCGGAGTTTCGTATTAAAATATTTAAGCAATCACATTTCAGCCATCCTTTGTTGCCAGGCAGAGAGGCTTTCACAATCTATTGTGGAGGCACTCTAACACAGAATAAATGTCAATTAACCGGTTGCTTCAACCAATCAGATTTTGAGTTGGTGTCAGTAGGGCCCTTTAGCAGGCGTACGGCAACGCCACCCATTGATTGGATAGAAGCTGATATGAGGAACTCTACGAGGCAATTTGGTGGTGTAACTGTTACACCACCAAAGCGGTCGAATTAGGCTTCGTGTCAATGTCGCACCCTAATGCAAGTTATTTTTCAGCAGTTATATTCTTGAATAAAAGTGCACTTGTTTTCTTATACTTCTTGTACCTTTTGTGAAAGTGTATATTTAATATTTGGACTTCAGGCTTCACACATTATACATTTTATGTCTACATTTTGTCAATTACAGTAGACCCCTGCGAAGTTGCGGTTCAGAGTTTGCAGCCACAGTCGTTAATGGATTTTTCCTTAGAACCTAACTAATAATTGTTAGCAGAAACTGCAAATATTCACCGCAATTTTTTTATAGCTTTTTTGTGGCAATTTTGTAGTGTAGAGAGAACACAAAGCAACCGTAGAGGAAAACGTGGTTTGGATGGTGAATGTAGCCAGTCCGAGAGCGTTATTCATTTCTCCTTGCTGCTGATTGGCTGCTGTCCTGTGACACATCTCCAGCAGATGCAGCCCAGCTTTCCCGCATCATAACAGTTTACTGTGTATAGCTATATCGAGTGTTTTTTGTTTTGTTCTTCTTAAATCCCTAAGATGTCATCCAAACGCTCTTCACCTTCTAAGGCTTCTGGCAATGAACCTAAGCGCTGTAAAAAGTTACGCCACAGTAGCCACTCGAGGAGCTGTAAATCCTCTACTTTGCTATGCAGTCATTATCTTCATTACATACCTTCATCGTACTGCACAGCTAATTCATCATCATCATTATCATCATCTTCAATCAATATCATTCATTATTGGTGAGTACCCATACATTTTACTGTACTTTTATTAAATTAATTTAAATTCAATTATTACATATTTACCCTACTTATACCAAAGAAAACGACAGCACATACCAAAGAAAACACACTTGTATGAATTACAGTACATATAGGGATAACATCGGTATTTTACATTCTAGCACTGTGGGAGACATAGCAATACAGTACTGTACAGTATACAGGTTTACCTTTACATTCTTTTTTTTTTAGGGTGATGTATTAAGCTGAGTTTGAAATGAAATTAAAGTATTTTGGGGTCATATTTAGGGTTTAAACTATAAAAATAGGCATTTTTTGACCACATCCAAAATTTGTGATTTTTCACAATTCGTGGGTGCTCTAGGAACATAACCCTCGCAAATTTCAGGGGTTGTCTGTATTACTAAAACATGAAAAATGTTTCTGTTTTAATGATGTTGTGGTAAACGTGGAACACACATGAAATGTATGTATTCCAAATGATGATATATTATTTACCCCCTACAACTCCAGCACTTCACTCCAAGATAAACACTGAGTACTGAGAACCTTCTATGCGAATTGAACTGTGGCGGTAGGCGAGGGGATGGAATAGCAGGCTGTTTGCTGCTTGTGCAGATCGACACATTTACAACACGAAAGACAATGATGAAGAGGTGTGGACGGATTTAAGGTGGGCCAGGATTCTAAGTTTTTTCATCTTAAAGGTAGGCATATCTAGGATGTAAAAATAGTACAGCTTAGTCTGAAACAGAGCTCCACTGGCATTATTGTTGTAAAGTGCTCAATTCTGTAATATTTAAAAAGGGCCTCACATCGTCTCAAACTTTATCACTTATATCTCAGTGGCAAAATCGAAGACCATAAAAGAAATATAAAGATCTCAGTAAAGCACATTTATTCACTACCTAACCTTTTTATTTTCAAAGAACCACAATAACTTTACATAGTGGCCAATTAGTGGCCTCTTTCATAAATTACAGTCAAAATTCCAAATAATGTTACAACCTTGGCTTTGCATTTACACTTCAGGTTGTTTTGGGAGGGAGGCAGGAGTAATAGGGTAACTAACAAATATATAAAAAGCCAATTGATTTAATGGCTGTGCTTGCGGCCGTATGGGAGCTGGAGGGGATCCTTCAGCCTGTCGGGTCGTTTTTACAGATTGTCAGCGTTCTCTGGGAGGCCATTGAGGCACTGGAGGAAAAAGCATACGCACCCCGGAAGGAGGTGTCGGAGTGGTTGAGGAGGCTCGACACTGGATTCTCCAGCCGGAGGGACACGGCAGTGGAGGTTGGTGAGACCAGCACTGTAAACCAAAAGGGAAACCCTACCGAAAGGAGCCAGGATGATTCTGAATGGACTCGAGTAGAAGGGGCTCCGACAGTGGACGCAGCGGTGACGGCTGATTGTGCCGTGGGGGCGGATCCAGCGGAGGTGTGTGTGAGGAGCCAGCTAGTGAGTGCCAATTGCCAAAGCACACCGTTCCAAAGGCCGACAGTTTCCTCACTGAAGTCCACAGGGGCGTGGACGGCACGGGGTCTCTTTGTATCCTATAGGGAGACCCAGACTGTCATTGCACCCAAGAGTAAAAAGAGGAGGATCTGGAAATGGAGGACCGGGTCTCCTGACAAAATACAGGCGTGCTCCCCTGCAGTTGAGAGTGCCCTCTGTGGGTGGAGAGGGAAGCCCCAAACCTGGCGAGGAACAAGGCGGAGCAGACATTCCCTGTTTGTTTTCGTTCCTCGAGGGCACGAAAGAGGGGAGTATGTCGGTGTTATGAGTGCCACGGGACTGATCATACTTGGACCAGACCTTTCTATTCTTTTTCAGGAGAAACCCGTGGACTCCACTCCGACCCCCTCACAAGAAAGGAACCAGCCCTTGCGGGATGGTCCGCTTTGCCTCCTTGCGGACTTCAGCTGGGGGTGGGACAGTGTGGCAGACAACCAGGGACCTTGCCCCACCAGGACGCCTGGATCAGGGAAGGACCGGGAAAGGGGCAATATCTCCCCTGGGCGCAAGAGGACAGCCCCCCTGATTTCCACCAAGGACCACGGATACGGAGCTGGGAAGCTAAACCATGTGGGAGTCCGTAGCAAAACCCAGAGGGCACCTGGATGGTTCCTGAGCCCTGGAGAACAGCACTTCCGCCACACCAGGAAGTATTCCAAAAGACACATTTCTAGTAATCAAGTTCTCCTCAGGTGGCACTTGCCACTTTATTCTTTGTTCCTCGATACGAAGAGGTTGTTTTTGGGATCTTGATTTCTACCACACAAGCTATCCAGGTATGACAAAAACAAAATTCATTTTTTTCCAGATATTTTTGGTGGCCAACTAGCATTCAGGATATCAAACACTTACATACTGTAGGTTTTTAGGGGTCATTGTTGTCATGTGTCCACAATAAAGTGAAATTCTTACTTGTGTGTGCTAATTAACATTGGCACTCTTCCTACACCATGATTAATGAGTATAACTGCCTTACGTTGAAACTTTTATCTTCCTTACCTTAATTTACTCCCTTATCATGAAACAATAAATCTTGTGAAAATTTTAACCAAACAAAGTCAATTAGCTGTTTTCTGGCTGGTCTACTTAAACCACACAGATCTTGGACGCATAACAACAGGTTTTATTTCTCATTTTCTACCATATCAAGGATGTACTACAATTTCAGTCGTACTAAATGCATTTACTAAAGCTTTATACTTTATTGCTTTGAAGAAGTTGTGATCAGCTTTCACAAATGTTTTATAAGGTATTGTTCTCTACGTGGTTTTCCTGCAACTGTTGTGCCCCACTTTTGATGCAGTTTTAATGTTCATTTAAATGTACATGTGCAATTTTGCATCTGGATTTCATCTTGAGGCTAGAGAAAGGATAAATCATTATTTAGAGCAGTATTTGTGGTTAAATATAAATTATTTCGAGTCAGACTGAAGCAGAATTCTTCCATCCAAAGCGGAATGCTTTGTAAATAGATAGATCTAAAGTTCTAAATTATATTCTGTATTCAAGTTTGTTTTAGGATATACCACTAATATGGCACAATGCTAATGGATTTGGAACTTATTGCTGAATCTGTAATCTTAAATTATCCAATAAATTATTAAAGAAGTTTATAAGTAAGGGTTTTCTAAAAAAAACTGTTGACATTTTCTTCTACTTATTTGGAAGTATAGTCAGAGGATGCCTTTTGGAGAGCTTTCTTGGAAACTTCAGACTAATTTCAGACCATGCAGACTGATGAACATGCAGATTTACTGAAGTCTGTTTACATTATAATTTAAGGCTTTCGAATTTAAGATATCAGATTTCCACATTAAACCAAATTTTTTTCTCTTTGATTATCTCTGTTAGAAAAAAAAAGTGCTTTAAAATATATTTAAGTGCACTTTCCCTATTAAAAGTGTGCTATTTACAAGCACAAATTTGTATTTAGTGTTCTAATGGTATATCATTAGTGCAACTAAATATATACTTAAATAAAATTAAGTGTACTTGAATGTGCTATTTTGAGACACCATTAAGATGTGCTTAAGTACACTTTTTATTATTTCTGTACTTTCATAAATGTACTTTGGAGTATATTTGAATCTACCTCAGATACGTGTTAATACACTTACAGTATATACAGGTAGAATAACACATTGAAAACATATTTATGATATATTTCAAATGTGCAACTCAAATATAGCACACTTTTGATATATTATGGAAGCAAACTTATTGTACTTAAAAATGAAGTGTACTTCAGTGTACTTTTTTCCTGGGTCTCTGCAAATAATTGTAAGTAAGTGCAGTAAAGTGCTCAGCAGTTTATGCTTTGTACATAAGGGCCAAATAACAATCAAAACATTTGCTCTGTCATAACACTTTATGGTGATTTGAATTACATTTCAAGCAGACTATGACAAACACTTGTTTCCAAATGGACCTCTATAGGAAATTGTCACAAAACAACTGAAGGTATAGAGGGATATATTTATAGAACTAATGATTTGTATGTATTCAAAGAGTATCATAAGCACATAAAAACACAGTAGTATATTTTATTGAGCACTAACGTTTTAAAGGTTAAACTGGAAAAGGCTTCTGCCTATATATTTTTTTATGTATCAGAGTAAGCTAGAAACAATCAATATAGTATAAGTCAAAGGTCATGTATGTGAAGAGGGGTAGGCAGAGCAAACTCCCCTCCTCCAGGTGGGGAATGTAAACTTTAGGTTGGAAATAATGGTGCCAAATACTGGACCGGTACTTGGAAGAAATATGGGGCCTGTCAAGTGAGTGTAATGTACAGTATAGGAAGGGTTCTACACCCAGTAAGTTGGGAAAATATTGGTGGGACTAGTCAGAGGCAGGATTGTGGGGAATAGAATATTGGGAGTCAGATGCGGATGACAAATGTGTAAGGAGATAAGAACTGTAATTAAAGAACTGTAAGAACTGGGCTGTCGTTTTTCTAGATTTGAGCTTGTGTCTGTATCATGCAATAAAGCTTGATTCTGCCGTCATTCCTGAGACACTGTGTACCTTTCTTGGGAGAGAGGGTCCCACCTGACCCTCCATGACAAAGGCTATCTGCTACACTGTAAAAAAAAAAACTATATGTACACCCAACTTAACTCAGTGAACTTATCTTACTGCTTTGACTCAGTTAAGTTGTCTAAACAAGAATTGTAAAGTTTATGCAACTTGCTGTAATTTTTTGAAACAAGTAGACAACACATTGATTCAACTGTGTAATTCTAATAATTTAGGCTTCATATTCATAATTCTGAAAACATGTTGGTTTAGGCATTTTTTATGCTTTCCCAACATGTGAACAAATCATTTTAACAAGTAGTTAGTTTTCTTAACATTGAGCTTTAAGTTTAGCAAAAATAATACAGTATGTATTTCCAATATGCCTTAACCCCTTTAATAGGAAGCTCGTCTATAGACGCACTTAATGAAATACATTTTTCGGGGAATGCGTATATGGACGCAGTTGCTTTGGATCTGTGCTCTACATGATTCTGACATCTAGTGTGAATTTTTTGAACTTGGTGGTCAAAGTGGCAGAGGTACAGACATCCTTTACTTGGGTGAAAGTTTTATGGTAGTTTCGAGACCAAAGAAGTACTTTTTCTTTCACTTGCCCTCAGTCACATTTCTAAGATAAAAGGATTAAGTTTTGGCATTTATTTTTAGTGGCTGAACGACTTTCTTTTAGCAGTGTACCTTCACAGTTTTTATCATGCGCAAAGATACAAGTGTGTTTTGAACATCTGAAATCTCTTTGATTACCTCTCTTATTTTGCGAGTGGTAATTCAGTTAGTTGTTTTGCCAGTGTTTTGGTGCTTTATGAGTTTCTTTTTTGAGATTTCCTCCTTCTGTGTAGCAATTAAACGTATGTTACCCATTAGTTGATAATGAAGCATATAGTGATGCCAGGCCAGTTTCTCTAAAATGTACAGTATAAAATCAAGCCTTTTTTTTTTTTGACCACTGCATTCAAAAATTTTCCGGAAGTTACATTGCAGAGGGAAATGTTTTGATCGATGAAAGTTTACTGCTGTGGAAAGGCCATCTAGGATGGAAGGTATACATTCCGAAAAAAAGATCATGTTTTTTGGATGGAATCCTCTATAAGCTTTGTGAGACAAAAAGTGGATATGTGTAGAACATTATGATGTACACAGGAAAACATGCAAAACTTGTAAACGATGTAGGAGGAGTTGATGTGCATAATTTTACAAAACCGTGTTAACACTTGCAGAGAAGCTACTGAATCAGGGTTATCTGATAGGACTAGACAATTACTACAGCAGTCCTGAGCTGCATGAATTTTTAAATTCAATGGAAACTGATGCGGTAGGAACAGCAAGATCAAATAGAAAGGACTGGGCAAAATCTGTGATGACAAAAAAATTTAAATCAGGAGAAGCTGCCACTGCATTCAGAAATAAGTTGATGGCTTTGAAGTAGAAGGATAAGAGAGATGTTTGCATGCTGAGCAGACATCTAATAAGAGATGTGTAGTGTGTTTGTCAAACAAGCAGAAAAGGGAAACAACATCTGCAGAGACTGCAATGTTCCACTCTGTGCTGCTCTGTGCTACCACGCGTACCACACACAACTGGAGTACTAAGTGAAAAACTTATACATAATAAATCTACAAAGAAAAAACTAGCATGAAAGTAACTTATTGTTGCTAACAAAAAATATTTAAATAATTTTGTTTGCAGTTTAAAATTTTTTTTCTTCCAATGATTTAACTTGCATGTCAATTAGATAATATTCTAGCAAAATTCAACCATTTCTATTGACAGATAAAAAAACCCCACCATGGGAGTGATTACTGAAAAAAGGGGCCCTATTAAAGGGGTTAATAAACAATCCAAACTAATAAATATAAAAAGAACTTTAGTCTGGTTTAATTGAACAAGTTTTATTTTTAAAACAAGTACAATATGCAATATTAAAACAAATGTAGGACAGTATTTCTTCAAAATCTTGGTATATTTAGTATTAGATAGATAGATAGATAGATAGATAGATAGATAGATAGATAGATAGATAGATAGATAGATAGATAGATAGATAGATAGATAGATAGATACTTTATTAATCCCAAGGGGAAATTCACATAATCCAGCAGCAGTATACTGATAAAGAACAATATTAAATTAAAGAGTAATAAAAATGAAAAAAAATAAAATAAAAAAGCAGACAATAACTTTGAGTAATGTTAGCATTTACTCCCCCGGATAGAATTGAAGAGTCGCATAGTGTGGGGGAGGAACGATCTCCTCAGTCTGTCAGTGGACAAGACAGTGAGAAAAGTCTGTCACTGAAGCTACCCCTCTGCCTGGAAATGACACTGTTCAGTGGATGCAGTGGATTCTTCATGATTGACAGGAGTTTGCTTAATGCCTGTCGCTCTGCCACAGATGTTAAACTGTCTAACTTTACTCCTACAATAGAGCCTGCCTTCTTAACAAGTTTGTCCAGGCGTGAGGCGTCTTTCATCTTTATGCTGCCTCCCCAGCACACCACCGTGTAGAAGAGGGTACTCGCCACAACCGTCTGGTAGAACATCTGCAGCATCTTATTGCAGATGTTGAAGGATGCCAACCTTCTCAGAAAGTATAGTCAGCTCTGACCTTTCTTACATAGAGCATCAGTATTGGCAGTCCAGTCCAATTTGTCATCCAGCTGCACTCTCAGATATTTATAGGTCTGCACCCTCTGCACACAGTCACCTCTGATGATCACAGGGTCCATGAGGGGCCTAGGCCTCCTAAAATCCACCACCAGCTCCTTGGTTTTGCTGGTGTTAAGATGTAAGTGGTTTGAGTCGCACCATTTAACAAAGTCTTTGATTATCTTCCTGTACTCCTCCTCCTGCCCACTCCTGATGCAGCCCACAATAGCAGTGTCATCAGCGAACTTTTGCACGTGACAGAACTCCGAGTCATATTGGAAGTCTTATGTATATAGATTGAACAGGACCTGAGAAAATACAGTCCCCTGCGGCGCCCCTGTATTGCTGACCACAATGTCAGACCTGCAGTTCCCAAGACGCACATATTGAGGTCTGTCTGTAAGATAGTCCAGGATCCATGCCACCAGGTGTGAGTCTACTCCCATCTCTGTCAGCTTGTCTCTAAGGAGCAGAGGTTGGATGGTGTTGAAGGTGCTAGAGAAGTCCAAAAACATAATTCTTACAGCACCACTGCCTCTGTCCAAGTGGGAGAGGGATCGGTGTAGCATATAGATGATGGCTTCCTCCACTCCCACCTTCTCCTGGTATGCGAACTGCAGAGGGTCAAGGGCGTAGCGGACCTGTGGCCTCAGGTGGTGAAGCAGCAGCCGCTCCATGGTCTTCATGAGATGTGATGAGCAACAGGCCGGAAGTCATTCAGCTCACTAGGACGTGATACCTTTGGGACAGGGGTGATACAAGATGTTTTCCAAAGCCTTGGGACTCCTGTTCCAGGCTCAGGTTGAAGATGCGCTGTAGAGTATTAGTATTTTAGTATTAGTTTGTCACATGAAATTGTGTGAATCATATTTAATAAATTTAAAAAAATACCTAGCTTGTTCTTGGTTTTATAATGAAGCTAATTGATAATGGAGTCCCAATATGAAGAAAAGTCTTAAAACAAACTGAGTATGTTCACTATGAAATAGCAAACTTTCGATTTAAGAAAATGTGTATTCTTCGTTCCTGAGGCATGTTTGTGATAACGAAAGTACGCTGGAAATAATACATTTTACCAGAGATTCTTGGTACTATTTTTTCGAGGTAAGAATATGTTTCTTGCTCACCTTTCTGCCCATGCAGCCCTTGTGGATGGAGTTATGACAACTTTTGCATATACATGTAAAATAAATATTCAGAAAAAGAAAAAGGCAGAGTGTGCAACAGAGCTGATTGAAGCACCACAACTGTATAATCAATTTTTTAATGCATATCAGTCACTTTTGTTAAGGAAATTGTAATAAAAGAACAAAGGATAACATTTTTGAGTAATAACTCTCTGATATTCACCAATACTGATCAATCCATAAATACACAGGGAGAACATGTAGACTCCATGTAGAATCTGGTGCTGTGAGACTGGAAGGACAGCTCTGCACTACCACTCAGTCTGTGGTAAAGCATCTCTACTTAACTTTAACCTGGTTAAACTTATGTGAATTGGGGTTGATAAACTGGCCTATGTGTATTTTGCATGGTGGGAATCTTTTCCAGAAACATTGAATGAAGGATTGTACCCAACTATGGAAAGAACACAAAAATCATTTGACTGAACTCATTTGATTTTCCAGCCAATCCAGTCTAAGATCTCTTTGTAGTTATAAAAAGGGCTTTCTACGCTTAGTTATCTCTGGCATCTTCTGCTTGCTTAAGGATTAGCTGACGTAGGGTAGCGCACAGTACAGTATACTTATTCAAATCCTCCACTGTTCAGACAAAGCAGTCTGTTTTATTTTTTTCTTTCCAAGAAACAAGCCAAAATCTCCTGAATAAGGAAAAAGAACATTCAGATCTGGTGATAGTCTCTGAAGGATGCCCAGTGAGTGCTGAAGAAAAAACTGAGTGAAGCTAAAGTAGAAAAAAGATTCACTCAGAATAACATGAAAGATGTCTGGAAAGGACTGGACATAATTACTGGACTCAAGGAGTCTAGAGCTCAGGTGCTAGAAGGGGTTATGGACAAAGCTAATGCCCTGAACCGATTTTCTCTCCCACATTCTTCCAATATCCAGTTTCCACACACCTTCCCTAATGCATCATCAACTCTTACTACATCAACTGGAATGATCAGTGACAAGGCCACCTATGACCATCAGTATTGGCTTCCATAACTTTAGACCAAGGAAGGAGACAACTAAGGAAGATACACACAGGAAAAGCCACGGGACCACATGGGGTCAGTTCTCGAGTTTTTAAGTCTGTGGTGACCAACTTTATGGTATCCTCTGTCCTCCATGATGCTACTGTGGAATACATCCCGTGTTGTTTCTGTTGCAAAGGCATTTGCCTGTTTACCTAATAACTACTGACTAGTTGCACTTACGTCTCACATCATGATGACCTTTGAGTGGCTGGTCCTGGACTATATGAGTCCTCTTGTGGTAGAACTCCTGGAGCCACTTCAGTTTGCCTGTTAGACAAAGTTTGGAATGGAGGATACGTCTGCTGCACACGGGTTATTCTCACCTGAACAAAGCTGGAAGTACTGGGAGGATTATGTTTTTCCATTTTTCCAATTCCTTCATTACCATCCAGCCATCTTTCTTAAAGATATGCTGATGGATGTGCCAACAGCAATATGTCTTGGGAACGATAGGGGGCGCTCTCGCTCCTTTGAACCCCTGTCCACAACTCTAGACACCAGGTAAAAGTAGTCAAGTTGACTTTATTTTGTCGCCACTGTGCACAAAGCACAATCTCCTCCACAATACTCATTAAATAACCAATAATACACAATAAATCAATAATAAATCCTCCAGCTCCCAGACGCGTTGCCACCTTTCCACCCAGCTCAGCTCGCCGTCTGGGAGCTCCCACAGTCCTTTTATAATCCCTGACCCGGAAGTGTTCTCAATCCCCAGTCCATGTGATCCTCAATCACCTCCAGGTCAGGTAAAAGTTCTTTTCTTCAACCCGGAAGTCCGTTGCTCTTCCTATAACGAACCTCCGGGTCACAGGGCACGAAGAAGCCCTCGGTCCTCCCTGCAGCTCCCTCCTGTGGCCCCCACGGCATCCAGCAGGGCTTTGCATAAAAACTCCATTGTCCATGATGGCCTGCTGGTCTTCTGGGGACCTCCATGCTGCAAGGAGGGCTCCACCTGGCGGCTTGGGGGTATTGGCCGGGATAAATGGCCGGCCATCCTTCACAGTCTGTATAATGCCTCACTGTAACTGTGACAGCCAAGTCAGAAGTTTTTTTAAATTTTCTTTCTTTTTAGTTGTTCTGGTGTGTGTTCAGATTATAGTGTGTGGGTGTGTGTATACATAGTGTCACGCATGAGTTATTCTTCCAAGTTCTTCATAGGTAAATGCAGCACAGAAAGACCGCCCAGGGAGGGCAACTAGCTCCACCCCTTCTGCTCCCAGGGCTTTAAATTTGCATAAGCGACCAAGGAGAAGAGCTCTACAAGCTCACTGAAAAGTAGCTTGGTACCCCAAAGAGCTGGAATTGTATAGGCCTGTTATTCCTTGGATCACCACAATACTTATTTATCCATCTATTTATGTATTCATTTATTGAAATTTCTTCTTTAAAAAGCCATATTTCCCTCTGGAGATAAATAAACTTCTATCTATCTTAATGGAATGGAAAGCTTTTTAAAATGTAAAATGAGTCTGAGCACTCATATGCTTTCTGTTTTGACATTTCAGCCTGTTACTAATAAACGTAGACAGATAAAGGAGTTCAATGTGGGTTCATTACCCTTTTGTGGCAGTTTGCACAAAGCGTCACATTGTGAGTCACAATGCAGAAGCATCAGAGGTTAACTGGATTTGAAGCCAGAGCACAGTACAGCGTGTGTGGTGAACACTGGTTACAATGGGATAACTTAAAGTCACATGCGATCACATTCGCTTTCTTTCCTCCCTCATAGTGCTTGATCACTTCCATTTTTATGTCGAAATAAATTGCCTTTTTCTTGTAATTCAAATGTAACTGAATGTAGTTGAAACCGCTGCAGGTAATAAACTGAGATCTAGATGAATGAGTCACGGCATACAGATCTGGCATGGAGAACACTGTCATTTGCCCATGAGACGCAATAGGGGTTGTAAGTCGAATAGTCATAATACGCATAGGTTGTAAGCCAACTACTAGTTGTATGCATTTTTTAACTACTGCATACATATTTCTAAAAATGAACTTGTATCTTATGTATTCTGTGCATAATATCATAGTGTGTTTACTTTAGGTGTTACACATTGGTTAATTTTTAGAAACAAAGGACCTACATTTGGAATAAGTGGGTTCCAAATGGGTGGATGAATGAATGAATGGATTATTGCATAGAAAATATATATAGTGGTTCAGTGCTCTTCACCCAATATATAACTTTTTCTAATATTTCATATATGTTCACATTTTTCTGTTCCATTTTAATAAGATGATGCAACCATAGGGTTTAGTCTTAGTTAATTTAGGACTGCAACAAAAGTATATTTTTGCAAAATGTCTGTGGACACTTCAAAACCTTTTGCAAACATGCAAGTAGTATTGAAGTCCTATTTTGATAGCATGTTACATCTTAGAAGTAACTAAATCTTATGGACATATTAGATACATTTGTATTCAGTGTGCATTTGTAGATAAACATGAAGCTGTTAGGTTACTGTTAAGTACTGCATTTATTCTGCTCTAAGTGATGTGAATTCACAGGTGGTGAAGGTGCGAGGAGTGATCAAAATGCATTTGAGACTGTCCTATTAAGTGGAATGCCAGTAAATCCAAAGTTTTTTTGTAAAATATAACTCCTGTCAGCAGTAATACATTTGTTATAATGTTGAAATAGCTTTTCTATGCCACTTAACTTTTGTCGGATTGTGCAGCCTCTCCTCTGTAGCTGACTTGACATCTTAATTATTGGACATGGCCCACTCCATGTATGACAGCTCCTCAGATTAGGTTGTAAGTGGTTGTCACACATGATGAAGTCTACAAAAGAGAATTCCTGGGTCACCTCTTCAAATCCCCAGTTTCACAGAATAGCCTTTTCAGCCCTTGCAGTATCATTCATGTTTATTAATTCAACAAATATAATGGCATACAGAGCAGCATTATCACTGGATGTTAGCCAACTCACAGTGACTGCCAGTGGCAGCACTTCACCTTGTCTTCCTTGATCTGGAAAAGGTCTTCAACTGCATGTCACACAAGCTTATTTGGTATTTGTTACACTCTTATGGTGACCCGGAGGCCTATGTCCAGTGAGTCAAGCTGCTCTACATCGACTTCTTGATAACTGTCTGCTGGCCGTTTGGCACTTCTCCGCCCTTCAGCATAACCAGTGTCCTCACTCCTAGAACCTATTGTATGCCAATGATGTGTTTCTCACCAATGAGGCTCGCACAGGCCTTGAAGACCAAATGCGGTGGTAGGTGGCTAAACTCAGCACCAATGGAATGCGCCTAAACCTTCAGATGATGGAGTATCTTGATTGTGGCGAATAGACAGATGTCACTATTAGGTCGAAGGCCACAATATAAAGAAGACTATGTAATTTCAATTCATTGGCTTGATCTTCTCCTCGGAGAGCAACACTCTACTTGTTGTTTGAACCCACATCAGTGTGGCCTGGCTGAAATGGAGGCACAGGTGTTTTTTGCAACTAGAAGATGCCCATTTACTTGAAGGCAAAAATCTATAAAATGGTCATCTGCCCAATCATCATTTTTGGATTTGAGTACTGGTCAGCGAAATTGAAACATGAGCTACTCCTCCACACCATGGAAATGAAGATGTTCCGATTGTCGCTTTGGCTCACCCGACTTCATCACATCATGAACAAGGATGTGCAATGAAAAATGGGCATTGTTCCCATAGTGAGAAGATGTGCGAGGCCGGGCTCCAATGGTATTGGCCATGTTATCTGTAGCACCAAAGATTCAGAAGCATGTGGTCGGCGACCATTAAGCCAACCGAAGCACCGGTGGATGGATCAAATTAAGGATGATATTAAACACACTGACTTTGCCCCAAGGATGCTCTTGACCGTGCCATGTGGAGACCTACTTGTCAAACAGCAGACCCTGCGCCAATGCAGGATGCCTGCTAGGACAAAGAAGATTAAACATCGGCACGCTTCCAAATCAGCCTTCCAAAGATCAGTCATTTCCTCCTCCTGTTGAGTGTTGCCTGCTGCCTCAGGAATGCTTCATACATTGTGTCTTCCTGGAACCATTTCCAGGCCATAGAGAAAGTAGGGAGGTCCACCCACCAGACAGCATTATCTATCAGCACCCAGGGACCCCAACAGACTCCATTTCTTAGGCACTCCTGTGGGCAGGGTCGTCATTAATGCATGGGCACGCTAGGCAGATGCCCACGGGCCCCAAAAGGATAGGGGCCCCATGCTAATCCATGTATGTTGTGACTTGCTGAGTGGTTGTGTAGGTAGGGACCCAAGTGATCTGCTTTGCCCGGGAACCTATATTGCTGTTAAGACGGCCCTGCCTGTGGGTGTCCTGACTGGGCTGCCACATGAGGACCACTGAAACTGCCTGCCAGTGCTTCTGTGCTTTCGGATAAGAAACCATCCTCCTTTCTGGCCATTCTCCACTATCACTGGATAATAAATAATCCATGAATTGTTGTTTCTAACCTTACTGTTAAACATTGTTATGAGTGAAACTGATTTAATAATTGATACTATTTATGTGGATTGGTGCCATGTCCAGGGTTTTATTCCTGTCTTAATTTTTTCTCAATGCTAATGGAATTCGCTCCTATTCTTTGCACCAAAAAAAAAACTGATTTGTGGGGTTCCAGAAGTAAATAGATTGGTAGAATATTAAAAAGTTCAGAACCACACAACTTATCAAAATGCAAGGTCATTATAAATAATGGAGGACATATTATTCAACATGCAACAGGTGCTTATATTATATTCTAAAAAGAGAGACTCTCCATGCTCAATTATACTGCATCTCTCTATTATAAAAAAAAAAGTCTTGGGAGGGAGACAAGGGAGATGAGACATGATCTTCTTGGAAGACATAGTGACATCACGCGAGACAAAGCAGTGAGACAAAAGGACAGCTGCTGTACAGGCTTTTAAATGATCGATGTGCAGCACAACAAGCAGAACACGCAGCTCATCAGCAGCAGCACCAAGGCAGCAGATGATCTGACCGCATCTCCTTAGTGTGCGTTAAGCCCCCCTTCACAACACGAGCAGTGGAGACACAAAGTGGCAAAAGGACAGCTGCTGTACAGGCTTTTAAATGATCAATGCGCAGCACGACAAGCAGAATACACAGCTCATCAGCATCAGCACCAAGACAGCAGCTGATCTGATCGCAATTCCTTAGCATGCGTTCAGAAACTTTACAACACGAGCAGTGTTATACGTGCCGCAAGAAAGACATTTAGCCAGGCCTGGGGCCGGAAATAAAGGACAAAGAGTAGATGACAAAGTAGAACATCGTAAAGAATTCAAAAATGTTGGTGCGGTACACAGGCAAACAGGTCTTCTCGGATCTTCTCGGAAGATATTTCTCTGAGACACTTTAACGTCCTGCGAGACAAAGAAGTGAGACAAAAGGACAGCTACTGCACAGGTGTTTAAATGATTGTTGCGCAGCGCAACATACAGAACACGCAGCACGTCACAACCAGCAGCAGCTGCTGTACAGGCTTTTAAATGATCGGCGCGCAACATGCAGATCATGCAGCACGGCACCAGCAGCCCCAGAGGGTGACTCATTCACTACAGCTTTCTCACTTTCTTACTTCCTGTCCTGGGACAACCCATGTTGCTGTCTCCCACATTAAATTGTATTATGCAGGTTAATACATATGTTACTGTACAAGATGCTCCTTGTACCTCTTGCAAGCCAGTGTATAATCGATCTTGCTGGTTTATTTATTGATAAGACTGTGTTAAAGCAGATGGTGACATTTTTACACATCTTCTTCTCTCGAACCATACTAGAGATGCAAATGTAAACTACAGAAACTAGACTGGACTGGACTATTTTCTTAATATGACTATGGACCTTTCCCAAACTTATGTTTTTCCTAGACTAAACAATTTATCAATTGCGCCAGGCCACTTTACTTCTTCCCTTCTAATTGTGTGCAATCTGAATTTATAAGGAACTGTTCTTCCACCTCCACTGCTGTAGGGAAAATCCAAAACTGCCTAAATACACTCTCACCTTCCCGTAGGGGTTTTGGAAACTTGATCATCTTTTCTGGGGTTTGAATTCTAGTTATGCTAACCAACAGACCTGAGGCACCCAACGTCACCTATTTTGTCTATGGCCATCAGGCTCATATGTGGCTGCCTTCAGACTGGTGTAGGCTTGCAGCCGGGGCATGCATAAATGAAATGGCCATTGAGCTACACTGATGACTAATCTCACCTCTGAGGGCCGTAATGAACATTCGTCTGAGGCTTTTGCTACAAGAACAGTGACAATGTAAAATCAAATGGCTCTGGATATGCTTTTGGCAGCCGAGGGAGATACCTGCAATGTGATGGGGAAGAAATGTTGCTCTTACATTATTGACGTTTCTCACAATATATCTGACGTGGTCTATAAGATTCTTCATGCAGCTGGTCCAATTTTTGCTCCTGAATACTGAGAGGTTTAATGAATTTCTTTTTGTTTGTCTGGCTTGGTTAAAAGCAGTATTGGAATTAGTGTTCCAATAATTTTTGTCATCATCATCAATTATGCTACTGTAGTTTTAAATGCACTATGCAAGTCTTTATGCCATTTGTCACAAAAATCATGATATATACTTCTGCTCCCCCTCCTGATATTGGTTATGTTGCCATATCATGCCTTATACCAATGTAGACCTACCTGTTCAGTTACTTAAAGTAAATGATGATTGATTATGGTTGTTTCTAGAACAGCAAACAGGAGATTATGAGAGTTGATTTTTACTGATAAATGGTTTTCACTATTTGATTACATATTGATTATATTAAATTACTTCTGTCCTTGTTAACTGTTAGCTTTTGCCTTTAGCAGTCTTAGAAAATTTTTAATTAAAGCCTGTTGATCTGTGACCCAGTCCCTGTGCTACTTCTCTGAAAGGTTAAGCATTGATAAGAGAATCAGTATACTCTAGTGTATCAGAATTCTGACTACAAGAGTCCTGTTTGTCAGTAATTAGGCATGACATGACAATAAAACTAATCACACACTTCTGTAGTTGGCTAGTGTATTTAAGAAGTGTCACCACCACCTGTAAGTCATTCAGCGCTTATATACAGAGTGACTTCATGTACATGTCAATAAAGACATTATTCCATCCTGAACTAGCTTCATGGTTTGACTTTGACACTCTGTACTACAGAATAATCTGTATTTTTATGGACAAACTCTTCCAACAACAAAAACAAGAGCAATGATAACATTTATTTCTATTGCACATTTTCATACTCAGAATGTAGCTGAAAGTACTTCAGAAGATGTCAAAGAAATAGTTACAAGCAAAGAAAAACAAGCTAAATTAGAAAAGAAAAATAATTAATCTACTCTATGTATACCTTTATATAAAATCCTAAGCCTAAAAGTGCAACAATTTTATGTGACATTTTTATGTCACTTTTTTGCCATGCTTTAAATCGGGCTTATTTTAAAACCTACATATATATGTTTGGTATCATTCTTTCCAGAATTTATCGAACTTTAATGTGATGTTATTAGATTTTCAGATTCTTATTCCGTTTTTAAATTATAAATTAAAATATCAAGAAAGTTGTGGGGTGGGCTACTAGGCCACAACTGGGGGTTGGGCACCAAAGGTGCCAAAGGGGCTTGTACCATATCTTTAAATACAATCGCTTTCTCTAACGGAGCGGCTCAGTTGAGGGATAGATGGGGGCCCAGCATCTGCCACCAGGTTTGGTGAGCGAAGCAAGCAGTGGGCAGAGCCTCCTAGTAGGTAATAAAAAATAAATTAATATGAGCTTGTATAACATATTTATATAATTAGTAGAAAAGTATATAATATAACATTCCCAGTCTCTAAAGGTAAATCTGGTGATAAGGTCAGATGCCTGGAAGGGCAGAAAAATAAAAAAACAAAATTCCAGTTAAGCTAAAAAAAAATTTGCAGGGGTTGCAAGGCCAAAACACCACCCAGCCTCTACTGGGCATTCTACCTAACATAAATGTCACCACATAAAAACCTGAAAAGAAAGCAGAAAAAAGAAGAGATTGATAAAGACTGCAAACCCCTATGCATGTAGAGACTACTAGGATTACAACTTAAATGTAGCTACAGAGAAATTCAAATTTAAAAGACAGATTTTTAGGAGCTTTTTTAAAATGTTCCACAGTATTAGCCTGGCATACCTGCATTAGAAAAAGTAATCCAGATTTGTCATGCATAATAGCAAAAGACGGTCTCAACACTTCTCTTATGCTTAGCTCTTCAAATAAATAGGTAGATTACTATTAAAGGATCTAAAGTTACAACTTGGAATGTAGGTGGACAGGCAATCCAAAATATAGGGACAAGCAAAATTTATATATCATTAGTAATATTTTAAAGTCAGTTCTAAATGATTCAGGTAACCAGTGGTAACAGTGATAAAACAAGAGAGATGTGCTCTATTTTTCTTTTGCTAGCTAAGATTCTTGCTGCTGCATTCTGCTCTAATTGCAACCAATTCATGTCTTTCTTAGGTAGTCCTGTTCGGAGTGCATTACAGTAATCTAGTCGACTGGATACAAAAGCGTTAATTAATTTTTCAGCATCTTATAGTGTTTTAAGAAGTTTTGAAATGTTTCTTAATTGAAAATATGCAGTCCTAGTAATAATATGCCATTTAAAGTTTAGGACAGAGTCCATGGTTACACCTAAATATTTTACCTCCATCTTGGCTTTTAATGCTAAGGGATCTAGTTTATTTCTAATAACCTCATTATTTCCATTTTTACCAACAACTAAGACTTCTGATTTTTCTTATTTAGCTTGAAAAAGTTACTTTTACTACTTCAGAGATACAAGTAAGACATTAGAAGAGCACTAGGTGCTCAGGTGTCAGGTGCTATAAAGAAGTAAAGCTGCATGTCACCTGCATAGCTGTGATAGTTCACCTTTTGTTTCAATATAATTTGTCCAAATTAAAGCATGTAGATTAAAAAAAAGCACCAGGCCTAATGCAAATCCTTGTGGTATGCCATATACAATATCATGGATCCCTGAACCACAATCACCAATATTAACAAAGAATTATCCACTGGTTGAATAAGAACAACTCAAGTTAAGACGCTGCCAGAGAGACCCAACCATTGTCTAAGGCGATTTATGTGAATACTGTGGTCTATGGTGTCAAATACTGCACTCAGGTCTAAGAGAACAAGAACAGATATGTGGCCTGTACCTGCATAAACCCACACGTTATTTACTATGTTAATCAGTGCAGCATCTTTACTATGATTTGTTCTAAAGCATGACTAAACTTATCAAGAATATAATGTCTATTCATGTAATAATTAAACTACTGAAAAACTAATATTTCTAGAATTTTACTTAAGAAAGGCAGGTTAGAAATAGGCCTGAAGTCATCAAAGACAGAGGAGTCTTGATTATTTTTGTTGAGCAGGAGTTTAACATCTGCAATCTTTAGACAATCTGTGAGGACCCCTGTATCTTAGGATGAGTTTACAATATCAAGCACACTACCAATTAGCACATAGGAGACTTCTTTAAAAAAGGCAGTTGGGTTTGTGTCCAGGATACAACTGAATGATCTGATATCAATTATTTTACAGAGCTCAGGTAGAACTATTTGAGTAAAGGAATTTAATTTGCTTAAAAGAGCATCCTGGGCTTCAACAGAGTTAATGTTGGAGGGATGCATTATATTATATTATATCTTATACCATTTATTTTTTGTTTAAAAATGCTACAAAAACCTCATAAGTTTTTCAGGAGGCACTCTGTTTAATGAGCTGGCTTAATAAAACAATTAATAATTGAGAGTCAAGGTCTTGGATTTCCAACATTATCATGTATAATTTTAAAGAAACAGGACTCCCTGTCAAGGCAAGCTGCTTTGTTATATTCAGTTATATGTACCTTCAGTATTTCATAGTGGATGATTAGCTTCATTTTTCTTTAATTCAGGCAATCCGAGCCTTCCATGTCATTTTAGTGCTGAAGGATTTCTTAACAATTTTTTTCAAGGGTCACTATGTCAACTGCAGCTCTCTTGGACGCTCTATCAATTTATTGAATCTAAAAGCAGCTTAACAAGACAACTTTTACTGACTCAGAATTTTCCTTTACTGCTAATCTTCAATTTTCCTATCTTTACATAAAGTTTTATTTAAGATTTTCTTACTTTTGAGCAAGTGTTTTTTTTTTATTCAGACTTTACATCCAGACTTTATTATTATTCATTATTTTCTATCATTTATTTCTTTTACTGTTATTCTATTCATAATAAATACTGCTTTGATTTTAAAATGTTTTAATTTTAAAAAAATTCTGCATATCTTGAGTGATTGAAATTAATAAGTAGATACAGGATAGCTAGTTTGGGGAGATTTCCTCATTCTTTCTCATTGGGTTAGCAGGCTAAGGGGGGACACTCCCAACATAAGACACCATGATGGGAGTAATGCAACATTGGTTGGTAAGTGGCATTTCCCAAGGTGTATTAGCCTTCATGTGTCTAGGTCATGTGTCTTCATGGTCTAGGAACCAGGGCATGTTAGCCTTTAGTTCTAGGCTATATCCAGGGACACTCTTGTGTTGTTCATGCTAAAGTTAGTGAATTCTGTTTTGGAGTACTGAGGAGTGATAGGTTGTGCATACATTACTCATAATCAGTACTTAATTGGACGGGGTAAGTCATATTAATCCCACTATAATACAGGCAGACTGCTTCAGACTGGGATTTTTGTAATAAATTGTCCTACCCATTAGGATTTAGTAAAGGCTACCCATTTTTTACTGGATTTCATTTAAGGACATTTTAAAATACTCTAGTAAAGTAAGATTCTCTCTGCAAAACAGAGAGCAAAGCATCTGCAACCTTATAGTACAGTAGATGTATTAATAAAGTAAAAATTCTTCAATTAAGGAACAACTTTGTTATGAGTCATTCTTCAGGTATTCTGTGCTTATGTAACTGTACTCGACAGTAATTCAGATGACTTCCAGTCACCAATAGGGAAATGGTATTATTGAAAAGTATAAATATGTCATCTGACAATATTGAAAGACAGCAGACATTGTAAGTTTTTCTGTGTAAGAACACGTGTGCCCTAAGGGGATGAACTGTCTATAAAGTAGGCACGCTTTGGAAAAGGAGAACAGAAGTAACAGGTATAGAGAGTTAAGGGTTGGGTGTGTCTGAAAAGCATGCAAACTCCATCATATGTGAATTGATTTGGGTGCATGTGAATACAAGTCCTGGCTAACCAGGAGAGGACATCTGTGTGTACAGAGCTACCTTTTATTTTTCCTATTGAAGCTGACATCTTCCACTTGAGGAACGCATTGGGTGAGAACGCTCTGGGAAGCACTCTAATTGTTGCATATTACCAGTAATCTGGATTTAACTGTGAAATACCCAGACAGTTTAGATCTTGAGGACCATAAGATAAAGAGTCTGGTCAAAAAGGAACTGGGGAATTTGTATGGGGCACATGTTTAAGCTATATATGTACATATATGTATATCTATGTTTGTGCTGTTTATATTCCTGTGCTGTCTGTAAGTAGGTGTATTCTTTTGCTCTTTTACTTTTTTGTTTTGTTGTTATCTGCTTGGGTACAGTTTCATTAGAGGTGGTGTATCATTGGTAGTCCCATTTAAATCAATATTTGTTTATTTGTTGAGTTTATTTCATAATGGGATTCCAAAGGGAAATATGAACATAATTATATTTGGATTTTTCTAATATATGCAATGTCTGTTTAATTGGGTCAAATTGTTCTGACTGTTTGTTTTCTCTGTCTATAAAGGGCACCTCCAACATAGGGGATCAAATTAGGACTAAGGGTCTGTCCATTTCTCAACCTATTAGTAATAAACTTGCGTGTGTCAACGTCCGCTCATTGTAATAGAGAGTTGGGTTGTCTAAAAAGTATTCAAACTCCAGCATATGCGAATTGATATGTGTGCATACGAATACAAGTGCTGGCTGACCAGGAGAGGACATCTCTCTCATAAAGGTCACACTATACAATGATAATAAACTGATGTACAGTCTACAATATATGCAAATAATAGCTCATAAAATGTTCTAAAGAATTCCCTATTAGAGATTTTTGTCAAGACTTTGAATTAAACACAAAATACTTACAGTTAAGTGATAACTAAATTGCTAGTATTGAATGTGCAACATTTGACTTAAATTCTCCACCTGATAAAACAGACATAAAACTGATAATAACAAAATTCTTTGTGTGTCTATGTGTCGGCTTTTTTTTTAGTAATAAACGTGTTTTCCCCAAATGCATACTGAAATTCTCGAACACACAGAATTAGACATGACTTCTGCTCTTTTTATTTGACGTGTTGATGCGGTGCTGTTTTATCACCACTGTAGGCCTTTTTCATATGTAGTTTTTGCTCATATTTTTCTCACATATTATTGTGCCATCTGAAGTTATTCGTATAGTTGCAGTTACACAAAAGTTCAGTACCAACCTTACTATTGATGTGAAATCCCTTCTCGCAGCACACCTGAAATAAACCAACACGCTTGACACATTAGTATTAGCAGGATGAATGAGAGCCAGAGGTAATGGTATTGGCTTCAGGCAAGTCACCACCTGGATAACATAACCTTGGCATGAATCTCAGGATGGTGTGCCTCTAGATGCCTCCTCAAGTTTGTGGTGTACTTTCCTGTGAGCTTCATTGCACATGGCTTACACTGAGTTTTATTTTTGTCAGTGTTGTAATTAAATTTGGTCCATATGATGGCTTTTTCACCCGAGAATCACGTTGGCCAACACAGCAGAGCAGAGTGGACCAAGATTATGGCTGATGTGATGATTTCCTGATGGCGCACAAATTAGTGTTATTCAATTACAATCAGGAATACAACTTTTTAAAATCGCACCACAGCATTCATGCTCGTTATTTGTTGGCAGACCACATCATATATAATAGAGATGTGCAAAGAGATTCACAATGTTCATTGTCCAGTTTGCTTTTTTTCATCAACAATGATTTTAAAATCATTCATGTTAGTTTTCGTCATTAAAGGAACATTTTTATTTAGTTTTTGTTCTGTTTTTGTCACATGAAAAAATGTTGTTGACGGATATTTTTGCATCCTAGCTTTTATCAACAAAATTAACACTGTCAAAGTAAGAATTAACTTGGAAGCTCTTACTCACAAATGTATGATCTCTCATTTTAGACCAGGTTTATCTTATTTTAACAAAAAATGTTCAACTTATAAAACATATTAAAACCATCCATAAAATTAGTACAATTATTTTATGCCTTTGGTGTATACAAATGCTTTAAAGTACCAATTATTAAATGTTGGGTGAATACAAGGTATATGTTGGTATTTTATGTAGTGATTAAATCTAGGCTGTCTAAAATGTAATAGGGCACAGTTTCTAATATTTGGGGAATGGAAGACAGTTTAAATAACTACTGTTATTTGAATTTTGTTTCTTTTTTGTTTTGTCTATAAGTTCTGATACGTTCTGTAGTGTCTACTGATTGCAACATCAATAATTATAAAATAATATTGATTGTACCAATAACCTCCCACTTACTTCTGAGATACCCTGTATATCTTTAGATGAACAGTATCTATTTAATTATAAGATCTCTTTCAAAGACTTGAAGATAAGAAAATGGAGGGATATCTTTTAATATGTTTCTCATTAAACAATATCACAAAATGATTGAAAGATATATTAACATCAATTGAAGATATCTTTAAATCAAGTTTATAAAGTTAATGGATTGATATTTTAATTGCATTTAGAGATATCTGTAAATTATTTAGGCATATCTTCAAATACTTAAAAGATGTCTTTGGACCTATTTAGAGATAACTATAAATGAGATTTTGCCATGCTATAGAACTCTGTCAATGACTATGGGGGTTGTATTTTCTGGGAGCTCTTCATAATTCAAATGAGATTATCACTTTGAATGGCCACAGATGACAATCAGTTACTAAGGATTATGTACCACCCCTAGCTCACCATTGTTCTTGATAGAAGTTTTGCTCTGATCCGTAAATGTAAAATAATATCCTCTGTTGAAATTTCATCATTTAGACACCCAGATGTTTTGTTCAGATTATACCCTCTGGATTGATAAAAATGCAGCAATGTTTAATAAAACATTTAATTGAAGTGTTATTAATTTGTCAAAAATGGTTGATTTGTTAGGTTTAGTGCAGTCTTATAAACATAATCATTCATCAGTAGCTTTTCCAAACATCCATCCATTATCCTAAATGCTTAATCCATTTTAGGATTGCGGAAGACCAGAGCCTAACTCAACAATATTAGAAATAAGGCAGTAACTAACAGTGGATGCAATGTTAGTCCATTTAAAAATACACTCAAGTACACACCCATGCTCCACATGTCTAACTTGAGTCACCAATTAGTTTAACACACATATCTATAGAATTGATGCTTTATTGCTACATAGACTTATCAGATGCCAATATAAAGAAGTTGTAGTATACAATAAACTCAATAAAAAACTGAAGTGTACATAAATGTGAATTCCAATTATATTAATGAAAATGAGTGAAATACATTTTCTTTATTCTGTGTAGTAATTATAGTTTTGCCAAAAACAAAGGACTTAGAAATGAAAAGAATAAATTAAAAGTTAAAACCTAGCAAGGTTAACAGCCAGAATTTCAAAAATAAGCCACACCAAAGCTAAATATGTAACCGAAATTCTTGCTTGATAAAGACATGAAGTCTAGACTCAGATTCTAATTTTTCCAGCCATGGGACATTGTTATTAACAACAGACAAGCTCAAATTCTCAACCAGCAGCACCTCTCACACTAGCCAACCCGCGGCGTACCATACGCCTCATAATCAAGCCGGTTTTTTAAGGATTTTTAAGCACAGGGAGAAAATTAACATTTGAAAAATCGGTAATCTATACTAATAAAAGGCAAAGCCCTCACTCACTCACTCACTCACTCACTCACTCACTCACTCACTGACTCATCACTAATTCTTCAACTTCCCGTGTGGGTGGAAGGCTGAAATTTGGCAGGTTCATTCCTTACAGCTTCCTTACAAAAGTTGGGCAGGTTTTATATCGAAATTCTACGCGTAATGGTCATAACTGGAAGCAGTTTTTCTCCATTTACTGTAATGGAGATGAGCTTCAACGCCGTGGGGGCGGAGTTTCGTGTGACATCATCACGCCTCCCACGTAATCACGCAGTACATAGAAAACCAGGAAGACAAACACGGAATGTAACTTGAACACAACACATCCTACAAATACGAACCTGATTGAAAGAAATAATGATAATCAAATCCTTGATGACCGCAACACTCAGTAACACTCACAAAACAAATACTGTATATTGACAGTCATGTTACGTTATTTTTAAAATGTTCCCTTTTCTTTTTCTAGCTTTTTTAACACACTACTTCTCCTCGATACGCGGGTATATATATATGTATATATATATAACCCGATCTACATACTCGAATAATGGATACTTTATTCGCCATCAATGATTGTTTTGGTAAAGCCATACTCAGTGTATTCATTAGATGAACGGTAAAAAAGTAAGGGCGAGGGGAGGATGACTAATTGAGGCATGCAGGCTGTAGTGCGCGTCAACTCTAACTGAATTGCGCGATCACATTTGAAAAAATATATCTTTTCAAGTTCTATTTAGTCCATATGTGTCAAACTCAAGGGGCAGCCACATCCGCCCGCATGTAATTATATCCGCCCGAGATCATTTTATATACTGTATTATTGTTATTAAAGCCCGGTATATGAAGCGCTGGTAACACAATAAACTACAGATCCCATAATGCAGCGCTTCAGCTGCCTTGCCGAACACTTACCGCGTTAATCAAGTCTACCTTATGATGCTGCAAGTTATTGCGAAGCTAGCTCACACGATGCTGAAGAGAAAAGTTGATTCTGAAAATAGAGCCTTTAAAACCGATGGGAGGCTGAGTATATATTTACTGAACCCGTGTGTCTCATTTGTGGAGCTAATGTGGCTGTAATTACAGAATTTAATCTAAGACGGCACTATAAAACAAAACATCAGGGTAACCTGAAAGACCTGAATGCAATGCAGAAGATACAGAAAGCAGAAGAATTAAATAAGAATCTGACACTTCAGCGGACGTTTTTACCCGTGCACAATCACAAAGTGATTTCAATTGAGGCTGCTTTTATGGGAGACACAACCACTTGCCCCACTTTCCCTGTTACCAAGTAATGTTAAACCAAGTCGTCACTACGGTGTTCCCAAATACGCACTTTGCTGATAAACTGAGCGCACTGAGTTTGCACGGCGCTTTGGTGACTTTGAAGAACAAAAAAAGTCCGTCTACATGCGGCTCGAACCTTGTGCATGTTTGGTAGCACATATCTGTGTGAGAAGCTCTTCTCAGTGATAAAGACTAACAAAACAGCACACAGGAGTCGCCTCACTGATGAGCACCTGCAATCCATCCTGAGAATCTCCACAACACAGAACCTCACACCAAACAGAAACGAACTTGTTGCCAAAAAAAGATGCCAGGCGTCCAGCTCTAAAATGACATATGAGCAAAGACAACTGAATGATTTGATTTGTTATTGCTGAAAGGAACACATTTTATTTATATTTCCAGGTTTTGTTATGCAGCATGTTCATATTTGAATTTGTATAATTTTGACAGGATATATTTTTATGGAGAGCAAAATCTTTTGGGATATTTAAAATCTAAGTTTATTTTTTATAAAATATAAAATTACATAAGAGTAAAGAAATTTGAATGTTTGTTCTTTTAATGTTTACTTTATTTCTAACTTGTATAATTTAGACAGGATATATTTTTATGGAGAGCAAAATATTATAAGTTGTTTAAGGTTTGAGTTGATTTATTCAGGAATAATATTCCTGTCTGTTTTTACCATTCCTACCAAAGATATTTCTGTCGACTAAATAAAAATTCCTTCTATTTAAAATTTAAATAGAACTTGAACAAATACGATAGTTCATAATATACACACAGACTTGCACGTAAGAGCGGGTGTCATCTGTTTTAACAAACAGCGTATTGCACTGATACGAAATAGCTGTGTGTGTATATATGTAGATATGTATGTATATGTATATATATGTTTATATATGTGTGTGTATGTATATATATATATATATATGTATTTGTGTGTATATATGTGTGTGTATGTATGTATGTGTGAATGTATATGTATGTATATATATATAAGTAGATATATATATGTATGTATATATGTGTGTGTATATATATGTGTATATGTATAGATATGTATATATATATGTTTGTGTGTGTGTGTAAATATATATATATATATGACAGCAACACTCATCACTCACAACAGTGACAAAACAATTACATTGACAATCATGTTACGTTATTTTCAAAATGTTTCCTTTTCTTTTCATTGCTTCTTTAACACACTACTTCTCCGCTGCGAAGCGCGGGTATTTTGCTAGTGTAATAAATAAGCAATAAAAGCAACATTATAACAATGCACTGAACGAAACAACACAGTAAAACAGTTTGCTATGGTGCACGCGGTCGTGCGTCGTAACCGAAAACTCGGTTTTTAAAGACTGCTTACTTCATTGTGTTTTAACCTCAGTTGTAAAGGATTGTTTTGAGGATCCCATGGGATACCCCTCGCAAACCGTTTAACACACTGCATGTGGTGATTCACCTCCGTGAGAAACATGCCTCTATGAACAGTCAACGTGGCTCGGATGAGTCAGGAGTTGGTGGGCATGGCTCCTTCTGCGTGCGTCACAGGTGTCTTACTTGTCGGCGGCTCAGTGAGTCCACGCCCCTTCCGGCGTGCTTTTCATGGTTGTCTTGCCTTAGTGAATTATATATTAATATATAGCCAACCCGCAGCGTACCATACGGCGCATAATCAGGCAGGTTTTTTAATAATTTTTTAGCACAGGGAGAAAATTAACATTTGAAAAATCGGTAATGTAATAAATCAGCAAGAAAAGCAACATTGTAACAATGCACGGAACGAACCAACACACAATCGTCCGTGCGGCGCTCAAGTGTGGAGGGTGGAACGGGAGGAGAGGAGAAGGACATCCACTCGCTCCCTCCGTCATGCTAGTCTGCTGATTTCTCGTCCAGTATACACTACCTGCTCATGTGCCCACCTCCAACTCGTCACTCGAGTCATTGTTGTCTTTGTACAGTCCAGATGCAGCTGTGACTCACGTAGACTGTTCTTTGCTTTGTGCGGTTTTGGCTGCCTTTCTATATATAATCCACCAAGACACCCGACCACGGTAGCAGCAAGGTGGGAGGGGTGTGTGTACAAAGTGCAGGAGCATCTAAGAAGACGCATGTTTGTCGCGGATGAGAATTGCTGTATGTAGCGTATAAAACAGTTTGTTGTGGTGCACGCGGTCGTGCGTCGTAACCGAAAACTCGTTTTTTAAAGACTGCTCACTTAATTGTGTTTTAACCTCAGTTGTAAAGGAATGTTTTAAGGATCCCATGGGATACCCCTCGCAAACAGTTTTACACGCTGCATATGGCGATTCACCTCTACGAGAAACATGCCTCTATTAACAGTCAACGTGGGTCGGAGCTGCATGTGACCTCTACGACAGACGAATATAAATGACGCCGGTTTTTCTGTGTCGTCGCGTCCAAGTTGGTGGGCATGGCTCTGTAAGTTGTCGTCGTATCCAATGGTCTTGGAGTTGGTGGGCGTGGCTCCTTCCTGTGTGCGCCATAGGTGTCTCACTTGTCGGCGGCTTAGTGAATCCACGCCCCTTCCGACGTGCTTTCCATGGTTGTCTTGCCTTTCCATGGGTGTCTTGCCTTAGTGCATTATATATATAGATAATGACAAGCCCTAACCAACAAACAAATATCTGTAATGGCTTCTACAGTATACTCCTTTATTTCTATTTCTGTTTTGTGCATTATTCTTAGTATGACCCCTGTTTAGAGGCCACTTGGCACTACTCCTCCTCACTGCACACTAGTGTTTACTTGGTAATTTGATCTCTGTACTACCTCCATTTCCATTGAGAACGCTATGCTACCTAAACCAGCAATGTAACAACAGTTGCCGTGATAAGAAAGGGCCTTCATTTACTAGGCATTCTATAGCTCCTGCAATTACAGTATAAGCTTTCAAAATGTCTACAACAAGCAATCACAGAAGCAATACAATGCTGTTCTAAGCCACGCACTTTTCCACGGTACCTCATACCTTGTCGTACGCAAGTTCTCCACTCGGTTTTGCAGACTGGCGGCACACAGCGTCAAAGCAGTGCTACTGTTCCTGTGTGGTTACACCTTATTTTCCTATCGGGGCTTTATAAATACACTGAAACTAACCGCATATTGTTTATTAGTGTAACGCATCTGATTGTAATTAACTTGTAACAATATAATGGTCCAGGGAATAGCCATAGTATTCCAAATACCATAACTGCTTTAGCGTTGTTACTCTAACTGCACCTTCTTTTTTCAGCTGCTCCGGTTAGGAGTTGCAACAGCGGATCATCTTTTTCCATATTACTCTCTCTGCACCACTCGGAGTATTTATATCACTGTATCTGAGTGTGAATCACAGCAGCAGCTGATCGGAAAGAGAATTATCGGAATACAGCTTCAAGTACACGCAGTCTCAGCCACGGCAAAACGTTTCAAAGCCTTTCCTGCACAGACCTCGCGGTTCAGAAACAGTTTCATCCCAAGAACTATAAACACACTCAATCAATTGCTCCTTGTAGAACTGTTTGTACTTATAAGTACGATTACCTCACTGTAAACTTGCACTACAGTTATAATATCGCACAACCTGAGCCACTTTATAAAGCGCGTATTTACATATGATGACAATATCATTTTTAAGGTGAAATGCAGCAAAATATGTTTATTATATTATACAGATAAAACTTTAACTTCATTTAAATGATCTATATTCTTTAATGGGAGTGTCGTAAAGGATAGAATAATTAAACATGTACTATGAAGATATTTCAATGTTCCTTAAATGTTTTGAAGAATCGGTGCTCCCCAACTCTGATTGGGTATTTGGGGAAAGAAAAGCAAGGACTGAATATAAAACAGAAAGAGAAAATAACAACACAGCTAAAAACACAGCGACAAATTTCGGCAAACGTTAAATGCTTGTGTCATGAGCACGAGGCGGCTATGCAGTGTCTGCAACAGACGTGGCCATCCACCGTGCATAAGCTACCTTACTGACATTGGCGGGCAAAGGAGCCACCAAATTCTTCCTCTGCCCAGTGCCACCACAAGCCTGGAGCCACCCCTGAGTACTGCTGCAATAAATTATTTCATCGAAGGTCGCACACAATCACTGCGCCGTGAAACTCATGTTTAATAACGTGCTTTAACTCCTATCATCATGAAAATGATATCACGTATACATTTCAGTATTTTAGTTATTCAGAGAACTGTAATATCACGAATGTAATGGATTCTGTGTCCAGTTGGAGAAAGAGCTCCGGTTTAAGAAGCAAGTAGTGATTCACACACATAGAGCACATTAGAAGATCAAATACAAAACAAAGCATTTAATGTGCTACTTTAATTACGATGTGATTTGAGAAACTGGTTAATTAAACGATTTTAAGATGAAGTTTATGATGTTCTACTTTAATGACAAAATAAACTATGTGATTAAAGTGGAAATGTTGAGATTGAAGTTGACATTTCGTGCCTTTTCCCCACTGTGTGCCTTTTTTTTTCTCTGTACCCTAATAAGCTTTCATATGACACTCAGACAGTGGGCTGCAACTCGCCTTTTCACGGCGACTTTGATATGTGACTTCTTTTTTATTTCCGGCACTGTGCAATTTTGTGAACGTAAGCTTTCAAGTTTCTCCAACATGCTATGTCACTCGATCAACTTCCTTTTGTTGATTATACCATGGTTTATTTGAACAAATAGTATGTTTTTCCTTTGCCTCCACTTGGTATTTGCTGAAATTCTTATATTTTCCCCCGTGCTTTTCCCATTGTCTTTTCACAGAAGGCTGAGCTTAAGGGCGATTTATATTCATTTGCATATTCAAAGAGGCGTAATTCTGGGAAGAGTTGGGGCGTTACATAAAGCGTGCGTACGAGCGTTACTTTTCACGCTGATCGCGATTTATGTACCGGAAGAACGTGGAAGTTGGAATACGCACAGATTCACAGACTTAAACTATTTCACCTTCTGCCTTGATAGGTAGGAGAGGAAGAATTTCTTATTTTTCTATAAACACTTGAGTGAATTGGTTTAAACCTAGAAACATAAAACAATGAATGAATCTTAAAGGGATAAAGGAACAACAACTTATAAAAAATCAAAACAGTCCATTTCAGAACCAGTTAAGGTTTAGAATCTAATATGCTACCCTTAATCAAATGTCTTGCATAGTGGGCCACACATGGTCGGCCCAAAACTCATGCTTGTGAACCACAAATCACTTGGCAGAGATTCTAACCATCAGCAGGTTCTCCAACACTAGCTTACATAGTTCTTTAAACAGTCCATTAAATCAAGAATGGAAAAACATATTGATGGCAAATCAGGTTATGATTAACTCAAATTAGTCTAAACATTGTTTTCAGGATTATATCCTGAAGGTAAATTAATTTAATACCCAAACAGAAATATCCCCAAAAGTATGACATTAACTGAGTCCTAGGAAATCCACACAACCAGACAATTTCACTACTAAACACATTTGTCAGTTACTTGAAAGCTGATAATTTCCTGAGTGAAATAAAATTGGCACTTTTGGAAAACCCGTCTAAAATGACTAACACCTTAGTATAATCTTGAGAATAGTCAAGTCATGTTATCGTGTCCATGACAGATTCTTCTCACATGTGACTGGGTGTGGGGGTGAAAGGGGTTTTATCAGTCCCAGGGGAAATTGCCAAGGTAGTTAATGGACATACCTGTAATTCTTACTTTGATTAAGCTATCCTCTCACCTTTTCTGGATGCCCAAAGGAGATGTAATACAGGGGCAGCAGTAAATAACTACTTCAAAGTATCAAAAGATTTTTTGAACTTCACTGAATCCGCTCAAGTTTATGAGAAGACGTCTTAGTCAATGAGTTAAAAGGTAAAATCATTGAACTAAAATTCCTAAATCCTGAATCATCTGTAATAATTTGTAAATGGTATTAAATGCTCAACTTGTTTGACGTTTGGCATTTTCCAATTGGCATTTTTAGATGTGCCCATCTTTAACCCAACATAAGCAATTTCATACTCCAAAATATTATATTTCTTCAACATAATAAATAAGTTGTTTTTACCCAAACAAGAATCTCATGAGTAGAGAAAACATTAAGGTTTGTGTAGATAACACAATCCCCACAAAGACAGTACATTGGCTCTGACTAACCTCTCTCTCTCATTCCTCCTAGGGAACAAAGCATTAGCAGAAAATGGCCGACAGTGGGGTAACTCGCGTTGAAATCGTAGTTGAAGAACTCCAGGCACTCGAAGAACAGATTCAGAAACTCCTGTCCCGACGGAGATACCTTAGAGATCTGAAGGCCCGGCTGCTGGATAAACCATCCTCGCCATCTGGAACCGGCGAAACATCAACCCCGCGTTGTGCCAACCTCACCCCCGCATCTCGTAGGAGCGACGCCGCTGATGACCTCGGTGGATTTCAGCTATGCAGGCGGGGTTTCAAGGCCAGACCACCTCCATCGGCACAGGCGAGCATCCTATCTCAGAACCGGTTTGACCCTCTCCGCGTCCCCATTTCGCCTTCAGCCCCTGGTGATGTAATAGTGGTAGGTGATTCTATTGTTAGAAACCTTAATGTCGCATGCCCTATTGCAAAATCGTTTGTTTCTTGTTTTCCCGGTGCTCGTGTCCGAGATGTAATGAACGCGCGCCAGCAGTCTACGAAACACAAGGAGAGGGCAGTTGGAGCAATTGTCTTGCATGCTGGCGTAACGATATAAGGCACCGACAATCAGAAATCCTCAAGGCTGACTTTGCAGCTTTGATTAAAGACACGAAGGAGAGGACCCCATCGGCAAAGATCTTCGTTTGGTCCACTACCTCTCGTCAGACGATCCAACGAGTACTACAGTCGTCTGCTAGGATTGAACAACTGGCTACAGGGTTTCTGCAAGAAGAAGGATGTCGGTTTCATCAACAATTGGAATCTCTTTTTGGAAAGGCCGCGTCTCTTCAAGCGTGATGGCCTGCATCCGAACAGTTTCGGCGCCCGGGTCCTCTCCGAAAACATATCGAAGGTAATTCGTTTATCTTGACTATCTATCTCTGCTCTTAACCCCTTCCGAAATAATACTGTTGTGCTAGGACAATGTGTTTAATAGAGTCTTCCGTTAAAGTGCACAACATTAATACTGTAATAAGCAATCTCAATGCACGTAGAAAACCTAGGAAATACGGCATAAACTCCAATAATCTAATTAAAATCACTATTTTAGAGGAACAATGTATTAAAACTATAAAACAGATCACAGATTAAACAAAAATACACACAGAGCGCGCTAATAAAATAATTTAGTTCCTATTCCAAATATCAATAACGCACATAGTATTCATCTCTGCACCTCGAAACATTAAATATGGCACTATTAAATGTTAGAGCTTTAACTAACAAAACGTTTTTATCAACGATCTTATTAGTGATAAAAAATAGATCTTATTGCACTAAATGAAATGGCTTAATTCAGATGCCGGCTGTTTTAATTGAATCTGCGCCTCCGGATTACAGTTTTACTCATGCAGACCGCCAGGGGAAAAAGGGGGGCGGATTGGCTAACATTTACTCGAGCGATTAAAATGTAAAGATGTCAGTTTTGGTAAGTTCAAGTCCTTTGAGTATCTGCGTTGTTATTCATGGAGATTCTCAAGTTCTAGTACTATCCGTGTATAGACCTCCTAAATATAACGCGTCTTTTTGAGGAATTCTCTGACTTAATGTCAATTTTAATTACTAACTATGACACACTCCTAATAGTTGGCGACTTTAATTTTCATATAGATAATCAGTGTGATCTAAAAGTAAAAGAATTTATGAACCTCCTGGATTCTTTTGATTTGAGACAACTCATAAATCAGCCTACACATAAAGCAGGTCATACATTAGACTTAGTGATTACTAAAGGACTGAAAGTTGATATAAAACAGATCATTGATATTGGTCTATCAGACCATTTTCTTCTACTTTTAATATAGAAATAATGATAAAAACACTCATGAGAAGCATATTGTTAAAAACGCTTCTTTGACTCGCAGCAGCTTTAAAACTTACAAACATTTTAAGCAATCAGTCCGTTTATAGTGCCAGCTATAATAGCGAGGATAATGTAAATAGTAAGGTGGAAAGATTTAATACTAAAGTGAGAGCTGCTGTTGACATAGTTGCACCTGAAAAGACAGTGAAAAAATCTTCTAGCATTGTTATACCATGGAAGACCCAAAGAGTGTCTGATTTAAAGAGAACATGCCGTAGAGCTGAGCGTCAATGGAGGAAGACTAAACTTACTATCCACCATGAAATATTAAAAGTCAAAATAACAGAATACAATAACACTGTCCGTCTTGAGAGGCTGCTATTTCTCTAAGATTATAAATAACAATGCTAGTAATCCCAGAGTCTTATTTTCTACAATTGATCACCTACTAAACCCAGGTAGCTCAAAGGAATGCCTCCTAAGTGCTTCCAGTGAAACCTGTGAGGCTATCGCTGTATTTTCAATCAAAAATTAATGATATTAGAAATAACATAGTATATCCTCCAACACTAAGGATCCTCCTAAACCCCAGCATCCTGTTATAAACAAATTAAACTCTTTCACTAGGATAGATTTACCTGATTTACAAAAATAATATCTCAATTAAAACCCTCCACCTGCGTCCTTGACCCAATACCAACAAGGTTTTTCAAAGAAGTATCAGGCGTGCTAATTGATAATGTTCTTGACATAGTAAATTCGTCATTAGATACGGGGGTCTTCCCAGACTGTCTTAAGACTGCTGTAGTTAAACCCCTACTTAAGAAACATAATCTTGACCCCTCAGCTCTTGAAAATTTTAGACCCATCTCTAACCTGCCTTCTTAAGTAAAGTTCTGAGAAGGCAGTCATTATGCAGTTAAATGACCACCTAAATAAACATGCTATTCTTGATAAATTTCAGTCAGGTTTTAGAACAAATCACAGCACAGAAACTGCACTCGTTAAAGTAGTAAATGACTTGCGGGTAAATGCAGACAGAGGCCATTTATCTGTTCTCATCCTCTTAGATCTGAGTGCTGCATTTGACACCATTGATCACAACATTCTTAGAAATCGCCTTAGTCAATGGGTGGGCCTCTCTGGCAGTGTCTTAAATTGGTTTGAATCCTACCTGACAGGGAGAAAATTTTTGTTAGTTGTGGAATTACAACTCAAGACACATGATATCCAATATGGTGTTCCACAAGGCTCTATCCTGGGTCCGCTGTTATTCTCAATCTACATGCTTCCGTTAGGTCAGATTATCTCAGGGCACAACGTGAGCTACCACAGCTATGCTGATGACACACAGCTGTACTTATCAATAGCACCTGATGACCCGATTCTATTGATTCACTAACACAATGTCTGACTTGTATCTCAGAATGGATGAATAGTAATTTTCTCAAGTTAAATAAAGAGAAAACTGAAATCTTAGTGATCAGCAATAATGGATACAATGAGGCTATTAGAAATAAACTGGATACATTAGGATTAAAAGTCAAGACGGAGGTAAAAAGCTTAGGGGTGATTGTTGACTGTAATCTGAATTTTAAATCACATATTAATCAGATCATTAGGACAGCATTTTTCACTTAAGAAACATAAGTAAAGTTAGACCTCTTATATCACTGAAAGATGCTGAGAAATTAGTTCACGCTTTGTTTTCAGTCGACTAGATTACTGTAATGCACTCCTCTCAGGACTACCCAAAAAGATATAAATCGTTTGCAACTAGTGCAGAATGCAGCTGCTAGAATCCTAACTAGGAAAAGAAAATCGAACACATTTCTCCAGTTTTAATGTCACTACACTGGTTACCTGTGTCATTCAGGATTGACTTTAAAATTCTGCTTATGGTTTATAAAGCCTTAAATAATCTCGCCCCATCTTATATATCGGAATGTCTGACACCTTATATTCCAAATCGTAACCTCAGATCCTCAAATGAGTGTCTCCTTAGAATTCCAAGAACAAAACTTAAAAGAAGTGGTGAGGTGGCCTTCTGCTGCTATGCACCTAAAATCTGGAATAGCCTGCCAATAGGAATTCGCCAGGCTGATACAGTAGAGCACTTTAAAACACTGCTGAAAACACATTACTTTAACATGGCCTTTTTATAACTTCATTTTAACTTAATTTAACTTAATCCTGTGTGTGTTCAATTCATCATAATAACTATTCATGGTGGCTCTAAAATCCGTACTGACCCCTACTCTCTCTTCTGTTTCTTTTTCCGGTTTCTTTGTGGTGGTGGCCTGCGCCACCTCCACCTACTCAAAGCTTCATGATGCTCCAACAATGATGGATGGATTAAAAGGCAGAAGTCTACGTGACCATCATCATCATCAAGCCCTTCCGTGAGAACCCTAAATCCAAAGAGGACTGTTTCATTTATGTTAGGTAGAATGCCCAGAGGGGACTGGGCGGTCTCATGGTCTGGAATCCCTACAGATTTTATTTTTTCTCCAGCCGTCTGGATTTTTTGTTTTTCTGTCCCCTGGCCATTGGACCTTACTCTTATTCTATGTTAATTAATGTTGACTTATTTTGTTTTCTTATTGTTTCTTTTATTTTTCTGTTCTTTATTATGTAAAGCACTTTGAGCTACTGTTTGTATGAAAATGTGCTATATAAATAAATGTTGTTGTTGTTGTTGTTTTCCCAACAACAAGCCACAGATCACAAAAGAACTGAAATTCCTACTGGTCTGGAGAAAAGGATGACATCAAACAGGTGCAGTCAAACCTGAAGAAGCAGCTCTGTAAGGGGAAAGATCACTACAGAGATAACAAAACAAGATGAAGGAAGTGTGGAACTGTATGAGGAATATCACTGGCTGCAAAAAGGCTGTTAAACATGCAGAGGAAGGGAACAAGAACAGAGCTATGAACCTGTGCTAATGGTTTAAATATTTTTTGTCAGTCCAGCCCTCCACAACATTGCTAGCCTCAGTGTGCAAGTTGAGGAGACTCCGGAATCCTAACTGCTATTAGCTTCCAACATGATCTTCCCCTACACTGACATCACACTTGTGGTCTCCAGCCTCCCTCCACTTTCTTGATTGTGTGTTTCTGCTGATCAAGTGTGGAGATAGGTGAACAACTGCCTAAATAAGGCTTCGGGGCCTTTTTTGGTTTCAGAACATCTGGATCCTCTGCAGGTTACCTATCAGGCACATATAGGTGTGGAGGATGGTCTCATTTACATGCTCCACAGACCCTACTCCCACTTGGACGAAGCTGGTACCACAGTCAGGATCATGTTCTTTAACTTTTCCAGTGCTTTTAAAACTATTCTTTCTGATCGACTTGGGAAAACTCTTGGGAAAACTCAAAGCTTTGAATCGTGATGCTCCCACAATTACATGCAACATGGACTACCTGATCAACAAACAGCAGTTTGTGAGGCTGAGGGACTGTGCATCTCAGGGAACTGCCCTGTTTCCTTCAGGCATAATATCAGTGGTTGCTGTCTACAGAAAATTTTCAGATGACTCCTCCATCATAGGCTGCATTAATAATGGAGATGAGAGTACAAGAAAGTTGTGGAGGACCTTGTCCCATGGTGTTGGGACAACAACCTGCAACTCAGCATCAACAAGACAAAGAACTGGTGGTGGAATTTCAGTGTGCCAAAAAGCTTCTAAGACTAGTTATCATTTGAGTGCTTTGTAGGTGAAAGATGAGATATGTTAGATAGGTTTAGTGAATTTTTTAATGTGCAAACAAAAAAAATAGTGTGTCATTTAAAGGTTAAATTTACATTTATTTGGTAAGCAGATGCTTTCATCCAATGAATCCTACAATATAATCCTTCAACATAATGAAGTAAACATCCGTCTGGGGGACTGTTTGGGAAACAAGTGCTATTAGATAAGGATACAATGTTGATCACCACCAGTGAACATTTGAGAACACAATATAAACTAGATACAGTTCATGGGTCACTAAACCTTATCGGTTAGACACGACAAACATGAGAGTCATCAAACACTTCAGAAATCACTAGACACCATTCAACAACAGACCTGCATGTATAAGAACGAGCGTAAGACATAAGGAAGGTGTCTAAATATATAGGTGCAGACCCAAACATAACCCTGTAAGCAACCATTAAGGATAAGACCTAAATACTTGCTGCTACAGAAACCTAGTGTAGTGATTTTAAGAGAGGAGTGACATTTTCCTACTTCGGCTGGTTGAACACCATTTGTGCCTCTAGATTTTAAGTCATCTGCAGCAGCTTGGTGACACATGCCTATACTAATGCCACCAGAGGGCTGCAGTAGTCCAAAGCCTGGACTAGAAGGAGTGCTGCATATTATGTCACATATGGTCTGATCTTGCAGCTGTTGCATTAAGTGAATCTGTAAGACTGGGAGAGTGTATCAACATGGTCCCTGAAGGTCATTGATCACCATCCCAAGATTGCAAAACTACTTGGCATCGGTTAACAATAATGACCTCAACAGAGACAGGGTGCTCAACAGACATATGTGCTGGGATAACAAGAAGGTCTGTTTTTGCCAGGTTCAGCTAGATATGGTGTTCCTTCATCCAGATTGTAATATCAGTGAGACAGGCAGATAACCTAGCCTGTATGGTATAGTCTTCAGCATGACATGGATAGGAAAAACTATGGGACTAGATGAAAGGGCCAGGTAAGGAGGTGTATAAAGAAAATTTACAGCATAATAGTTCAAAAGATTCAAAAAATGTTATCAATATAGAAATCCCTCTCCCAATACCTAGTAATCTCCATAGGCTGAACACTGCATTGGTAGAAGATGGAGGAAACAGATGATTATCATATATGCACAAATAAGATCTTCTCTGCCTCATAATACATCCTAAATGATGATCACTGGGTTGCTGGTAAAATAACAGTAACTCATGCTGGGTGAAGCACAGATTTAGAGCAAGATGTTCTTTCTATGGTTAACCAAGCAGGTGTTATTTCATGGACTTCTGCCAATCTCTTAATCCACCATCTCTATACTGCAGTGCTCTTTATTATATCAAACTGGAAAAATCTAATTCTCTATACAAATATCAGTTCAAAACTTTTTTAACAACTTGGTAGGAACTCAGTAATGTAATTTTAGAGTAAACATGCTGGGCTTGTGCACAAAGTTTTTATCTAATTTGCTGTTGTATTCTATATAAAGAACCAATTTAGATGGGGATCTGTGACCAAATTGCTGTCTTTGAGTGTTTTTTTTAATGGGGTGCCTTTTGAACACATTGTGGTACTTGTTATGTTATTTTCACCTGATTAGATTGTGTTTTGTTAGTTATATTTGTTTCTTAAGTTAAAAAAGGTTTAGAGAAAATCTGTTACAGAAGATGTGGAATTTCAGTGCTTAGCACCGCTGCCCCCCAAGCCAAGTGTCTTGGATTCAAATACCCAAATATATCTCTCTACATGGAGTTTGTGCATTCTCTCTACACAAGTAAGTTTTTTTTTTTCTGAGTTTAAATGTGTTTAAGACGTGTTTGTTAAGTCAATTGGCATTTCTAAACGAACCCTATCTGAGTTTAAATGTCTTTAAGTATGTCAGTGGGCCCTGTGAGAAACTACTTGTCAGGCAGTGTGGTGTAGTGATTAAGGCTTTGGACTTCAAACACTGAGGTTGTGGTTTCAAATCCCGCTTCTGAAACTGTGTGACCATGAGCAAGTCACTTGACCTGCCTGTGTTCCAATTGGAAATCCAAAAGAAATGTAGCCAATTGTATCATAAATGTTGTAAGTTAGCCAAATAAATACATTTAGTTAGAACCTGGTTGAACCCTGTCTTACATTCAGTGCTGCCAGGATAGATTTTAGCACCCTGTTACCCAAAATGAATTAGGTGGGTTTGGCAAAGTTATGTTTCTTGTAGAAACTATGACTATACCTCAGGGGTGAAACTACAGAAACAAGTTAAATGCTTTTAGGAAGAACCCAGAACAGCAATTGTTACAAATATTGACTTAAGTGTATGATCATTTATTATTTGCACAAACTTCTATTCATTATCAAACTGGGTCACAAACCTACATCCTCATTCTGTGAATTTTGAAGAAGAAATCTGCATATTCTGTGCAGTCAACGGCAAATTCCAGTGGCTCAAGTGACTAATCAGGCTTCAAAATTCAACATGTCTTTTCTCAGCTGCTGAATTTCTCTGCTACACTACAACAGGTCATAGTCAGTAGACCACACATGCACACATACATAAATTCATCCATTGCCTGTTTGTGACTAGCCAGTTAACATAACAAACATTTACTTGGTATTGAACACTAATAGAAGAGCTCTCATGTTGTCTCCAAAGAGACAATATCCAAGCCAGGATTTTAACTCAGGCCCCTGGAGCTGTGAGGCCATAGTCCTAACCATTGTACCACTATACTTCCCTTTTGTTAAATACAGTATGTTTACTGTATTAAAGTGGTTAGAGTTAGTGCTGGGTTAGAGTAAACAGGTGATGATGAACAGGAAAAGCCAAGTGATAGAAAGAGATCTTTAGGTTGTTCCTTCCATTGTAATAAGGCTTAGAGACAAGGCATCTAACATTCAGCCTTGGTGTCAGTAAAGGCAAATGGGGAACCAGAATACTAAAAATAATAAATTGACCATCTATATTAATTATTCCTAGCAAGAGTATAAGATAAGCAAGGATCAAGTACTAGAAGGAATATGTTTAATTTCAGGAAGAATGCAAGAATAATAGTACAAAGAAATTCACTGTAAAAAACCAGCCTACAAGAATTCTTCTCAGTTTAAATAGTCAAAAACTTTTTTTCTGCATCCAGAGAAAACACTTTGAGATCTACAGTAAGCATCCACATGCTGCTGGTAACACATTTCCTGAATAAATGAACCAATTTTGGTCAGGATGAATCATTTATGAATAATAGTTTTCCATCTGGTTGAAGTTTAACACCAGTATTTGGAACAGAGAGAGTGGGTGGAAACGTAGGCAGAGCATTAGGTCTTTATGATGTTTCACTGAGTGATCCTGGGCATGCATATACTTGGAAGCATATAAGCGCAAATCTAATTTTTTACCAAGACTGTATTATTCAGTTGAATACAAGAAGCAACAGAACAGAAATTAAATTATTCCTAATGATATCTTCTGTCATCTATCATCCAATGTGTGAGTCATTGACTAGGCTAACAAATATAAACTATTTGGCCTAGGTCAAACTAGTATCCACATATTGCTATTAAGGATTTATAGAAGAGCATTTTGTTTTACAGTATATCTCGGCTATCTTACATTTCTAAATGTATGCTTTTAAAGGGAGTTGCACTATAAACAAATTCCCTGAATTTAATGTAAATCACTCTTATTTGATTTTAATCAGGGGTTCACCCAACTTAGGGCCAACCTGACTGATTTTAGGTCTAGTCAATCAGCCCAAATTACAGTGAGATGGCATTTTACTAAAAGTTTAAAGTATGTGTAAAATAATGCCATATATCCTTAAGTGTATGGTTTGCTTAAATTATGTAGTGCGATTCAATAGCACTATACAAGCTAGGAAATTTCAATATAATCTCTCTCTCTCTCTCTGTACTTGTATTACTATCAAAATGGGTACATCTGCTTGACAGTGCACCAGCATAGTAAGGACCTCTGACAACATGGGGATCAAAAATGAAGTTCTCACAAAACTGACCATTTTAATCTATGCAGAACTGCTTCCTAAGGTGTACAACATCAAAATTTACCACAACTCCAAAGCAGTATTTCTCTGAGGAAAGCAGTTAGTATGTTTGGCATACTCACATTATGTAAAACCCCCGACAGACAGTTTGCAGTACTACAAGGTTAATCACACATTTGGTCATGTGACAGCTACAGTGGATATCCCTATTATGTGCACTGTGGCTGCAGGAATAATAAACAGGTCATGGAAGGATGAAAGTTGGGACACTAACTGGGTCGTCCTGTTTAACTGAACAAAAATCCAACAAAAGAAACATCACTTGGTGTTGTACAGTCAGCCCTTATGCAAAACATAATCAAAAGGTATTCATCACTTATCCGCAGAAATAAGGGTTGTTTCACTGGAGCTCCATCCAATCAGATCACTCTGATTGTAAAAGATGCCTCCTTCCAGGCAGCCAGGATTCTTATAGCAGATGAACTGGAAGGGACGGGGAAAGTGCCCCCACTTATCCTGGCGGGTTATCGCATACCTCAACATACCTCGATCGAGCCTGTGAGAAGATCCTCCGATGCTCAGGTGTAACACAGCATGTATTTTGAAGAATGATAAAATACCGAGAGTGTAAATCAGAAACTGCAAGTAAGGTAAATAATATTTAAAATTTACACTGAGTAAAATATTTAAACCCATAGAATTCCTACTTTTTACATCTCTCTTTTAGGTAGTTGGCTGTCCTGTTGCCACATACACTGGAATTCATGCAACCTTGGCAGGCATGCCATTTTTACATGTTCCCCCTGTGGCTGGCTTGGACTTTGCTCGTTTGAATGATGGAATACAGCTATTGAACTGCTGTTGAATCACCATTGATGCCATTCCCTGGAACTTTTTACTGTTGCATAGCCCTCTCGTTGAAGTAGTTGTCTGCAATGACCATTTTCAGCATGCATCACACTCTTTTAAATGGCAGGGTGGTCTTATTTTCTGCTGCATTTGCTGGTGATTCGAGCACATCAGCAGGTGCCTTGAATGTTGTGTTGTCTGGTGACATAGCAGAGGTGTTAACCACTGCACTTCTGTGCTTTCATCTGATCATTTTATGTCAGCAGACAAGCCTTTGTATGTGGAGATGTACACCTACTGGTCTCTTGGTTGTCTTTTTCCTGAAGTGACACTGCCACCAGGCTTCTTGGTCCTGGTTCTCCGTTTCAAGACTCAACTTAATTTACTGTTCCATAATGTTGCTATGATCTACCTCATCCTACACCCGCACAGTCTCACTGCTGGTTCTGTGTCATCCTGCTCACCTTTATCCAGCTCCACATGCAGATCCAAACCAATTGTTTTTAAAGCTCTGCTGACAGTAGCACATGTAGGCCAATGGACCTCAACAGATGTAGGAACAGTAGTGGAGCTTCAGAGGTGGCAGACTCTCTGCTGCCTTCATTCCTGTGCTGATGCTGCATCCAAGGTTCCAGGCCATAGATCTCATCTTCTCAGAAGAGCCTAGAAAGTCCACTTTGGGTCTCCATGGCATTCAGCACTTTGCTATAGGTCTTCTGCTTATCCTTTTTATATCAGTGTAGTGTCAGTCTGACCTATTTGATTACAGTGCTTTCTAGGTAGCTCAATGCCCTTTGAAGGATGTCTCACTGTTGGTGCTCTGTTTGGAATTCATGTGACTTTAGCAGGCTTGCTGGTACAGTATGCCCCTGCAGCTAACTCTGAAGCATTTAATTGTTGGAATACTCTAAGCTGATGCAACTTATCATTAGTGTTACAACATACATCAAAATTGTTTTGAAAATATTAAAAAATGAGTGTTGCAAAAATTACACTACATCTTTCTCAAAACTTGTGACAGTATACCTAATTTCTCACTATTTTAAACATTCATAATCTTATTCTACTTTTATTCAAATTTTTAACATTTAAAGCAGTGTTAATTTTGACAGTACATTTTAATTTAGTTTTAGTGTTAGTCTTCTGACTAAACTGCATTTCAGTTTTAGTCACATTTTAGTCATTTAATTATTGTTCATTTTAGTCTAGTTTTAGTCAACAAAAGAAAATTAATTTTAGTCGAGGAAAAGTTTTAGTCAACTAAGTAAATTAGTGAAACAGTCAAAATCACCTGGATATCTTATTTCACATATGAATAAACACAGAATTCTGTGGTGGGTTGGCTCCCTGTCTGGGATTGGTTCCTGCCTTGTGCCCTGTGTTGGCTGGGATTGGCTCCAGCAGACCCCCGTGACCCTGTGTATGGATTCAGCGGGTTGGAAAATGGATGGATATACACAGAATATACTGTACCTACTATTAGACTAACATGCACATTAATGAGTCAAACTACACATAGTGATTACTGATCATAAAATGAAGAGTAGGTATAGAAAGAATTTACTCCAAAGGTCTTAGTCATATAATGGCAGCTCTGGTCTGTCATCACAGTTTTCTAGCCCTCAACATGCCTTAATTATGCTGCTCTGAGATTTTACCAAAAAAATTTATGACATAAGGTCTTTTACTATATTCTTACTTAATAAACATTAGTTTGCCCTTTAAAAACCAAACAATTAACACAAATTTAGTGTTTGCAAATTCGTATTCAGTAGTGAAGCAATACTGTTTTACCTTACTGTACATGTACATATTGTATTAATTGGGAGATGCGCTTCAAGCACTGCAAGCACTGTAATTCTAAATACATTTTATGTTAGTATTAACAAATGTAGTTTCTCATTTCATTAATGATGGTGACAAGCCAAATAGCCACTTTGTTTGAAACGTGCCTTGATTTTTAATTACTGTCACTGTTGTCGTCACTGCCACTGGGCCATATATGTAAGTGAATGCATGCTATATGGTTTCACGCTCAACCCTGAACTATATCCACCAGTTACATATTGGATGGATGCATGGACAAAGGTGTAGATGTGCTCAATCGAGGAATGAATGAGAAGCTTCCACTCCTTTATCTGGACAGTATAGGACACTGTATTAAAAGTGTTTAATCCCCCTGCCATTTCATCCGCTGTAACAAATTGGTGACACTACAAGCTAAACTATTACCTATAAATACCTGGGAGTGCAGCTGGATGATAAATTGGGCTGGACTGCCAATAATAATTCTCTGTGTAAGAAAGGACAGAGCCGACTATAGTTCCTTAGAAGGCTGGTGTCCTTCAACATCTGCAATAAGATGCTGCAGATGTTCTATTAGATGGTTGTGGCGAGCACCCTCTTCTACGCGGTGGTGTACTAGGGAGACAGCATAAAGAAGAGAGATGCCTCACACCTGGACAAACTGGTGAGAAAGGCAGGCTCTATTGTAGGCACGGAGCTGGACAGTTTGACATCCGTGGCAGAGCGACGGGCACGGAGCAGGCTCCTGTCAATAATGGAAAATTCAGTGCATCCACTGAACAGGATCATCTCCAGACAGAGAAGCAGCTTCAGCGACAGACTGCTGTCACTGTCCTGCTCCATTTGACTCTTCAATTCCACCCGGGGTTAACGTTAATATTATACAAAATTATTGTCTGTCTCTTATACCTTCATTGTTATCACTCTTTAATTTAATATTGTTCTTTATCAGTATGTTGCTGCTGGAGAATGTGAATTTCCCCTTGGGATTAATAAAGTATCTATCTATCTATCTATCTATCTATCTATCTATCTATCTATCTATCTATCTATCTATCTATCTGAGTCTGAGTGATTCTGACTGCACTCTCAACGCTGCACAAATCCGTTTCTTAAGTAACTCTGGTAATAATAAAAGCCTGTGTGTTAGCTTTTTTTTCATTAATAAGCATGTTTTCCCCAATTGCACGCTGAAATTCTCGAACACACAGCATCGCCAGACATGACTTGTGCTGTTTTTTTTTTTCAATGTGTTGATGCGGTGCTGTATCATCACCACTATAAGCCTTTATCATATATAGTTTTGACTCACATTTTTCTGAAATATTATTGTGTAATCTGGTTATTCATATATTTTCGGTCATGCAAGGGTGCAGTACCCACATTACTATGGATGTGATATTCCCACTAGCAGCACACGTAAAATAAACCAATGCACTTAACGCATTAGTATTAGCAGGGTCACCACCAAGATTATGTTACTTACCTTGGCATTAATCTCAGGATGGCGCACCTCTAGACCCCTCTGCAGGTTTGTGGTGTTCTTTCCTGTGAGTTTCCTTTTACGTGACTAGCTCTGGGTTTTATTTTTGTCAGCATTGTAATTAACGTTGGTCCATATATCTGACCACTTTTTTCACCCAAAAATCACGTTGGCCAACATAGCGGAAAGGAGCAGTGTAGGAATCTAGCTGACGTGATGATTTTCTGATGGCACCCAAACTAGTGTTAGCCAATTACAAGCATGCAGACAAGTTTTAAAATTGCACCCTTAAATTCATGCTCATTATTTGTTGGTGGACCACGTCATGTGTGATAGAGATATGCAAAGAGCTTCACTTTGCTCACTGTCCAGTTGTCTGTTTTTAACATTGTCTTAGTTTTCGTCATTAATGGTGCATTTTTGTTTAGTTTTTGTTCTATTTTTGTCACAGAAAAAATGCTGACAAACATTTTTCATCTTAGTTTTTAGCAACAATTAACACTGATTTAAAGGCATGACCTTTTTCAAGCAGTCATTGATGGCACAATTGTAACGCATATCTCCTATACTTTATTGTTCTCATATTTATGACGCAGTCAACTGTGTTAATGTGATATATACAGTACATATTGTTACACACGTGTGATTGGGAGGCAGCTAAGCTAAACGGCCTGAATAATCAAAGTACCATGCCAGGCCATGGGTGGCGAGCCGCACTGACTTTCTCTCTCAATCCTCTGCAGACCATCCACGGGAAATCCCGCTCGCTTCCAGAGCCTATGATGACGTCTCTTCTGGAACTGGCACCATTGCTGATGTCACTTCTGGTTCCAGCGCCATTGATGACATCACGTCCGGTTCCAATGATGTATCTTCCTGTCTTGGCCTCTAAAGCCACCATCTTCCCATTCTAAAGTCAATTCTGTTTTAGACTCTATTTGGTGAACAACTCAACAATTTACCCATTTTCAGCCAGTCCACAATATACGGGAGGCTGCCCCAAGCTTTTCTTGATGTCTCTGGCTCATTTGTATGACAATATTTGCAATCAGTTTTGCAAAATTAGAGTTCTTTTTGAAAATTACAACCATAAAAATCCAAACTTCAAAATTGGCAGTAAGGTGAAAGCCACACTTTTGTTTGTTTGCTATCAGTATTGTTCTTGGTGAAAAATCACCAACAACTGTGAAGACAACTGATGGCATTTGAGAAGAAATTCAAGAACTATTGGATTTATTTTTGTATTTAGACTTAGCTTAGGTTGTCACCTGAAATGTTTTGCATTTTTTTTGTACGCAGGGAGCTGTAAAAGCCAAGACTGCCTTGTCATCATTATAGACAAATAACCAGGTAAAAACTTTTTTTAATGTTTACACTCATTTTTCTTTTAATAAACTAAAGATTTTTCCCAAAATTAATTATTGTATTGATTTTATAACAAATGTGTTTACCTAAACACATTATTATGCAGGCTAATGAGTCGTCTTACACATTAGTTCTATTATTAGATAACACAGCTGGATAATCAGAAGGGGAAATATAATTAGTAAATTATAATTAGTAATTAGTAAATAACAGTAAGACAGTACCCCTATAATTTTTTAATAAAGCTGTGAAAAATGCTGGTGTACACTCTTTTTACAGAAAATACACTAAAAGAAGAATTTTTATTTTTTATAAGCTTAAGATGATCATTTCAGACTCAATATAATACAAAATGTACAACAATATGCAGAACATGAAAATTACTTATGTTTCTGAAACATTACCTAGATTTTAAGAAAAAACAATGTAGGAGTTTCTGATGTGAAATATGTATCCATTGTAACATATTTTTTGGATTATGCATAATATAAATTAATCTATATGAAATATGGCAAGAACAAGCAAGAGTAGGTCAGGATGATAATGTCTCAGTGTTATACACTATCACATTCCATTAGCTGGATTAGGACATTGATACACAGTATTCCGATACAATCAGTGAACAAATTGTTTACTGATGGGTAATTTGCAGAACTCAGGAGACATTCATAAATAATATTTAAGGATAATAAAGCCATATCAAAGACTTAATTTGGGTGCTCATATTATATTTATGACAAGTGCAAAATATTTAAAAGTACAGCAAAATATTTAACCATCTTTCAACCAGCCTGCCTGCGCTATTACAAGGCAGAAGTAACGCCAAGTCAATTTTAATATTAACATTGCATACTAGGGTAAAGAATGCCAACAGAATTACAACATACATATTTTTTTTATCCAATTTGATGAATGTCTTATATTTTCAGGAAACTGAGGAAAGAATGACTGTCCAAAATTCTTACATCAACAACCTACTCTTTCTACTAATAAACAGGAAAAATTCTGTATGTGGTTATTTTAATTAGACACATAATATTAGGGTTTTTCAAAACATGGGGAGTGAGAAATTGTCAAAAAGGAGGCACAAACAAGGCATTTAGTGCAAGTAAAATAACAAAGCAATTGTTATGCATCTGTACTATGCTGCAGAGAGTAGCAGTGTGACTCATTGTCTCTAGCTTATCAGGCTGCCCAGCATCTATTCTCACCACAGAATTGCTGCTTTTTACGTTATACCTTAAATACAAACTTAAAAAATGGAAGAATGGCTTATTTCTAAAGTGGTGAAGGTGAAATTGTTAAAATATGGCAGGAGTATTTTGGAGGATGAAACCATGAATGATACCATGACTGACTTCTACATTGAGGGTAAGGCTACCTAAAAAACAGAGAAACTAAAGGCCTGCACATAACAAAACTGTGAAAAAATGATGAAATGGCGATAGTAACCCGCTAAACCCAGAAATGCTTGTACTTTCCTCTTAGTAACCGGCCAATTTATGCTGGCATCAATTTTAGAGCCTTGTGGTTTAACGGTTCTCCCACCCACCAGATAGTCCAAATACTTGGCTTCCTTTAACCCAAAAAAACATTTCTTGGGATTAATGTGAAGTCTTGTGCTTGTGCTAGTGTGGGGAGCACCATTTTAACCTGCAGTACATGTTATTCCCACGTGTCGGAATAAATAACGTTATCTAGATAGGCGGCACTAAATGAATTGTGGGGCCGTAGCAGTATATCAACCAGATGTTGGAAGGTTGCTGGTGCTCCGTGCAAGCCAAAAGGAAGGACATTGTACTGCCAATGTCCACTTGGAGTACTAAAAGCGGTCTTTTGTTTAGCAGAGGCCATTAAAGGAATTTGCCAATACCCTTTCGTCATATTGAGCATAGTTAGGAATTGAACTAGCCGATCGAGTAGATCATCCACTCATGCCATCAGATACACATTAAACTTAGAGACCTGATTACGTCGTCGGAAGTCATTGCAAAACCTCCATAACCCATCGGGCTTAGGAACTAAGACAATTGGACTAGACCAGGGGCTGTAACTTTCTTCACTAACCCCTAACTCCAGCATTCGTCTGATTTCCAACTCTACTTCCGTCTCCTTTGCCTCTGGGAGCCTATATGGTCTTTCTCTGATAATCACCCCCAGGTCAGTGATGATGTCATGTTCAATCACAGAAGTCCATCCTGGTAACTCATTCACTACATCCGGTACTGACAAGATAGCCATCTCTAGGTCCTGTTTTTGTTCCGGGGTCAAATCTGGTCTGAAATTAAGACGTGATTTTGATATGAAAAGGGAGCGAGGCCCACTGGAGGAGGGATTAATTTCCTTTTCCTTCCACAGCTTCAGCAAATTTATATGATACACTCGCTCACCTGATCGATGATTTGGTTGTTTTACCAAATAGTCCACGATTCCTTTACTTTCCTTAATTTCGTAAGGGCCTTGCCAATGTGCCATTAATTTAGAATGGGTACTAGGAACGAGTACCATTACATGATCACCCGGGATAAATTCCCGAATGGTGGTGTTTCTATTGTAATAACGAGACTGCACTGCTTGAGCCTTTTCCAGATTTTTTTTTAGTATGGGTCTAATTTTTTCTAACATGCCACGTAATTGTGCGATATATTCTAATTTATTTAAGGTAGGAAGGACCTCTTCTTCCCATCCTTCTTTTAACATATCCAATAGCCAGTGGAGTTGTCTTCCATACAATAATTCAAAAGGAGAAAAACCTGTAGAGGCCTGTGGGTTAGGCAAACAATACGAGGGGGAGTAACTGATCCCAGTTTCTCCCATCCTTGTTAACTACTTTTCGTAACATCTGTTTTAAGGTTTGATTAAATCGTTCTACCAGTCTGTCTGTTTGCAGATGGTAGACCGATGTTTTCAGATGTTTTATCTGGAGTAATTTAGCCACCTCCTTGAACGTCTCCGAAGTGAAGGGAATCCCTTGATCTGTAAGAATCTCTTTGGGGATCCCTACACGAGCGAATATCCCATCTAATTCCCATGCAATGTTTTTTGAAGTAGCTGAGCGCAATGAAACAGCCTCTGGAAATCGGGTGGCATAGTCTACTAAAACCAATATATATTTATGACCTCTTAATGAGGGTTCTAATGGTCCTACAAGGTCAATACCAACTAGTTCGAAGGGAATATCAATAAGGGGAAGAGGGACAAGAGGAGCACAGCACCTCTTAGGAATTTGACAAAGTTGGCATTCTGGACACGAAGCACAAAATTGTCATACCGCCTCATTTATCCCGGCCAAAAAAATCGGAATTTAATTCTCTCCAGTGTCTTTTCTGTGCTCAGATAGGTTCTTAGAAGTAAAGCATGCGCTAGTTCACATATTTGTCGCCGATAAGTACATGTCACTAGGAGCAATCTCCTCATTTCACCCTCGTGTTCTGCCACTCGATACAAGAGTTCATTACTTATTACAAAGAAAGCCATTCGTGGCAGGGGATCCATGGACATGTGTCCGTTAACTGACACTACTGCATTCCTAGCAAATTTTAAGGAATCATCGTTCCATTGCTCCCTTTTAAAGGATGACGGCGTAAGTAAGAATTGTGAGGACAAACTCTGAATAGGGTTTTGTTTGACCCTATGGGAGGAGTTTCAGTCACCATGTCCTCTACGTTAACCGTACTAGCTCCTGCAGAGGTTGATGGGACATCAACTCCATCACACTGTATACCCATATGGGTCCTAATGGCCATTGTACACAGCGTGGAGGCAGTCAGAGTAGATGAATTCTCCATCATTAAGCCCAAACTTCTCTCAGGAGCATGTTAGCACCACTATTGTTTTTCATCCAGTCTCTCCCAATTATGACTAGAAAGGGGGGATCCGGTAATACTGGCATGGTTATTTTTCTCATAGTATGATTTATGGTTACCATACAATTGGCAGTTTTATAATACCGGATATCCCCAAGAATACACCTTAGGCTGGTTTGTATTTTAAGCCATTGTTACTGTAAAACAAATCATAAAGTAACAACGGAAATGTTACTCACGGAATCGAACATCGCCCACACCTTAAAGCCATTTTTAAGAACTGCACCTGTGTAAGGAAAAGACAAAGGGTTAATTACAACAGCACAGTACCTCTCTCCTTTACAAATCGAACAGTCCATGGGTTTTTCGTTGGGGCATGCAGGCACTAGAAGTTCAACATCCCCACACTTGAAACAGTGGGGAAGACTGAAATGTTTATCCTTTATATGGACAGCAGGCTCAGGAGCTCGTCGAGTGGGATTAGGAGTTGCCCCATGTGCTTGTTTGGCAAGAGGACCTTTCTGACTGCTCCGATTTGCAAGCTGCCCAATGATGCTCGGTGATTTTGATAAGGGTGTCCATACTTTCAAAATTTTGCTTCCGGATCTGCTGGGCAATATTATCAGGGAGGGCATGCACGAAGGTCTCACAAGCTCTGCCATTTTGTGTAAATTATTTATGTCTGGCCTTAGCCAGCGACACACCTTACTCCATGTTTCGAAAGCCTGGGTACAGAGAGGCCATTCTGGGTCAAGCTACCACTCCCTCCATTCTCTTGCCTGCTGCTCGAGAAACGCTGTAAACATTTAAACACCTCAGTTTTTAGAATGTCATAATCAGCCGCCTGCACCTCAGTTAGGTCATAATAAGCCCTCTGCATCATCCCCTTCAGGTAGGGAGCCAGTAGGTATGCCCATTCCGACCTCGGCCACGTGTTCCGCTTAGTGGTGTGTTCAAAAATCAAAAAATAGGATTTCATGTAGTCCCCCTTAGTTAGATAAGTAAGCTGACTGGGAAGAGACCGAGCGGCCTCGGTGTGATCAAAAGCAAATGTATAGCCTACAGCAGTTGATCAATGGTACATGACAAAATGCCATTTTTATACAGAAAACAAAATGGAGACAGAAAATTGTTGGCAGGATATGACGTCGATGCTGTGGGACAGAACTGATGTCGTTAACAGAAAACCAGAAGCGATGTCATCATGGAGTGTCAGAAATGTCGTCTTGACAGGCGCTGAAAGTGACGTCTCGGTGGCCATTTTGGAACCCGGAAGTAAGCTCTTTATTTTTCTTCAGTTTTCCTGCTGAGAAGAACGAGAGAATCAGGTTAGTACCGTGTGACAACCCCTTGTCTCGTAATGTTTCACTCACCTTTAGGCTTTTTGACTGCCTCCTAAGTGCACGTGTGTGACAACATCAAAAAGCTATCAGCTGAGGACTTTGCAAGAAACTGGGTGGACCTATCAAGTTACAATAACACAAATTATTGTGTTCAATCATATAAGAGAGGGGGAATCTTCCCAAATGCTAATAAATGCCTGCACATCAATAAATACATCAGAGTTGCATAAAGACATTGCCCTCACTATATCTGGACTGGGGCAGAAATTTTGCTATCACTTCACAAGAATTGAAATTAAAGGTAAGCAAGGATGTAAAGTTCCTATTTTGCTGTCTCTTGTTATACAGAGGGCAATAAAGTTGGTTGCAGAGAAACGAGATGTCTATTTAGTAGATATAATTGTATTTGTTTTTTATCAAACAAAAGAATGTAGAGCAAAAAATCTTAAAGGTGTTTCTTAAACCAAGCACCAGAAACATGTTAAAACTCAAATGTTCTCAGTTTGTATGTTACAGAACTAGATGAGGTGGCTGACACTCAAAGTCTTCAGAATGTGTTGTCTCCACAAAGTGCATTCTACTCATGTAAATACTACACAGTGAAGTAAGGACAACAAGTGTGTGTGTGTGTGTGTCTGTGAGACAAAAAGACAGTTCTTTGCAACCAGAACTCAAACTCACACTAAACATTTTCACCCAGAACAGCAGGATTATTTATTTAAATACACTTCTATTTTCTCCTAATATTACAACTCAAGTGTTTTTTTACAATATTTGTTTTCAGCTTTAGTAATCTTAGTATGTGTTTGTGGTTGTGTGAGTGTGAGAGAGACAGTATGCTGCAGGGCTTAAATTGCATTGTAACATTAGGAAACTTGTGGCTATCTCTCTATTATAAAAAAAAAAATCTTGGAAGAGAGACTAGGGAGATAGACGTGATCTTCTCGGAAGACAATTTGACGTCCCGCGTGAGACACTTTAACGTCACGCAAGACAAACAGTGAGACAACATTTAAACCAAGTTCACAGACATCTAACCTAGCAGTTCTTGAAATGCTTTTGGCAGACATGCTTCATGTGCTCCCAGGTCTTAAAACAACGACAAGTGACAAGCAGAACATGCAGCTCGCCAGCAGCTGCAAGCCAGCAGATGATCTGACCGCTTCTCCTTAGCATGCATTAATCCCCCCCTTCACAACGCGAGCAGCAGAGATGCAATGTGGCAAAAAAACAGCTGCTGAACAGGCTTTTAAATGATTGACGCGCAGTGTGACAAGCAGAATACACAGTTCGCCAGCAGCAGCAACAAGCTAGCAGATGATCCAACCACTTCTCCTTAGTGTTCAGCCCCCCCACCTTACCAATGCGAGCAGCGTTATACATCCTATGAGAAAGAGATTTAACCACGCCCAGGGCCAGAAATAAAGGACAAGTACAGTATTATTTTTACAAGAGTTTTAGCAAGCAAGGGGTGGAACCCCCTAGTTATTTAAAAATACCACTTGGTTTACCTTAATAAATCTGGAAAATCCCATTGATCTTTCAAGGCAAACCAAGGGTTTCATTATTCCCATTTTTATTCCAATATGGATCTAGTCTGGAAATGAAAATACCTGATCGCAAATACCTTGACAGCATGATAACATGAGCAATTAGCTATGAGTTGCAATCATTTTAATTTGTAGCATCATGCCAGAGAGTTAGAAAGGCTGTGCTTTTTTATACAGTGCAATACATAGCACAAGTAAAGGAACTGAGGCATTGAATTCATCCTTTGAATGCAATTTACATGCTCTAACCATAACCAAACCATCCATCCATTTTCTGACCATCTTATTTAATGCAATGGATGTGGGGAACAAAGGTAGGAGTCAGCTTTGGACAGATGACCACACTTTTCCACATGGGTCCAGTTTAGAGTCATCGGATAATCTAACCTGCATATTTTTGGGATGAAGGAGAAAAATTGGAATGTTGTTGGTTTTCTTGCGTCTGTATGGTATGAGTAGAGTACTACACAATGGGGTGTATGTTTATATCTTTTGACATTTAATGATTTGTGCAAAATAATTTTAAATACTCTTTTTCTTATAAGATCATTTTCTATTAAGTTAATTTCTGAGTAGGTGGAAAGAATTTGGGGGTTTGGAATTAAACCACTATGTTCCCATCCCAGAATCAGTACAATTAACCTTTGCTTACATTATGTTGCCATTTGTGAAGTACAATATTTAAAAGATCTGAAATATCTAATAAATCACCTTCAGGTTTCTTACACATTCTGTTTCTATAGACCTTGTTTCGGTATTTTACAGCTTTTATTACAGACATGTAGTTATTATTGCACATTAATTCACATTAAAAAGCATTAAACTTAATTCCCTCACTGAAATTGCTTTCCCCTTTTTAACATGATGAGTATTATTACTCATTATGTACTTGTTTCCATGGTTTTCCATCTGAAATGATTTTTGATAGAGGCTCCTGACTCATTTCTTGGTTATTGGGAAATTTATGTTCACATGCTCGGATTTATTGCCATCTTACTACAATGAGCAACCCAAAGTTCAATGGTCAAACTGAGCATATAAATTAACATTTCAGAGAAATACCTCCAACATGTCCTTGAAGATAATGGGTACTAATTATTACCTTAGGGAATTTTTGCATAATGGTCAGTTTAACTGTACTTTTAAGATGATTTAATTTAAAAGTATTAATACATTGTCAGTGCTTAATTTGAATTTATTTTCTTCTGGGATTCTGCTGTTAATGTTCTTATTTTACATGTGAGGACAGTCTTTTCTAAGGCTAGGGCAGAGCTTAAAAAACTGAGATTAGAAGATATTACTATCCACAAAGAACCTTAATGAAAATTTACTTCAGTATACTATCATTTAACAATGTCATTATTTTAACACAAACTTAAACTTTGCAAACACTAATTTGTTAACTAAAATCAAACCAAGCTAAACCAAAAAAAAACCCAGAAAAAAACAAAAGCACAGCTTAAATGATTAGAACAAGTCATGATAGCAGCTATTTAAAAGTAAGTTCTAATCCTCTTAATATTTTGACTCGTGCCTTTTCAGTGTTTCCTTTCAGGCTCAGCAATCTCAGTTTGCCTCCTAGGTGTCACTTAGCCATACCTTCTTATTCTTATTTTGAATAAGAACAGTAGTACAGTAGGAACAAGCTTTTTGATGATCAAAGTTTGAAGTTCTCTTACAAGGATTACACTTACTACTTGGTGGAGTTTCTCCTTCCTCTGAATTCTAAAGTAAAATTCCAGTGATTTATCTGGTTCCCCCTTTTTAAAAAGGGTCTATGAGACAGGAAGTGGCAATGTTTTAGTGTTTGAACTTAACCAGTACTGGATGGCCACATTGAAGCAACTTGACTTGGAGGATGAAGCCTTTAAACCATAATAATAATAATAATTCTTTACATTTATATAGTGCTTTTCTCACTACTCAAAGCACTCCCTACACAGGGAGGACCCAAGAAGCGAACCCACAATCTCCTTACTGCAAAGCAGAAGCACTACCACTGCACCACCTAATAAATGTCCAATATATTCTAGCATATGCAGGAAAGGGGTGAGACAGACATACAGCATGGTGGAAATGCCTTGGCGATCAACTGAAAGAATTCATTCTGAAACGCAGGATTTACATAAAAGAGACAGCCAATGCCTAATCTTTCTTGACTCCCACGAGCTCCACAAAGATATGAGCCAAGGGACAAAGCAGACTTAGAAAACTGATGTGTGTATGAATAGAGTTATTTACATTGAAAAGGAAGCAAAAGTTTGGTTATCATATTCAATCATATTTTGTATTTTAGATAAATTCAGATGTCTATTGAATTCTAAAATCTAACAATCAGAGTAACTTACATACAGTAATCTAATTAATATGTATAGCCAAACTTACTTCTTATTAAATTTTTGTTTGTCCCCTGTCTCACTTTGCAGTACTCATTAATCTTTTCCATAATTACTCTGAGGAGAAAGTATTCAATGTACATTAATGTGCCTAATTCTCTAAATCCTCCAAAAAAGTAAGATTTATGCAATTCAGCAGCATAATGAGATAAAAAGAATTAAATGAAATACAGCATGATAAATAATTGCACATAACACATTTAAGACTAATTAGTAATAGATTTTGTTGCTCATATCTCACACTATTAAATCAAAAGTGACAGGCATGGCCACCAAAAATCACAGTGGCAATAAAAAATACTATAAGGTAAAAAAATAAATTTAAGCACTAACTCCTAATGCCTGGTTTCTTTAGTGATTTGCCTGAAAGCAATAGGATAAAAGTTATTAAGTAGAAATTAAATATAATTACAAAACCATTACTGGATTTATCGCTTGTCTGTGTCATTTCAGAAAGAAGATATTTATCAGAATACAGCATGTGGCTGTAAATAGAGCAACTCCTCCCACTGTAATCCAAGGGCTGATGATATTATAATAAGCAATATCATTAAAAAGAGAGAGAGAGATAAATATGTATTAGCTTGTCAGTTTAAACCTTTTGGAGCTTATATTCTTGTTTTTAAAATCCAAAAGTAAACAGATTATATTTCAGAAATCTGTAAAATGGTGCATCACTATAATGTATGCAAAATAAATCATGAAAGCATAGAGATTGAGTAAAATGTCACATTACTACTTGATACATTAAAAAATTTTTCTAATGAATATGCAATGATTTATCCATAACCTTTATAATATGTACCATATGCTACTGCATATATTAAACTTACTGTATGTATACATTTTGAGAAACCTAATGTTTGTGATTATGCTGCCACCTCCAAAAGCCGGTCTCAGTCTAATTGCCTTTGTGCACATGTACTAGTTGGGGAAAGACTAAAGGAGACAATAACAAAATAGATAAAGAATAAATCTACTTTAAGAATTAGAAAACCCCAATTTTGTAGTGCTGTCTATATATATATATATATATATATATATATATATATATATATATATATATATTTTGCCTGACTATTGGAAAAGTCACGTAAAAGAACTTATTTGGGCTGTAAAACATAAAACTGATCATCATGAAGATTTATTTTGTTCTGTGAATTCAAAAGAGACTGGTTGAAACTGTCCTATGGTCATCTGGATCATGAAAAGTGTATGTGTTCCTATATTTTGATAATTATCTTTAGAATAAAATTGTACTGCTTAGTTTGTGCTGGACACAAACCTCTTAGATAATGTTGACACTGTCATCAGTGCAGAATTCTAACAATGCATTGTTTTTACTTGAATGCTGGTGAGCTGGGATAAGCTTCTAGCTCTGGGTAAAATGGATCCTAGTCTTGCTCAGATCACCATCTACTGAATGTGTAATTTATACATTTTCTGGTTTTCTAACTATAATCCAGTTATGTTTCAACCTAACTCTCCTAAGGCCAGAGTTAAAAGTCTTGTTGTATGTCTGTTTTGTTTATTTATCATTATTTAACTTATGTTAATTTTAATTTTGTTAATTATTTGCATTATGCCTTGTTCTTGATTTTGTCTTTATGCCTTTTCTTATGTGTTTTGTATTTTATGGGTGGTTCCTCCCACCCAGTGTCTGCCCTCATTACTAAAAAGTTTCCTGGCAGTTAATTTAAATGTGCTAGGGAGCTGGTGAGTGTTTACTGTGTATGGTCCACTCCTACAAGTGCTTGGAGGATCACATTAATGATAGGTTGGACTGGTCTTGGAACACAGAGGAACTAAATAAGAAAGGGCAAAGCAGTCTCTTTTGCCTCAGGAGACTGCATAACTTTAATATGGAAGTGACATCCTTCATATTTTCTATAACTCGGTGATGGCCAGTGCAATTTTATATGCTGTGGTGTTCTGGACTGGTAACATCACTTCAGGAGAGGGTCACCGAATCAACAAACTGAAGGGGCATACTCAATTATAGGACACACTCTGGACCCCCTGCAGGTTGTAGCAAAGGAGATAATTACAACAAAACTGAGTGTCCTTATGAACAATGCTACACATCCTCTCTCTGATGCACAACACTGAGTACTTTTAGCCAATGAATTGTAAATTCATGTGCATGCAAGATCATATTCTGGATCTTTTACATGTCTTATGCACCCTGGCCAAGCCATTACATTCTGACCATTATGTTTTGTATGGTATTGGTAGGATGTGCCAGTCTCCACTACAATAGCGATGTTACATATAACTGTTGATTTAGCTTCATATGTTGTCTCTTTATACAATTTATAGTTGCCTTGTTGGAAAAATATGCCCATTACAATGATCACAATAAAATGGAAAAGCCATTAAGGTATTTAAATCACTGTAGGTATGTCCTTTGTTCTCTTCTGAAGTATTGTTATATTTTACCCAGAGTTCCACCCTTGGGTGATGTTCAAATGTCTCTTTTATGTATGTTTTGGTTCTTGTTTATGTTTCCATTGTGTCCTGTAAACACATGCATCGTAGCCTGTTTCTTTAAGAGAAGCCATTTGCATACCGTTGTCAGGGTCACGTCCCTTGTCTCTGGGGGTCTCAGGGTTGTGAACATGACTTGATCAACAAACAGCATAAGAGGTCAGCCAAATTGCTAGGCACAATATCTGATCTGTGGATAATGTGGATTTGTGGATGTGGTTATGACTTATTGCCTTTTATTTGACTTTGATCTTGCTTCTTGTCTGGGTTACGGTCACTATGATTTATTTTTATTTTCTGTTGTTTTGGCCTTTTGCTGCTTCTCCCAGCTTACTCATAAATTCAGCTCTCATGTTTTCCTGCTGAGACAGGACACATTATTGATTATTTAGTTTCTTTAGGTTTAAGCAGCTTGTATTATATGTCATTTGTTTTGTCCCCCAAAAAGTGAGACCACCTGCCCAACACCATCATTGTGAATGCGCTCATGGTGTGATGAGATCTCAATTTTATCCAGACTACTACTGGATTTTATGTATTAGGACACTGTTTGACTTGGATTGCCTTTGTTGTTTCAAGCAACTCCTTTGGCCTCATATGTTCCTCTGATCTTATTTTTTTGTGAAAATAAATGTATATCTATATAGATTTCTTGTTGCTGTTTTAGTGTAAGTTGGGGTGGATGGTTTCCTCCTCTATTGGGCAAGGGTATTTTTTTTTGAGTAATTGTGCTTTGGAACTCTGGAGTTCATAACAATTATATGATGTAATAATAATAATAATAATAAATTTTATTTATATAGCACCTTTCCAATGCTCAAGGCACTTACAGAATATAAGAAAGAATGGCAGGGTATACAGTATATAGCATTGTACAAACCAAATAAATAAATAAAGAAGATTAAGACAGTAAACTCAGAGAAAAGCCTAACAGACAACATAATTGATGGTCTAGCACATACACATACACATATAGTTTACATGAGCATCAAAGAATTCATGGAGTCAGCTGATCTAATTAATTTCGGTAGGTCATTCCAGAGTCTGGGTGCTATACAGTGTAGATTAGTGTGGGGCACAAGATTGTCAGAATCAGAGGATTTTAGTGGGCGGGCAGGCACATAATGATGGAGAAGGTCACTGATGTAGTTTGGTGCGAGGTTATTTAAGGCTTTGTAGGTTATTAGTAGGATTTTATATTCAATTCTGTAAGACACAGGGAGCCAGTGAAGATGGAGCAGGATGGGTGGGATGTGCTCGCTGCTGCTGGTTTGAGTAAGGACTCTTGCAGCCGAGTTTTGAATAAGCTGGAGCTGTGATATATGATTAGAAGGAGCACCTGCCAGCAGCGAGTTACAATAATTGATGTGGGATGTGATAAAAGCATGGACAAGTTTCTCAGCATTAGAAAAAGAAAGGAAAGAGCGAACACGGGATATGTTGTGGAGGTGAAAGTAAGAAAGTTTCTTAATGTGATTTATGTGAGCGGAATAAGAGAGGGAGGAATCAAAAATGACGCCAAGATTCTTTGCAGTGGAGATGAACTGGGAAGGAGTTAATTTTATTAAGTTGCATTTTAGTCCCAATTTGCAGGAGTTCAGTTTTGTTGCAATTTAATTTTAAAGAGTTTTGCTCCATCCAGGTGTTAATTTCACTAAGGTAGGTTGTGAACTGAGAAAGCTCTGATGAAGTTCCACTTTCAACATTGAAGTAGAGTTGAGTATCATCTGCATAAAGATGATAACCCAGTCCATAAAAACCGAGGACAGAGCCCTGAGGAACTCCTTGTGTGACTGGCGCCGAGCTGGATCTGTTGTTGTCAAGACTAACAAATTCTTGCCTATCAGTCAGAAAGGACTTGAACCACTGGAGGGCAGTGCCAGAGCTACCTAGCATGTTCTCCATTCTGGACAGCAGAATGTCATGTCTAACAGTGTCAAATGCTGCACTGAGGTCTAACAGAATTAATATGCTGGTTTGTCCAGAGTCTGCTGCAATAAGCAAATCATTGGTTACCCATAGCAGAGCAGTTTCACAGCTGTGCTGCACCCTGAAACCAGACTGAAAGGGTTTCATCAAATTATTAGAGGTTAAGTAATTGGTGAGTTGGGAGGCTACAACACGCTCAAGAGCTTTTGACAGGAAAGGTAAGTGGGAAATAGGCTGTAAATTGTTAAGATTGTCAGCATCAAAACCAGACTTTTTTAACATTGGGGTTACAAAAGCGATTTTAAAAGTAAGTGGCACAGAGCCAGTGTCAAGAGATGAGTTTATTATTGTAGCAGTCGGATAATGGCATGAAGGCAGGATTTAATTAGTGTGCTGGGGATGGGGTCCAGTACACAAGTAGTCGGCCTCATCTTACAAAGCAGGTTATTAACAAACGCAGATGTGACTGGTGAGAACTTAGAGTAGTGCTGGATGGAGTGGGAAAACAAGGAGATATAAACAGATGATGTATTTATGTTAGTTGAATTATTTAGATTTTTAATTTTGTTACGGAAAAAGTGGAGGAATTCCTCACAGATTTCAGTAGAAGAGGTAGTTGGGCCAGATGTGGGTTGGAGTAGTTTATTAACACTTTCTATTATTCTGCCATAATGGGTGTTCTTAGTAGCAGTTAGTGCTTCTCTGTAAGCTCTTTGGTGGTCAGAGGAAGCCTGAATGTGCACGGTGAGGCCAGTCTTACGTGACATTCTCTCAAGGCGTCGGCCAGCTGCTTTCATTGATCGCAATTCTGAATTATACCAAGGAGCTGAATGTTTAAAGGAAACCTCCTTATGTTTTAAAGGAGCTGTGGTTATTTTAACAGATTTTTTTTGTGATCAAATATTTATTGATAAGGTGAAATTGACAAGAATAACTGATTTTTGGGCTATGTAAGAACAAGAATAAAACATCCCATACACCATCACCACTGATCAAGGAAAAAAATGAATTTAATCCATTTTGGAATAAGGCTGTAACAACAAAATGTGGAAAAAGTGATGTGCTGTGAATACATTCCGGATGCACTGTAGATGACATCACTTTCTTTGATGGCCTTTAAAGCTGCAATCTTTGCCACTATTCATCAGTTCATGTTGAGAATTCATCCTGAACACATCTGTGCAATTTCAATTAACCATTGCAGCTAGGTACAATATATGGTTGACTGCCCCAAATCTTTTTATGTTCGAGGGTGACTTCTTTCACAACAGACAGAAAAAAAGTTCTTCAATTACTTAAATTCTAAATTTCAATTTATGCTGCATGTCTTTAACCTAAAGGCAGAAGGAACACAATGTTATGGAATGCCATTATTGTATGATTCTACACAATGACCACTCTATCAATAGGAAATATTGACCAGTTTCTTATTGATCTGAAAGCTGCAGTAGTAACTATAATTCCGTTTTGTATCGACATTGACATGCCAGAATTCCAGAAAACACACTTAATACAAAGTGAGTTTCCAGGTTTCAACTATTAGACATCTGAATAGCTTTGTTCTTTCTCACCACATCATTTTCCTTTGTCATTTGTATTCTGAATATGTGCTGTTATTTTACCAAGTATGCTAAGTTGGGCACAGATGATGAAGTCAGGAGTTCTTTACCTTTTTAGGAATACAGCCCTTTTTTGCCTTTTAAATGTCCCATGACCTACCTTCAAAAATAGTGATGTCCCAGAAAAGGATCACATACCTTAAAGTTGAAATAAATGAGGCAAGAAAAAGCTTCATGTTCATTATAGGGAGACTGTCGCGGCTGCCCACCATACACACTCATTGACATCTCACAGCCATGATGAGAACCCATGACTCAAATGATCCTTTCAAATTTGGCACCAAATATACATTCTATCAAAATTCACAAGGTGTGCAAACCATGCCAGATGTGTCTGTATATGCGTGTTTTCACAATGCTAGCAGAAACTAGCCATTCTATCATTGCATACCACAAATAAAGGACCTGGGGCCTTATGCATAACGGCGTGCGTAAACTTCACACAAAAACATGGCGTACGGACAAAAGTGGAAATGTGCGTACGCACAAAAAAATCAAGATGCATATATCTGTACCAACGGCATCTTCCACGTTCTTCTGCTCCATAAATCCCGGTCAGGGTGAAAAGTAATGCACGTGCATGGGCCTGCTGTCCCACCCCAACTCCTCCCAGAATTACACCTCTTTGAATATGCAAATCAATATAAATAGCCCTTAAGCTCAGCATTCTGTGAAAAGACAATGGCAAAGGCACCAGGGAAAATAGAAAAATTTCTAAGTGGAGGCAAGGAAAAAACGTACTATTTGTTGGTTTAAACAGTGGTATAAACAACAAAAGGAAGTTGATCGAGTGACATAGAGTGTCGGAGAAACTTGAAAGTTCAAGTTTACAAAGTCACACAGTGCCCAAAATAAAAAAGAAGTTGTCAGATATCAAAGTCGCAGTAAGAAGGTGAGTCGTAGCCCACCGACAGAGAGTCATATGAAAGCTTATTAGGGTACAGAAAAAAGAAACAAAAAATAGGGACACAGTGAGAAAAAATCATGAAATGTCAACTTTACTCTCGAAATTTCTACTTTAATCACATAGTTTATTTTGTCATTAAAGTTGAACATCATAAACTTCATCTTTAAATCGTTTAATTTACTAGTTTCTCAAATCCCATCGTAACTAAAGTAACACGTTAAATGCTTTGTTTTGTATGTGTTCTTCTATGTGCTCTATGTGTGCAAATCACTACGTGCTTCTTAAGCAGGTTTTCTCTTCCTCTGACAGAACACAGAATCCATTACATTCATGATATTACAGCTCTCTGAATAATTAAAATACTGAGATGTATACTTGATATAATTTTCATGATGATAGGAGCATGTTATTAAACATGGAAACACGGTGGTGCAGTGATAATGACGAGCTGGCGCCCTTTCCAGAGATTGTTCCTGCCTTGCTGATGCTTGCTGAGCTGTGTGCGACCTTCGATGAAATAATTTATTGCAGCAGTACTGTTCCTTTCAAACGTACTAACCTCCAATTCCTGTCCTTCCTTTTCTTTCTCCAAGTAACAAATCACCACACAATCAGCTCTGTAATAGACGTTAAACCATCTGTAAGCTTAGAACACAGATTCTTCAAAACTTTTAAGGAAAATTGAAATATCTTCGTAGTACACGTTTAATTATTCTATCCATCTATCCTTCCAGCGTGAGGCAGGAACAATCCCTGAACTAGCTAACACTGCAACACCGTGTCCTCACATGTTTAATTATTAACAATATAGGTTATTTAAATGATGTTAACATTTTGTCTGTATAATGTAATAAACATATTTTGCTGCATTTAATCTTAAAAATTATCTTATCATATGTAAATACGCGTTTTAAAAAGTGGCTCAGGTTGTGCAATATTATAACTATTGCAAGTTTACAATGAGGTAATTGTACTAATAAGTACAAACAGTTCTACAAGGAGCACTTGATGTACTGATTGAGTGTGTTTATAGTTCTTGGGATGAAACTGTTTCTGAACCGTGAGGTCCCTTACAGGTAAGGCTCTGAAGTGTTTGTCGTATGACAGGAGTTCAACAGATAGTGCGCATGGCTGACGCAGCGTGTGCTTGATGATGTATACTGATAAATCTCTTTCTGATTAGCCGCTGTAGAGCTGTGATTCCACACTCAGATACAGTGATATAAATACTTTGAGTGGTGCATTGAGGGGAACAATGCTAAAGTAGCTATGGTATTTGGAATAGTTTGGCTATTCTGTGGACCATTATATTGTTACAGGTTAATTACAATCAGATGCTTTAAACTAATAAACAATATGCAGTTAATTTCAGTCTATTTGTTAAAGCTGCGTCAGGGATGCGGATCTAAAAAAGAAAGGGAAACCACACTTGAACAAAAGCACTGCTTTGACGCTGGGTGCGGCCAGTTTGCAAAACCTAGCGGCGAAATTGTGTCCGTCAAGCATTTAGCTGGCATGAAAATGTGCGTGGCTTTATGCCAAGTTTAGATTTTATACATCGCGATTTGAGCGTGGAAACGGAAGTACACAACATTTTTGTGTGTATGCACCGTTTATACATGAGGCCCCTGCACTTGCTCCTCACCAAGCGTTTAACATTAGTCTACGTTCCAGTTTAATTTTCAGGGTCTCTCTTCAAATCAAAAAGATTTTCTTAAAATTTCTTTTCCACACATTTGTTTCTCACTCTGCCCTAACTACTGCTCCCAAGTAAACTTCTAGGATACACAAAATAGGATTATTAACATACTACATAACCATAGATGTATAAATATTAAACTGCAGCAATATGATAGCCCTTTTTTGTTTTATTTGCCCAATATGAATCCAGTGAACTTCTAAGGATTCAAACGGAAGGGCAAATGTTTTAGTGAATACCTTGCAATAACAGCCAATCAGGTACATCTAATCACAATTACTGGCAGTTCCCAGTAGGAGTAGTGGGGAGGACTAAATACAATGTGTATGAACTTAAGGCTTGGTGACCAATGAACATTTACAACTTTGCTCTATTACTTTCAGCATATATATTTTCTTCATAGAAAGCATTTCAAGTGGGGTGTCTCCACGCTTCAATGTGTTTGTCTGTGTACAGCAGGTTAACAAGTCACAGATTTTTCCTAAAAACACTATAGTCAGGGTAAGTGGCACTCTCCCAAGTACACTGTTGGGGCACATAAACCAGTATAGCACTACTGTGATAGGTCATCTATAGTTAACACCAGTCTTGTACCGAAAGGTGATAGGATACTCTAAAATACATGAATGCAAAAAAAAAAACCAAAAAACAATTAAAATTAAAGCTTTCTAAACAACCCATACATCTTACAAGCAGAAGATTCTAATCAGTGCCCTGTTGCTGGTAAGATGTTAATGTGAAATTGAATGATAAGGTTCACATGCAAAAAATACCAGAGTAATTGTCTGCCTCTGTTTTCACAGAACAACCTCAGCATGAAAGAGAAACCAGAACAATTTATATTAACTTAAACACTTCTGTTGGTGCCTTTTATTCCTCCCAGGTCCATGTCATCTGCAGAAGTAATGAGCATTCAGCTTTTGTCCAAATCAGGATCATTTATATCAATCATGAACAATGGGGGACCAACCACAAGACTCCTGTCTTGTCTTTACATTCTAACAAGTATGCGCTTTGGTTGTTTCATTTAAGCACTTCACCCACTTCTTCAGTGTCACTGACTTAGTGGAATGTTGTTTGGATAATTATGAACTGTTAATTATGTGCTATATGCCTTATTGCTCTTTCGATGCTTACATTAATTGCAAAGGTTGTGTTTATTACACATCTGAGGTGGGCCCTCAGGATGCAGAGAGGAGCAGTCTTTACAGACCATGGTTAGCTTGTCCAAATTTTTTTTCCAGATTCCTTCGGGCCAGCTCTTTTGAGATATCAGGTTATCCTTTAGCCTTTTAAGCAAAATATTTATCTATAGTTGCATGTTTTGAATTAAGTGTTTACTATTCTGTGCCTTCTTTTTTAGAATTCAGTGTCATTTAAATTTCACAATACAAAGATCCCCTAAAAGTAATTAAACCATTGCTTCATACTTCATGAAATTACTTGTGAATGGCAAATGCTACTGCTTATTTTAGTAATTGCTTTCTATACTTGTCATGTTAATACAAAGTACAGTGATTAAAAATACTAGATTACTGCATTTTTCATACATTTTGTTATTTTTTCAAGCACTCAATCTTTTAATAATAGTGTAACAGTGTGAAACAGATACAACATAAAAAATCCAATATGCAGGGGGTTTACACATAACCTACTCAGCAACAGTTTCCAACAGTCTATTTACTGGCATTGGATTTTAGCTATAATAAATATCTTTATTATTGAAAACATAAAGTACATCAGTCATAAAATGTTTTAACCTATAAAAGTATCATTCTAGCAAATGACAATGTTATTGTTACAATTCATGCTGCTAAGAAACAATACATTGTAAAGGATGTAAATATACACAATCAAAAACACATAATGAGCAAATTCCCCTTGCAGTCATAGCATATACCAGCATTGGTATGGTATCAGTCATTTTCAGCAAGGTTTTGATCCACCCAAAGTTCTTGAAATCTGTATTCATACTCCAATTAGAAAGTCCAATTAACAATCATCAACTGAAAACAGCTGCAGTAAAGGCCTGGCAAAGTATCACTAAAGTGGAAACCAAGCACTGAGATGACCAAGTCATTGACTGTGAAGGATTTTCAACCAAACATTGAAAATGATCATTATATTTATTAACTATTTACTTTTGAGCCCCTAAAAATAGCATGTACATATAAATATACTAGGGGGGCAAGCCCCCATGGCACCTTTGGTGCCCAACCCCCAGTTATGGCCAGTCGCTCACATTGTGAAGAGGGGGCCTGAATGCACCCCGAGGAGATGCGGTCGCTCCTCCGAAACCCCCTCTTAAATGGTAATACAATGGGAAATAAATACATTTTTTTACCTCCTCTTTGCTTGATCAGCTGCTGGATTGCTGCTGCTGCCATGCCACATGATCTGCATCTTGCACTGGGCTACAAACATTTAAAAGACTGTACAGCAGCTGACCTACTCTTTGTCTTTTATTTCCGGCCCCAGATGTAGTTAAATCTCTTGGCACAAAGCTTTGTCTTGCGGGATGTGAGTTCTTGATATTTTTTTGTTTATAATTTAAAAACGGAATAAGCATCTGAAAATCTAACAACATCACATTAAAGTTTGATAAATTCTGAAAATAATGATACCAAACATATATATGTAGGTTTTAAAATAAACCTGACTTAAAACGTGACAAATCGTTGCACTTTTAGGCTTAGGTTTTTATATATATATATAGTAGATATACGTATATAAATGACTCTCTTTTCTAAACAGCTCATACAATATTTTTGTTAAAACCCTTGAATTGAAGCTGAAAGTCTATAATTCAATCACATATTGATTGTTTTGTTTCAAATTTATTGTGGTGGTGTAGAGAGCCAAAATTATGAAAATTGTGTCACATAAACACTTATGGAGTTGACTACATGGGGAAAACCACATAAACAAGTAATATGTTTCAAAAAGATAACAGCTAACTCTCTGGCTGTTGGAAGTTTTTTTAATGGGCATAAAGTATGCATGTATACAAGTATACAAAAATTGTAGTAAATCCATTTGAATGAGATATAACAGTAAAACAAAATGGATAATTATTCTTGACAGTCAATTTAGTTTCTCTGTAATCAATACAGTGTCTCAATCATCTGTCCTTTTCTATGAAGGAAAAAATGTGAGTATGAAATTATTTGATGGAATAATAAACCAATTTTTCAAATGTTCTTAAATTTAATTTTCCACACCTTCCTGCTCAGGTTTAGATAAAGCATAAATTTTAACCCTGGATAACAGAAAGTAATAATTCAATTCAGCTAAAAATTCAATAGATGCACAGTCATCTCTCTATAATTCTTGGAATTGGTATTTATTGAAAGCATCTTTAAAGTTTGAGTATTTACTTGGAAGGGTATTACTGATACGCACAGTCAAGGAAACACTTTATATACATGTTTTTAACAGTACAAACTCCTTTGCTTAGAGTCTTTCTACTGCTAATCAATATAAATTGAGTTATTTCCTTGAAGCTATTAAAAACTGAGAATAAGCTCTGGTATCAAAGAAGAAATCACAAAAAAGGTAATGCTTTCTTGATACAGTAATCTGATTTTATACTGTATGGGGTGTTGTACTTTCTGTAAGACCACTCTTAATTGATTTTCCATCAATTACTACTACAGACAGCGTAATTTTCAATGGGATTGAATGCATTTCTAATGTGGATAATAAAGAAGCACTAATAACATTTCAGCTGCAACACCTTCAATTAGTGTGAAAATTTCCTTGTAAGGCTCGGACAACAATGACAACAACAACATTTATTTGTTTGTGACATTTTCATTCAAATTACACGGATCAAAATTGTTTACAAGATGCAAAAAAAGTAGTTACATACAAAGAAAAACAAATTAAAATTAAATAAGAATAATTCTTCATAAATTGTCATTCATTCATTGTCTAACCCGCTATATCCTAACACAGGGTCACGGGGGTCTGCTGGAGCCAATCCCAGCCAGGTAGGAACAAACCCGGGCAGGGCGCCAACCCACCGCAGGGTACACACCCACACACCAAGCACACACTAGGGACATTGCATTTAAAAAATTTGGACATTGGCTCAGCGCCCTAGGAACCAAGTTACTGAACTATTCTATAACATTTCAGTAATTATTTACCACTCGGATGCTGAATTTTCTGATCATAAAACGGGTCATTATAATAGGAATTGATGAGAAGAATTCATAGTTAATTGCAGAATAATATTTGAGCATTCCTCTAGAGTGCCTAGAGTGCACGATTTAGCTCAAAAACGATTCAGCAATTCGTCATCTCATAACAGGGTTAAGTTTCGAGTTTGGCATTTTCCGTCCAACCATTTTAGCTCTAGACCATCCCCAAGAAAGTATGACAAACAAACGCAGACAGACACATGCCCATCATTGCGATATCAATGTTTTCCGTATCAGAGGACCCTAAAACACTGAGATTCATCGAAAAACGGAGATCAAAAGACAGATTATGGTGGGGGAGGGCACAAAACGATAATGCACACTTACATAAGATAGATATATAATTATGAGAAATAGAGTCCTTTAATATAAAAATGATTTTTTTAAGTGTCAAAATGTGGTTCCAATGATATGGTTAGTTGGCCAGGGAGAACAGAAAAATAAAAAAAAAAACTGATGCAGAGAGAAAAACCATATGTGCATTCTGCCTAACATACAGTAAATGTTCTTAAGCAGCTATTTATTTATTTTTTTCCCCACACTAAAAGAACACCTCTATACTTGTTTCATGTTTAGTGCCACTACTCAACTCACTGTCATTATTTTTAATCAAAGCATCTAATACTTTTTAACAATACCCCCTTATTTTTTGTATGTCAATGACCAAATCAACTATTTACTTATAGATATCTGAGGTAAGCTCAAACACATTATCTTTTTTGAGCTTAATTTTACACTTTTCCAGTTTCTTTATCTTGCACAAATTCCTTAATTGGTTAGCTACGTACGTGTTTTTAGGCGACTGTGACCAACATGGTGGCAGCTTCTTATCACCACAGTTTAGTGTTTTTGAAGTTTGCTATTTCAGCTAAAGCTAATTTTAAATATTATTGGCACCTGAACTGTAGATTATTGAAGGATTTGGTTACTGTTATGTAGTTTGGCTGTTTTTGGAAGTCTTGGAAGACTAAAAGCCATAATCAGTCTGTTATGTGCAGACTACAAAATTCTTTTCAAAGCATTAGTTGTCCATTTGAGAACAGTAATAAATCACCTCATTTCAACATTTTCTTTGTCCAGGATCTGGGGGCTGCTTCCAGGATTTTTGGCTTTAAGGGAGTTTTGATTTCTCTTGATTAGAGTGGACGATCAATATCTTTATAAACTTTTAAAGACTTTTTGAATTAGAAATTTGAATTTGAATTTTTGGGTAATCCTTTTTGAACGTCATACAACTTTTGTATTCAAATGTATTTAGTGTGTTTAAAATTAATGGTGGACTGGGCTGTCCCTAGTTTTCACTGTCTGTAGAGCCTTTGCTTCATCAGCTTAGGTGCCAACTGCAAGTTCTGACAATTCCATATTGCCCTGGAGAGTCCTTCGAGGCTGCACCCTAAGCTGATGACATCTCAGTATTTATCACAAATTGTAATACTGTCAGAACCCTGTGCTGCTGTTTAATAGCATTTGAAGTTGTGTTATAAATGTAATACATTTCTAATGAGAAACTGGGATAACACAAAACCTTCAGAACTTCTAGGAAGACTACAGTGGAATAGATCAGCTTTTAAATATCTTGGCCTCTTTATCTCAGATCCCAGAACAGCAGATGACAATTGGTACGGAGTGCTGGATCATGTCCACGGCAGATTACAACAATGGAGATGGTTAATTTGCAAAATACCATTCTGTGAAAGGGTACTCATTGATTAATAACCTAGTCTGTTCTATGTTGTGGTACAAATTTTGGTGTGTTGACTCCCCAACTTTGTTATTAAAAGAGATACAGAAAATATTACTTGACCTTTTCTGGGATGGCATGCACTGGGCAAGGAGAGGAGTGATGTGCCCATAGATGAAGGAGGTCAGGGACTGGTGGATGTTTTCTGCAGAACAGAAACCTTTAGGCTTCTTGCCTTACAATGGTTGCTTTATGTCCCTGAAACACTGTCCTGGAGATACCTAGGATTTGCTTTCTATCATTTGTTGGGGGATTTAAATTTTGAGACATATTTATCTTGTTGTAACTAGCAAATTTGCTTTATTGGTTTTAACATTTTCTAATTTGTGACTGTTCCTTTTTGGTTTTTAGAAGAGCCATTAATAGGGAATGAGATTTCAAAGTGTCCACTTTTGGAATCAGCTAGTTTAATTTGTACACTAGTTAAAATAGGAATTACTAAGGGTTTTTTGATAAGAATAAATGAATCTGGAAGGCTGCATTTGATATAGATGCTGAGTTGGGTGTAAGATTGGTGAGCTTGGTCAGAGCTCTGCTGGGCCAGATACAAATGGCACTCAGTAAACTGGGGGCTGAACCACTGTGTGAGGAAATCATATCTATAGAAGAGGATTCAGAAATCGAAATTCTTATGAAGCCCAATGCTGTAGACTTTGCCAATTGCCCAGGGAAAATGTTGCAGATTGATGGGGATGGGCTTGTTATTTAACTATTTAGGGAAGAAATCTTTATATAAAATGTGTGTGAAATTATCACATTTCCATGCTTTAAAGGATTTGCAAGACACTAGGTGGAGGAAATTTTTAAAATTAAACATCACAGCTAAACCTGTTTGGAGAGCTTTATACTGATAGAAAAAAAGGTGGGCATTTTACAGTGGAGGGTGCTACATGGAGCCATTGCTACAAATTCTTTATTATTCATTGTGGGGTCTACTGACACCCTTATTACCATTACTTATATCATTATTACTGATACCATTATTACAGATACTAATACTGATACCATTATTATTCATTTTGGGGTCTACTGATATCATACTGATACTATGCCATGCTTGTCCGTTCTGTTCTCAAAAGAAAATTATTTTTTATTTCTTTGCACTGTGCTGTAGATTAACACCTTTTTTGAGTTCCATGTTCCTTATTTTGAAAAGTTTTACTTTTCTGAAAATATATTTATTTTATTTCCAAAAAAATGAAAAGCAAGCATTTGATTGCCACATCTTTTCTAGGACAGGCCAATTTAGCTATTTTAAGAACAAGAAGAAATACAAACAAGAATGCATTGACTACTGATGTGCTGGTGATTCAAGCAGATTGAAAGTAGAATTTGCTTATTATAAACTCACAGATGACTAAAATATTTTTAAATGTTTCTGGAGTATTGAGGAAAGGTTGTGCGCTGTGGATAAGGGTGAATTAATTATGGATTGGTGTTGGTATGTTGCGCTTCAATAGTGGCAATTTTATTTTGTTTTTCTTTTGTTGTGTGATTATTTTTGTGATGATCTACTGTTTTGTTGTTTATGTTTATTTTACATAATTATTTGAATTTATGTGTAGAGTAGGAGTAGTGGTGGAGTAAAGTAATTATATATTTTTTTCTATTATTGAGCATAATAAAGTTTTTTAACTCTTTGAGGGCTGAATATTTTTTCCAGAAAACTCAGTTTTCAGAAAAGCACACAAAGCAATGGTTTCACACATTAATCAACCTAAAACATCTGTTACTATGTGCTGTGGCTGCTGTTGTCGTGTATTTGGCATCTCTGTGGCTGCGCAGGGGTACCTCAATGGCCAGCAGGAATGCACGGTGGGCTGGCTGCCTTGGCTGTCTTTGCACAGCAGGTAGGCAGTGGTGGCAGCCACAGTGTGACACAATATGGTTTGTACCTCTGGTCATCATGAGTGATGGTCCTCCCAGGCAAATGCTGCTGTAGGTGCATCAGCTACCCAAACGTTTTCAGCACCACAAGATCAGCTGGGGACTGATCGGCTGATGCCGGTACCTCACTTATGTTTTCAATCTCCATCTCCTGATCACTTGCATTAAATTTCAAGTCCGACAAGTCAGAGTCAGATTCAGCGATAATATGTAAAATGTCCATGGAGTATTATAATTTGCATATCCGCTTTAGTCTCTTGCCATTTTAGAAATTGTTTGCTCTTCATTACTTACGCATGGAATCTTGGTCAAATCAAAAAAGCAACTTAACTTTCCTAATAGCAAAGAGAGTCGAACTAAAATGGAATGGTGAGTTTTGTCGCAGTTTACAGCCGATTACCATCCTCTACCCCTGAATTTTGACAAAAGTCGACATCAGCCCTGAAAGAGTTAAAAGAGCCTATTGTTCAGATTGCATTACATCAATTATTAAATGTAAACGTCTCATCTTGGGAAACCTCATTGTGAAAGTCAAAGTTTATGTTCTACCACAGAAAGCCCATCCTTTCATTATCCGTACTTTGCCATAGATGAAGCTCCTAAGTGTATAGTGTGCTTTGTTGGTCTTGATAAAATGTTCACCAGCATTCTCCCTTGTTTTTCAGCTCAACCTTGTGGCCTGCTGATACAGTAGATCACTAGCTGCCTCTGTTTATTTCAGTATCCTCAGCCTCAACAATAATGTATTTTTATGTGAAACAATAAGGCCAGTCTAAGCATTTGCACTTCTAAATTATTACACATCATACAATCAAAAACTTTTCCCCAAGTTCTGCCTATAACTATGTGCAATACACAAGAGAAGTACTGATGCCCAGCACAAACTGCTTTATTAAAAATAACCATAAAATATATATTTCAAAGAAAAATATCTCACGTCATCTTATCTCTTCACATTATCTGGAACCATTAGTCCTGACAACAACCGCGGTGGCAACAGGCTAAGCAGGTCAGCCCAAACATTCTCATCCCCAGCTACAGATTTCAGCTCTTCATTGTGAATTCCCTGGTGTTCACAAGCCAACTGATAGATAATCCATTCAACGTGTACTGGATCTGCTGCTGGGTGGAAAGTGCTAGGAGCAGCTCAGGGGGAGCTGTCTGGGGGACATCCCTATGACTTACCCAAACTATCTCAACTGACTAGTCTCAACCCAGTGGAGTAGCAGCCCTACTTTGAGTCTCTCCCAACTTGCTGAACTTCTCAGCCTACCATGAAGTGCCAGCACAGCAGCACTGCCAAGGAACCTCATTTCTGCTACTTGTGTTTGAGATCTCATTCTTTTTGCATATGACGATAGGTAAGGACAGCAATGTAGCCTAATCAATAAAGTGAGAGCTTTGTCTTTAGGCTCAGCTCCCATTTCAACAGCATTGCTGTTGCTGTTCAAATCCACTTGTTGTTTGCACTTCTTTGATCACTCAGTAACAAGATCCCGAGATACCTGAACTCCTCCTCTATGGGTAGTTTTCCCCACTTAACTGGTGACAGTAATCCACTCTTTTTTGAGAGAGAACCATGAACTTATTTTCTTATTTTTTATTAAAATGATTATTTAATAAAAATGTATATGTCTATACTATGTATAATATATACAGTACAGGCCAAAAGTTTGGACACACCTCCTCGTTCAATGTGTTTTCTTTATTTTAATGACCATTTACAGCACTCCAACACTCTCCTTCTTGGTCAAATAGCCCTTACACAGCCTGGAGGTGTGTTTGGGGTCATTGTCCTGTTGAAAAATAAATGATCGTCCAATTAACCTGACTTCTGCACAACACAACTGCTGGTCCCAACCCCTTTGATAAAGCAAGAAATTCCACTAAATAACCCTGATAAGGCACACCTGTGAAGTGAAAACCATTTCAGGTGACTACCTATTGAAGCTCATTGAGACTCCCTGAAGTTTGCCCGGAATGCTATTGTTTCCGTTGGTAGCCGCTCGGCGAACAGTCCCATACCACAGGAGCCCTACTTTGTTTTGGAGAATAATCTGTTGTATCGAGTCGCAAGGCATGAGGGCGAGGTACAGAAGTTGTTGCTAGTACCGCGTACGTTCCAGCAGGAGGTTTGCGAACTAGCTCATGCCCACCTCCTAGGCACCCATCTCGGGGCCGAAAAAATCCTGGAGAGGATAAAACTCTGTTTCCATTGGCCCGAAATTAATGAGGAGGTCCGACGTTTCTGTCAGTCCTGCCCGGAATGCCAGACACGTCAGATACCTAGGAGGGGCCGTGCTCCTCTCGTTCCAATACCCCTAATTGACATTCCTTTTGATAGGATCGAGGTAGACCTCTTAGGACCCCTGGAGCCCTCGAACCATGGCCATAAGTACATATTGGTCATGGTCGATTACGCGACTCGGTACCCAGAGGCGGTTCCACTGCGCTCTGCAGACACAAAGAACATCGCACGGGAGTTGGTCAGCCTTTTTTCTAGAGTGGGAATACCCAAAGAAGTCCTCACGGACCAGGGTACACCCTTTACCTCGGATACGTTCAGGGAGGTTGCCAGGTTACTTCGTATCAAGCATCTGAAGACATCTGTCTATCACCCGCAAACCGACGGGCTGGTAGAACGTTTCAACCAGACCCTTAAGCAGATGATCCACAAGGTAGCTAGCGCGGACGGTAGGAACTGGGACTTGCCTCTCGTGCTTTTTGCTTACCGGGAAGTGCCTCAAGCCTCCACGTGTTTCTCCCCATTTGAGCTACTGTATGGGCGCCAGCCCCGTGGATGTTCGGACATAATAAAAGAAGGATGGGAAGCCAAGGCTCTACCCTCCACTAACGTGTTAGAGTTTGTGTGACAGTCTAAACAAAATCAGACCTGTGTTAAAAGAACACATGACTCGCGCGCAAGCACGGTGTTATAATCGTAACTCGACTCTCCGGGAATTCTACCCTGGGGATCGGGTGATGGTGCTCGTTCCCACTTCCCACTCCAAATTATTAGCCCATTGGCAGGGCCCATACGAGGTTAAGGAGAGAAAAGGGCTCGTCGATTATTTGGTGAAACAGCTGAATCGTCGACCAAGTGAGAGGGTATACCATGTGAACTTGTTGAAGCCTTGGAGAGACAGGGAGGAACCTCCCGACTCCGGTAGGACCCTCTCCCTTTTCGCAGGCACATCAGCCCTTAACCTCGGTCCAGATCTAACATCCCTTCAGCGGCAGGAGCTGGAACAAGCGATCCTGGCCGTCCCCGAAGTGGTGAACGAGTCACCTGGCCGTACTTCACTGATTGAGCACAACATCATCACCAAGCCTGGAGTGGTAGTCAGGGACCGACACTATCGCCTCCCGGAAGCAAAACGTGCAGAGGTAGAACTGGAAGTCCAACGGATGTTGGACATGGACATTATTGAGGAGAGTCATAGTCCGTGGTCTAGTCCTATTTTTCTCGTTTCCAAACCGAATGGCTCCTGGAGATTCTGTAACGACTTTAGACATCTTAACCAGGTCTCCAAATTCTATGCCTACCCGATGCCCAGGGTAGACAACCTCATTAAGAGATTCGGTATGGCTTGATATTTGACTACCCTTGACATAACTAAAGGGTACTGGCAAATTCCCCTAACGGTATCCGCCAAAGAGAAAACTGCCTTTAGTACCCCTAGTGGGCATATGCAATATAAGGTCGTTCCATTTGGGCTGCACGGGGCACCAGCGACCTTCCAACGTCTGGTAGACAGAGTGCTTAGGCCCCACCACTCCTATTGTGCTGCCTACCTGGATGACGTGATCATCTATTCCGGCCCCTGAGAGGAGCATCTATTGCAGGTATTCGCTGTCCTCGCGACACTAGCGAAGGCCGGCCTCCGCATCAATACCTGCAAATGCTTCTTCAGCTTAAAGGAGGCCAAGTATTTAGGCTACCTAGTGGGACGGGGACAGGTGAAACCACAATGCTCCAAAGTGAAAGACATCCTGGAATGGCCCCGTCCGAATACCAAGAGACAGGTGCAGGCCTTCTTGTGGTTAGTGGGATACTACCACTGGTTCGTGCCCCGCTTTTCTAAAAGGGCAGCACCCTTGACTGATCTAACAAAGAAAGGGGCTCCTTTATATGTGGTATGGAACGATAAAACGGAACGAGCATTCAGTGACCTAAAGAAGGCCCTGACCTCGGCACCAATATTAATACCCCCCGACTTTTCTCTGCCCTTTATTCTCCAGACCGATGCTTCGGACACAGGCCTGGGCACCGTGTTGAGCCAAAGCGTCGATGGTGTCGAGCACCCCGTGATCTACCTGAGCCGGAAACTGCTGGACCGGGAGACCAGGCATGCAGCAGTGGAGAGGGAAGCCTTGGCCATTAAGTGGGCGGTGACTCATCTGAGGTATTACCTGTTGGGTCACGAGTTCACTCTGGTGACTGACCACGCTGCCCTCCAGTGGATGTCACTTCATAAGGAGTCAAACCCCCGAGTCACCAGGTGGTTTTTGGACCTCCAGCTCTACAAGTTTACCGTTACTTATCATCGGGGGAACCTTCAGGCCAATGCCGATGCCCTCTCCCGGGTTCATGACCTCTCGGTTCGGTCCGCCCGACCTGATGGGTCTTGGCTGAGGGGGGGTTGTGCCACGCACGTGCGAGTAGGGGACCGCATATGAACCTAAACGGTAGCGTAAAGTCATATGCCAGAACGGAATGGCGGGGTACTAGCATTTCTCTCTTTATTTCCTGCAGAAAGAAAGACGCACCGCCACCATGACTAACCATTCACTAACCACGCATCGCCACTTCCGCCCTCCCTCTGTCAACTCCTGATGACGTCAGCAATCCCAACATCCATCTCGGCTCCTTCCCAGCATACCTCTCTCTACTTCCGGTCCCTCTTCATAAATATTTCCTACTTCGCCATTTTGACTGTCAACTGGATGGTGCAATTGTGTACTGATTTTGACGAAATATTCTTATTGCAATTATTTTTTACAGTATACGGGGCCGGAAACCCCAAACCTTTATGCTCATTTGTCTTTCTTTTCACTATATATATATATATATATATATATATATATATATATATTTGTGTGTGTGTGAGAAAAGAAAAGAAAGAAAGAGATAGAAAGAGATCTTTAGTTTCAGCTCAGCTTAGCATGGCCATTCTGAGCAGTATGAATTAAATGGCCATGGTTAATTCCTGCATGGCTTAGTGGCAATAAAAGCTTAATAGACTTCTTTTTATCTGTCAGTGCTAAATAGCTCTTACATAAGTGAAGCTACGTCTCATAGGAGCTATTTTGTAGTTTGCTTTAACTATTCCTATTCTTTATCAAAGTGTTTCCAATTTATTATCATTATTGAAACTTTAAAAGCTATGAGCTGTTAGTGGTACATTACAGACCATAAACTAGACATTTACAATAATGCGGCTTATATGTTCTCTGATTTGAATGGTTCCAACTGCAAACAAGGTCATTTTTTTAGGTCACAAATTATTTTCAATAAAGTGAAAATGAAAAAGAAAAATGATTGAATAAAAAGAAAAAATAAACACTGTACATCTCCAAGTCCAGGGCCTACACAAAATTTCTCATAGAAACTCTTATTATTTAGATGTAACCTAGTTTTGCAGTTCAATATTTGCTCTACAGTATAAGTTCTAAGATGGAGTAATAACACTGAAGGACTTGTAAATGTTGCTCTTGCATGTCTATACTTTGAAAATGATTTACATTTTAAATTCCTTTTTGAACACCACAAAGATGGTGATACCCACACCAGAGCAGAATAACTCGTTTTTTACATGTCTTTAAAAACACCAGCAGCACCAATGACATAGAAAATCTGCACAAAACATTACTAAAACAATTTCTAAAAAATGGTAATAAATTCACTTTCAATTTTACAGCACTATATAAATGGACTAAAACCTCAAGATAAAATATACAAGAAAGCCATCTCTTTAAGTTTCAAAAATAAATAATGAACTCTTTAAAATTAGTTATAAATTAAACCATTAAATATGATTAAATGTCGCATGGAAGAATAATGTAACAAGAGTTGATTCTGTGTTATATGCCATGCAATCTTTAACTGATTTCTCATGTTTTGTAAAATGGGAAGTTATCGCTATCAGTATTCCTAACTGTTATTAATCAGGTAGTTAATTAGGCAGACCGGGCAGCAAGGGACCTTGTGTTTTTGGTTTTGCAGAAGGGCTCAACGCTGTTAAGTCAACTCAGGAGTTGTAAGAGTGACTTGACGTAACACCTGTCATTTCCAACAAGTTTAAAATAATACATTCACAATTGAGAAAGTATTCCGATTGGTTATTTGAATATTACACTGGCGACGAGGTGGTTGAATCTTAAGAGATACTATTACAGCGGGTAATGGCGACATATGGGAAATTTCTGAGTTTGATTCAGAGCCGGATGTCTGGCAACAATATATAGAACGACTGGAATATTACTTCGAGGCCAATGACATCGCCGACAGCAAAAGGAGAGCAATATTTCTAAGTGCATGTGGCGATAAAGTGTACGGACTTTTAAGAGACTTATGTCAGCCCTCAAAACCATCTGAGCTCACATTTCCTCAAATTGTCTCTTTACTTACGGATCATTTTGCCCCCAAACCCAGCTTGATTGTTCGAAGATATAAATTTCATTCCAAAATGAGGAACGCAGACTAGTCGGTGTCGGATTTTGTAGCCAAACTGCAAAGGGCATCTGAGTTTTGTGAGTTTGGTGGCAATTTGGAGGACATGATACGAGATAGACTGGTATGCAGCATAAATGATGATCGAATGCAACGTCGGTTACTTGCAGAAACGGAACTTCCTTTGAAAAAGGACATGGAAATTGCACTGGCTATGGAAGCGGTGGACAAAGATGTCTTGGCTTTACAACAGCAGCTGCAGATTGTAAGTACGGAAGACATTAAAGTGCATAAACTCCATTCCTTTCAGACCAAGGAGAAGGACAGTGTTTCCTGTTTTCGTTGCGGGGGCAAGCACAATAGTGTTCACCGAACTGTTCAGTGCCATTTCATAACTGCAGTATGCAGTTGGTGTCACAAGAGGGGGCACTTAGCGAGGAAATGTTTAATCAGAGCGCAACACGATGACAAACTAGAAAATAAGTTGACCAGAAAGGATAATACAGCTAATTTTCTGGATGATGAAAAGAAGGAAAGTGAGGATGAAAAGGCATTCACACTGTGTCAACTAACAAACAACAAAGTTTCACCATATAAAGTCACACTAGAAATAAATGGGCAAAACATTGAAATGGAAATTGACACAGGTGCATCAGTCACCATACTGAGTAAAGAGGCTGGCAGACGACTGGGAGCTGTCGAACTGCAGGAAGCTGATGTGTCATTATGGACATATACTGGAAATTTGGTTCCTGTGTTAGGCAGACTACGGGCTCAAGTCAAATTCAAAGAACAACAGAAGGAATTGCCACTGTTGATTGTGAGAGGTAACGGGTTAAATCTTATGGACCGAGACTGGTTAAGAGAGATTAAGCTCAACTGGGGGTGAAATATACAGAGTATATACTGCCCCTGAGACTTTGGAGTCAGTGTTGGAAAGACACAGAATGGTATTCAAAGAGGGACTAGGAACACTGGTGGGGACAGAGGCAAAGATTTATGTGGATGGGGAGGTTCAGCCTAGATTCTTCAAAGCCTGTCCATTGCCGTACAGTTTGAAAGACAAGTGGAAAAAGAATTACAGAGACTTCAGAGTTAGGGTATTATAGAACCTGTATGTTTTTCAGAGTGGGCTGCGCCAATAGTACCTGTAGTAAAGGCTGATAGAATAATTTGCATCTGTGGAGATTACAAGCTCACTGTGAACCAAGTTTCCAGACTGGATAATTATCCAATTCCCAAAACAGAGGACTTATTGGCAGAGTTAGGAGGTGGTCAGAAGTTTACGAAATTAGACCTCTCCCAGGTCTATCAATAATTAGTGTTAGAACCAGGGTCCCACAGGTACACAACAATTAATACACATAAAGGATTGTTTCAGTATACGCGACTCCCATATGGAGTGTCATCCAGTCCTGGGATATTTCAGCGTACTATAGAAAATATTCTACAAGGCATCCCTCAGGTAGTAGTACAAATTGATGATATTTTGATTACGGGAAAGGACAATAAATGTCATCTTGAACACCTTGATGAAGTACTGGCAAAGTTAGCTTCAGCTAATGGTGTTGGACAGCTATGGAAGACAGGGCTTTTCAGAAAGCCAAAGAAGCATTACAGTCCGATCAGTTATTAGTTCATTTTGAGGAGGGGAGGGAACTGTACCTATCTTGTGACACTTCACCTTATGGGGTGGGAGCAGTCCTCTCTCACAGGTGGGAAGATGGAACAGAAAGACCCATCGGTTATATGTCTCATACCCTGACTAAAGCTGAGAGGGGTTATTCACAACTTGAAAAAGAAGCATTAGCCATAATCTTTGGCCTGAATAAGTTCCATCAGTACCTTTATGGGAAATCATTTGTAATTGTGACAGATCACAAGCCCTTGATAGGACTGTTTGGGGAACAGAAGGGGGTCCCACAGTTAGCAGCAGCACGCATTCAGCGCTGGGCATTGACTCTAGCTTCTTATGAATATACTTTAATGTATAAAGAAGTAATTACACTAACATACCCCATATCTAACAAGTCCCCCTCTAAAAAGGGATATCTGAAAGCATATTATGCCCTGTCAAGTATTTGATGTCATAGATGTTATAGACTTTTTTTGCATTTACTTGCCCAAATTTTTGAATTTTATCTATTTTCACATTGCCACTTTATTTAGCAAGAGTGCTGCCATTTTGTGTATTTTTCAATGATTGCTGCTGTACAATTACAATTACATCCACAAGAAGACAGGATGTTCTGTTATGTGATGTCATCATCTAGTCAGTTTAAATGATGGTGCTCTGCTACCTGTGTTGTCCAAGAGTCTTAAATGTACAAATGTATGTATATATTTAGAGACCCTTCTCCATTAAGAAGTCATTTCTCCAAAGTCTACCTCCATTTCAAATGTAATAGAACAGTGTGACCTTATATTGGTACATTTCTAAAAAACATTATTAATCCCAACATATACTAAAATTGTTTTTATCTTCTTTGAGTATGTTCACTTTCTGCCTAATTTGTTCTGTTTGGTCCAGCATTGTGGTATTTGTACATACTATTGTGGTATAGTTTAAATAGATGCCTGTACTCCCTCGAAGTAATAGGGATAATTGTAATGAAATTGGAAAAAACTCAAAAGTAGCAGGTCAGAACCATGAAAACTTTTACAGGTCACCAAATGCAAACATCTAGCAGTCAAAATTGGTTCCTAGTTATTGTTAATTTATGCAGAAAGTGTTGTGTGTCAAACCCTAAGTACAGAACTAGACAGGAAGTTAAATTTGAAAAATACTAATTCAAAAGTCCAATGGATCTTGATTTCTATTTTTTTAATTGATTTTCTATTTACAATTAATCAGCATTTGCATATTTAATAAAAAATATCCATAAAGTAATGTAAATGAAAACTAACCATAAACCCTGTTAAGGATTTTTTGAGAATATCCACAATCTTGGACACTAATCCTTGTGTAGCTCTAGTTTATATGTTATCTGCTGACTATTATACATTTTAAGAGACTTAAAAAGCATAGCGTGAAGTATCAGATCCCCTACATTTTATATATACAATCATATGAAAAAGTTTGGGAACCTGTGACAATGCGGGTTCTGCTCCATGATCCCATCCACTGTCCGGGAGCCCTTGAACCCAACACAGTCGATAGTTATAACCAAGATGAGCTAGACACTGAGGCAACAACATAGCAAGGGGATGATGTATAAATGTGCAAAAGTGCTTTTATTAAAATAGTCAACAAAAACAAAGTGTTCAAATTAGTGCAGTGATTCTAAATGTTTTCATCAAATAAATAATTAAAAAACAAACGTGGAGGTTTAAAACAAAATAGAAAAAACACAATCCTTTATAAGCCGAGGTTAAACCGTTGCTGGAAGCAGTCCTTAAAATCAATAAGCCTGGTGCTTCTTTTAAACTAGCGTCTCACCGGCTTCTCCCGTTTGGGCCCTGCAACAGGCGAGACGCTCTCTCTGTAGCTGTCCATTCTCACACACGCACGGGTCTGGAGTAATTCCGATCCTGGCTTCGGTCTGGCACTCATCCCGGGCCCGAGACTTGGAATCCTTGGCATCCAGGACGCTCACACCAAGGACTTCTCCACCAAGCCTCCCGACTCCCGCTGCCATCCCAGCCTTACAGAGCCAGTCGCCATTCACTGGTCACTCCCGCTACTCGTTCACTCAGCGGAAGTGACCACTACTACACCTCCCGGGTGTCGGCCTAACACCCTGGCTTCCCATACAGTTGTCTGCGAGGGTTCGTTTGCTCGCCCACCCACACCGGCTCTCTCTCTCTCTCTCTCTTTCTCACGCATCCTGGTTTTTCCAGCCACATCCGTCTTTCTTTTTCTTTCCTAAGAACTAAGCACTAAACCTTCTCCTATTATCTCTTCAGACCAGCCACGGGAAAACCTATCTGAACCAAGAACGTCACTCCCAGTTCCGGTAACCCTACATCACTTCCGGGGACCCTACATCACTTCCTGTTTGACCACTTAAAACCGCCATCTTTTCCATCCTTGAGCAGTTCTGTTTTGGACTCCGTACTATCAACAACTACTTGTGCAGCTAGGAATATTATACGGGTGGCTGCCCCAAACCTTTTTCTACATGTCTCAAGTCTGTTCCTTTTACAGTGGTGTTGTCAGCAGGATGATGGCCTCCTGGAGAGAACGGAGGATAAACCTTAACCTAGGCTCGACACACGCTCATAATCCAACAAAATATCAGATGGGTAAGTACTGCTCCCGAGTTGCCGAGTGGGCGTCAGTCGGGGCATGTCGGGGAAAGCTTGAGTATGCTTTGACCCATCATCCTATTAAAGGTCTGGGGAAAAATAGCCCCAGGAACCACAGACTAGAGCCAAGTGCGTCAGGGGACGCACTGAGTTGTTATTATGGCCTCCTGGGTGTGGGGACTGCCTCATCATATCCCACAAAGGGCAAGCCCTTTAATAAAGATGGGAGAAGCCCAGGCTGGCAGGTGAGAAACATAATGGCCTGGACATTTAACCCTGTTAAGGCAACCAAGAAATAGGCCATGGCTTTATGGGCTAAGGTGATTGGTTGGCTACAACCACATGAAAAATCCAGCCACCAAATAGCGGAGCAGGTGGCCTGAGCTTTATTGCTCCGAAGTCTACCCAGGAAAATCTCCCAACCGGCCTGGGAATATACTGATATTGTCTTGCTAGTCGAGACAATAGATCACCTGAAGGCGGAAACAGGCTTGGGAGGGTCAGAATGGGACTCGGGCGAACCCGGTGTGCTTGCGTCCCTAATACAGAGTCCCGTGGCTATAATGCGAAGCATATTCGAGTGGACCCTGGGACACGCCGGCAGGCCCTGCAAAGCAACGAAAGGGTCTGCGGGGTGATGTGGGAGGAGGCACAGTGCGCTTTCGCTAATCCACTGGCCTGTTCGCATACGGGAGAAGTGCAAGTAAATGGAATTAAAGTAATCACTTTATTTGATTCCAGCAGTAACAACTCTATTGTTGCTTGCCATCTAATATTACCGGGATAATGGTGTAAGAATAAGACCCGCATTACCTGTATTCACGGGGACGTCTGGTATTACCTATCTGCCAACTGCTATATATATCAGGACGGCATAGTGAAAGGGTTGACGGTGGCAGTGACAAATAATCCTCCCTTTCCGGTGATACTAGGAAAAGATTGGGCCGTCATAAATAGCGGTAATACAGTCACTTCTTCTCCTCAATCACTTGGTCTAGTCACGGACCCTCAACTTCCCCCACGCCGTGTATACATCTAGCTGAGGAGCGGACTTCGACCTCTAGTGATGACAAAGAAACACCAGGGACGTTGCAACTTGAGACGTCATCAGCAAGCGCTCAGACAGCTCGGGATGAAACCCTGCCCCTTGAGGTCGAATCCGATCCTCTCTCACGTATGCAGTTTCAATTCAGGCAGACGCCGGCTTCATTTAAAAGGGAGCAATGGAATGACAACTCCCTTAAATTTGCAAAGAATGCAGTCGTTCTGATAGATGGCCAACGCACCTTACATCCAATGCCACAGGGTCCTCACTTTGTGCTCAATAATGATCTGTTATACCGGGTGGCAGAGCATGAGGGGCAGATGAGGTCGCTGTTGTTAGTACCGGCGACAGGTCTGTGAACCAGCACATACCCATCTGCTGGGAGCCCATTTGGGCCCTGAAAAAACACTTGAGAAAATTAAACTCTGATTTTTTTGGCCCGGGATTAACGAGGAGGTTTACCGCTTTTGCTCTTCTTGTCCAGAGTGTCAATTGAGGCAAATTCCTAGGAAGGACCTTGCTCCTCTAGTTCCCTTACCCTTAATAGATATCCCTTTTGAATGTATCGGGGTCGACCTAGTGGGACCCCTAGAGCCCTCAGGCAGAGGTCATAAATATATAATGGTTCTGGTAGATTATGCTACCCGGTTTCCAGAGGCTGTACCGCTGTGCTCAGCTACCTCAAAAGCTATCGCATGGGAATTAGTCAGGGTATTTGCGCGTGTCGGAATCTCAAAAGAAATCCAGATGGATCAAGGGACTCCTTTCACCTCGCAGACGTTCAGGGAGACTGCCAAGCTACTTCAAATAAAGCATTTAAAGACCTTGGTATATCATCCTCAAACCGACAGTCTTGTAGAGAGGTTTAATCAAACTCTTAAACAGAAGTAGTCAATGAGGACGGAAGGAACTGGGATCAGCTCCTCCCCCTCATCCTTTTTGCATATCGGGAAGTCCCACAAGCCTCCACAGGGTTCTCACCTTTTGAATTGCTATATGGACGACAACCCTGGGGCATATTAGATGTTTTTAAAGAAGGATGGGAGGAAGAGACCCTCCCATCAACAAATATATTAGAGTACATCGCGCAGTTACGCGATAGAGTTGAGAAAATTAGACCCATATTGAAAACACACATGGAAAAGTGATACGTCTCTGTGGGAGTTCTGCCCGGGAGACTGTGTCATGGTTTTAGTTCCTACCTCTCATTCCAAATTATTGGCTCAATGGCAAGGCCCTTATGAAATTAAGGAGAGGAAGGGGTTGGTCGACTATTTGGTGAAACAGCCGAATCGTCAACCCACCGAGCGGATTTATCACATCAATCTGCTGAAACCGTGGAAGGGCAGGGATTCTGAACCCTCCTCCGGACAGCTCTGCTCTCTCTTCGCTCATCAATTACACCTTAATTTCGGAGACAATTTGACTCGCCAGCAACGTCAGGAGCTCGAGGCAGTTATCCTGTCTGTCCCCGAGGTAGTTAGTGAAAATCCAGGTCGGACCTCACTGGTTGCGCATGACATTGTGACAAAACCTGGGGTTATTGTCCGAGAACGCCCATACAGAATTCCCGAAGCAAAAAAGGCTAAAGTGGAGTTGGAGATCAGACGAATGCTGGAACTAGGGTTGATTGAGGAAAGTTATAGTCCCTGGTCCAGTCCTATCGTTATGGTCAGTAAGCCCGATGGAAGTTGGAGATTTTGCAATGACTTTCATCGGCTTAGCCAAGTCTCCCAATTTGACTCCTATCCGATGCCGAGAGTGGACGACCTCCTCAAGCGGCTAGGACATGGCAAATTTTTCACTACTTTAGATATGACTAAGGGGTACTGGCAGGTTCCTTTAACGGACTCCGCTAAGAAAAGACAGCGTTCAGCAACCCTAGCGGTCACTGGCAGTACCTCCCATTTGGATTACATGGGGCACCTGCGACCTTCCAACGTCTGGTGGATAAAGTGCTCTGTCCTCATAATTCATATAGTGCTGCCTACTTGGATGATGTTGTCATCTATTCCAACACCTGGGAGGAATGCATACAGCAGGTTAGAACTGTATTGTGGACACTGGCTCAAGCTGGGCTTCATATCAACACGAAAAAGTGTTTCTTTGGTTTGGTTGAGGTCAAATATTTAGGCTATCTAGTGGGCCGGAGTATGGTTAGACCACAGTGTTCTAAAATAGATGCCATTGTGAATTGACCCCGTCTGATAAACAAGAGACAAATTCAGGCCTTTCTCGGCTTAGTGGGTTACTATTGCCGGTTTGTACCCCGGTTTTCTGAGAGAGCGGCGTCCTTGACAAACCTCACAAAGAACAGTTGACCTAATCAAAAGTTATGGGATGACATATCAGAGGCTGCATTCAGTGACTTGAAAATGACCCTTACGTCTGCTCCTATATTAAAGGCACCAGACTTTTCCTTACCTTTCATTCTCCAGACGGTCGCTTCGGACACAGGTCTTGGAGCCGTGCTGAGCCAAAGCGTCGATGGAGTTGAACACCCCATTATGTACCTGAGCCAGAAACTGTTGAATTGGGAAACTAGGTACACGGCAGTGGAGTGGGAGGCTTTGGCTATTAAATGGACAATTACTCAGCTGAGATATTACCTCTTGGGGCGTGAATTCACTCTTGTGACAGACCATGCGCCCTTACAGTGGAATGCCTTGCACAGGGAGTTTATTACAGCAGCTGTAATAACGGAGGTAGCACACAGGAGTCACATTTTTATGGCACAAGTACTAGATATAAACACAAAAGGGCAGGGCAAAATAATAATACTAATATTGTAAATATAAAATATAGCATGAAAAATAGAAATAGAAATAAACTCTTGCATTAGTATAACATTTTTCTGGCACACACATTTATCAGGGCACTGGCACGTGTGTCATGAAAACAATTTTTAATAACGTGTTTGTTTTTATTGGTATTTTGGTGACATTTTCTCATCTCTATTTTGAGTGTTTGTTTCAATTTGTGTTTCTGTAGTAGATTGATCATGCATTTGTGTACAAACTTTTATAAATTACTTTGCTGTTCTTCTCCTTACCCCTAAACAATGACTTTCCTAATATGTAATGCTCATTATAAACAATCTGTCTAAGAGTACATATACAGTATTAATGTTCTCTTTAAACACAACAATGTACAGCCACCTCTACATTTGGAAAATATGTGTGTGTTGTTCTAGATCTTTGACGGTTTGGTATGAAGGCTGGCTAAACAATATATAATGTATTTCTATGGTAGGTAACAGATTATAAATAAAATGCCAATTAAAGTAATGACAGGTTGGGGGCATGCAGTGAGTACAGCGCCTTGCCGCACCCACCACATGACGAACCACCCGGACTGGGATCCAAGTACAGCGAGAGTAATGACAACTCATTTTTTTTAATCTGCTGTCATTCACAAATTTAGCATGATTGCCATTGACATTCTCTACATGCAAACATTATGCAGAGACAAATCAAGCTTGTTGCGCAAGTCTTAAGATGCTGGCATTAGCCAACAGCCTACTTGAAACATTTGTTACAGAAGCACTATTCCTCAGAAGAAGACCATCACAATTTCAAAAACACTACTTAGTATTCATTCCCGACGTAGAATTACTTATAACCTGATAGCATCTGCTGTTCTGTACCTATAAATACGTTGCTAATGAAAATTTAATGCTGTTTTTACAAATTTACAAATGTCTATTCAGAAACCTTATAACTTGTATTTGCTTTTAATAAAAAAGTGTGTACATTTGGACAAATATTTAAACCAGTTGTTTTCTTTAGATTAAAGAATTAATCAACATTTATTTATGTGTCATGTTTTGGGAACAAATTTTATAGTTGCAGGGATGAGTCAGATGCAGATCTTAAAACTGAGGCCTGCATAAAACTCTGTTCACTAAACTCTCATCACTTTAAAATGGTGCAATGCTATCCTTCTGAATAAGACTAAGAAATGATCCAATCTCACTAACACCCACCCAGGGACCTCTAAATAGACACCACGAGAGAACAGCCTGTCTAACAATGCTGGCCTGTCTTTAATAGTTAATCAGCCTGTAACAAGTTCATCTTTTTAAATGCTAAAAATCCATGACCAATCCATGTCATCCATCAATAGAAGTAGTTTGTAAAAAATGACATAATAAGTAAAAAAACAATAACTTTATTTATATTTCTTTATGTAAAGCTCTGATCTTATTGCTGAGGCACTGAGTTTGGTCTTCCTCTTCCATTAACATGCAGTCATTTAAAATTCCGGGTTGGCTTTAGTATTTCGTACTTCAGATGTTGCTTATCACAGACTGGAATTATTTCAAGAATTAGATTTTTCTTTTATTTTGAGTGTCTTTCCCCTAGGTTAGATTTTATCAAATACTTGAGTAACCTTGACATAGTAATATTTTTGTGGTTTACTATTTAGGAGTTATTTTACTCCTTTTTGTATTACTTTGGATGATTTAATTAGTTGTCTTTCTTATAATAAGAAATGCATTAATTAAAACATTCTGAAATGCTTTAAGTTTAAGTTTAGCATGTCCTTAATTTGCTATAAATTTAGGTATTCATTTCAATTAATCATTTAAATGGATGGGTTCAATGTTATTATAATGTACTCTCGTTCTATCTTGATCCACCTGGCTATATTAAGAATGTGACAGTTAATAAAGCTATTCAGATACTCTCTTAGATTAAATATATGAGTCTACCGTTTTCTGATGACTTCTGTCTAACAGCAGACACAGTCAAGAATTACTAGAAAATAGCAAGGGATTCACTGTCAAAGGTTACCGATGCCCATTCCAAGGGTTTTCTCATAAGTTGTGAAATGTAAAAGTAATTTTGCCACAGTCATACATGAAAGAGCTATGCTAGGTTATAAAGTAATTTTGAGCTTTTCTTCAATGGTATCTTAGTTATTTGCAGCCTCTGTGTGTTTGTGTGTTTGTTTTTTTTTTACTGCCTCCCTGCCTATCCCTTTGAGCATTTGAGGCGATGCGGAAAATCTATCTAAAAGTGCAGTTTGCCAGGCAATTCGTAAAGTCTGTTTAGCTCTGAAATATTTCTTTCAGGATTTCATAGTGTTTCCTGAACACCTGCGTGTGCAGACAATAAAAGGGGCATTTCATGCCATTGCAGGTAGGTAATACACAGGCAAAAACACCCACAGTTCCATAAAGAATCTCACAATCGGCCTAACATTCTCATTACCCAGGATTTCTAAATGTGATTGGGGCACTGGATTGTACGCAGATCTGAATAAAGGCCCCATCAGGTCCAAATGAGCCAGGTTACATAAACAGAAAAGGCTTCCACAGTATTAATGTGCAGGTAATGTAACTTTTTGTAAGAGTTGAAAATAGCCAATAGGCATGTTGACATACAGGAAAATAGTTTGACCTACATGCTATAAATTCTCAGATGATCTGTGATGCATCCTACCTTGTATCAAATGTGGAGGCTAAATGGCCAGGGTCTGTTCATGACTCAAGAACTTTAAGGAGTCACACCTGTATCGGACATTTGAACAAGGTAATAATCTAATTAGAAATCATGGTGATGTTTGTATTGTATTCATAATTTTTACATATTCCACAGGTCATCATGATGGAAACCTTCTTGGGGACAGGGGATATGCATGTAGGCATTTTCTAATGACCCCGTTTCCTAACCCCAAACCTGGGCCACAAACTTGATATAATGGAGCTCTGTCTAGGACAAGGGCACACATTGAAATGACCTTTAGCCACCTGAAGGAGAGATTTCAATTTCTAAAATGGCTGAGGGTTGCACCTGACACAGCATGTGACGTAATTGTTGCATACTCTGTCTTACACAACATAGCGACCATCAGAAAAGAGAGAGTCCCTGAGGTTTTGGTGCAGCCTGATGATGACCTTGACCCTGTGCACCTTGAGCAAACCAGTGGCAGAGCTGCCAGAGACAGAATTCTGGCCCAATATTTTCAATGAAAAAGACAGCAGTGGTTTAACACAAAAGTTATTTATTGTATATTACGCCCCTTCAGCCTGTAAGGAGGAGAACATAATTAAGCATACACTCACACATACACATATACATATGGGAAAGAAATAAGAGAATTTTTTTACCAATTGTTTTTCTAGTATTTGGATTTGCAACTTCATTTTGGTTGTCAGTTCATGAAGTTCCATGTCCTGTTGTATTTTTTTCATTTTTAGTTTTCTGTATGCGATTTTCTGTTGAAGATATCTCTTGTATAGAGCCCTCACATTTTTCTGCAAATAAATACACAATTACAAATGCCTTTTTTTCCTCTATATTGTATACACAGTATATAATTTTGAACCATTTTGTATAAAGTACAACAAATGGCTCAACCAACCTCACCATCTCCTTTTTTTTGATGTGGACTTGTGTTCTGGCTACAGGCTCATGCAAAACAGTTATCTCATGATTAGCACACGGGACTGATCAGAGTGGAGTATGTTCAAAAATTATTTGGAAAACTTACCTCTCCTCCTGAAGAATAATCAGACACAGTGTCTTCATTAAATATTTGACCTTTGTCAATATCTCGTTAGTCAGACAGAGGTTCTAGGGATATGACATTCCCTGCAACTCACCCAACAAAAAAGAGGGCTATATGTAACATACCTATGGCACACATTGAGGACAAAAATATGCAATGACCATCCTTTACCTGAAATGAAGTAACCACTGCATCCTGCCACTGGTTCTGAGGAGGAGCTTCCCCCCGGAATACCCTCAGAAACAGGGCAATGGGCATTTTGCTGGACAGCCAACTCTTCTGCAGGGGTTAGGTCTGGACCGCGTGGACCTCCACCTGTTTTTTGCTTGTCTGCCTTCTTATTAGCTTTAAAATTAATATTTTTTATATTATATGTGATTCTTTATGTCAACAATTCTTTAAGTAGTTATATACCAATATTTACCAGTTTGAAGTATATTCTTGTTCTTCACTTTAGATAGATACTTTATTAATCCCAAGGGGAAATTCACAAAAGGGGAAATTCACAACTTTAACCTGTTCCCATGTTCTCATGTTTGATCTGGAATTATGACATATTAAATAATAATTAATCTGACACATAAGAAATGAAACACTGCCTTCAGTAAGTACATTGTTATTCTTTAATTGTTGTGTAATCTTGTCTTACGTTGCTTGTGTATTCCTTGCTCTTTGTATATGGAACAGTGGATTATAAAATTTAAGGATAATAAAAATGCTATAGTTCATTTAAAAATATATGATCTGCACAAAATAATACAAAACAAATATAACAGAAATAATTATCAAATGAAATGCAAACTGGATTTAATGTATTTCAAGTAATTTGTAATTAACAATCCAATTTAAATGTAAAAGACATGAAAAATGTTTTTTCTTCCTTTACTGGAAAGACACGCTTCTTGCTTTATTTATTTAGGATGATCTTTAAATGTTTCTTGTTATTTACTGTCTTATTCTGAAGTTACCCCAGTTTTAATTAATTAATCTTTATTAATATAATAACTATCTCACAGATAAAACAGTGTTATTACTTTGTACATCAGGTGAACGGGATTCATTAATTTATAATAACAAAATCTGAAGGCTAGCTAGTTTAAACATGTCTAATGTACACCATACTTTCATTTAAATAGGACTTCAAGGCCACTTATACTTAGCAAAAGATTCTCAGATGCTGTTTTCATTTTCAGAATAATTTCTGACTCAATTTATTTTAAAAGCATGATTGAACTTGTGAAAATCTCAAACATTCAGTATACATTTTTACTAAAATAAAAGTATTTGAGCCATTAATAATGTCAAGATGAAAATGTGAAAGTATGGGCTGTAATCATGTGAAACAATGATTACTCCTGCATATATTCATATAGTTAATTTTTCACACCATGGGTATGACAAAAAGCTAATTTGTGAACCAAGAGGAATCTGTGAAATTATGGATTATTGACATGAAACATGTCTGTGACAGTATGAGTCTCTTCTTCACCAATATTGGGAACCTTTCTTAGCACCTTTTAGGTGTCAAATCAAGATAATGATTTATAGGAAATTAACTTTTCACATGAATGTTATTGCACTGACAATCAAATCCCTCAAAGCAAAGACTTTGATGTCCTGAGTCTTTCTAAAGTGACGCCACTTTATTTTATAAGTGATCAAGTTCATATCTGGAAAAAAAAAATTAAAATAGTTGGGAAAGTTATTACTTTAATGCTGTTTTGCTGTTGGAGCATAATGAAATGCAGCTCAGTCATCAAAAGTTTTTCTGTTTTACGATTGACTGCACAAAACAATCAGGTTGGGTTTCTCTAAATTGTAAATTCTGCATTTACTGTCATGTCTTTAAGCTGTGGGAGAAAATTAGAAATAATTACAAGTTACATTATGTCTCTTAGGAACAGCTTGGCAGTAATGGCATCATTGAAAAATACACTTAAACACTTAAACATCTTAATTCTTAAAGGTTTTCTGCATGCAGAAAGCATTCATGGATATGTGTGTATATATTATGTAAGTCAACCAGACCTGAAAGAGTTAGACTGAACTAGCCATGTTACCCTTTCAAATATGTAAACAGATGGTTGTAACGTCCCTTTACAGGGATTTGAAGCACACAGCATTAATAATTACCAGAAACAAGTCAATTAAAGTTTGCTTACGCTTGGCTTTGAATTCTGCCTCTTATTGGCATTGGCTATGCTTAAAATGATTTGTCTTTGTTTTAATGTATACATTTTTACTGTAATTCCCATCAGTTAAATACCATGGACTTTATCCATTTAAATGCTAACAGCTGTTTAGTGTTAAAAGTGTGTATGCTTTAGTATGTTGTGTAGTGGACTGGTATTTTATCCGGAACTTATTTTTGAATAACAGGGATTTTCAGTGCTTTTAGTATATTAAACGAATACTCCACCCAGAAAGCATATTTTTTATATTTTAGTTACACCATCTAGTTTATAGTATTGATGACAAAGTTTCTAATATAATGAGTATCTATTGTGATAGTAAATGCTGGACAAACGCAATCAGTATCAAAAGCATCCCTCAAAAAAAACTCATGTTACTTGTGTTGTAAAATCCACATGTCCAAGCACATTCTATTTTTGTTCACAAAAGTGTTTTCTGGAAGGAATTGTTTAACGTTTTAGCAAAAATGCATATGTGTTTGGGACATTGTAAGCATACAACTGAATGATTTGACAGTGTTGGTCTCCATTGACCTTGGTTATATTATAAACTTTGCTATCGCTTTTCTCCAACGTAATGTTGAAAATTTTTCTCACTTATTGCTTCAAACTACTCTTGGTAAGAAATGTAAAAAAAAAATCTTTAATACTTCCCATAAAAATAATACATTGACGTATTTCAAAATATGGATAATAAAAAATTAAAGAAGGTGGTGTAGAGAGTAAAACTGCCATTTTAAAGTATTTAGAGTCCACTTGGTCACCCAGCTCAGGTTCCTTTTCTTCTGAGTCTGTATTTCATACAAATCTTTATATGGGATGTATACTGCCACCTTGAGGAAACAACATGAGTAGAACACAATGGACGATGAGGTGAATGGTTACCAGAAAACTAGGCAAGAGGTCCAAATTAAAAAAGACTAAATCACTGTGTAAGAAAGCAAAAATGAAAACCAACCCTCAGAATTGAAGAACTGAGATTTAAAATAAAAGAAAAAAAAATAAAGAACAGTCTAAACTAAGAACTTGCACAATGTTTTTTAGAGAGTTAATTGACAAACTTGAAAAATAAAGTAAATCATGGTAATGAGGCTTTAAAATGGAGGCACCTGTTAAAAACATAATAGTGTTGTGCATTTCAAAATATAATAGTAAATTAGCAAAGCTCAATTGAAAACGTAATTGGAAAACAAAAGCGTATTTCATATCTCAAATCTTCAAAACCAAAATAAAAAATGATCAGACTTTGAAGACCAACGTAATGAAACAGAAAAATAATTTGCAAGGTATTGGCTGTCATAACAGAAATCCATTCTGCCCTCTCAGACATTTAAGGGAATCTTGCCTATAGAACTGACTGCTCTATTAGCATACAATATCATATACTATGAAAACACTGAGTTTTAAATAAAGTTGCCAAATACCATTACGAATTTGTGTGGTACTGGCAGGGCCGGTGCCACCATTAAGGTGAATTTGGCATTTGCCTAGGGTGCGGATCATAAGGGAGGGGTACCAAGCTGCACAGGTTAGCTACCAAACAGTAGTTGGAGCACTAATAAGCTTGGCCTAGGGAAGAAAATAACCTAACACTGGCACAGGTGCACATTTTTATACTTTTCTACTTGTTTTGCATATTTATTTTTGTTTCTCTATGTTTTGTGTTTTGATTCCCAGTGGAGGTTTATATTGATAGTTATATTTTATTGCACCTGCAGTAAAGTGTTGTAATAGTAAAAGTGCAGATGATGCCCTACGATGGGCACAGTACTTTTGGTGTCTTATCCTGTTTGTTGTTTTTGTTTGCTTGCTTTCTATCTTGTTCTCCTAAAATGACATTCCACACTGGGGCAGTAGTGAAAATTGCATAATAAAAGGTGACTGAAAGAGACATATAAGAAGGTATGTGCCATGTTACAACCTGGGGTTGTTCCCTGGCTTATGTTTTTTTTCTTAATATTGATATTTTTGGATTATTATTTTTCTTTGCTTTTTGTATAAATTTTGCTATTTTATTATGCGTTTATTGAGGTTAAGGTGATTGTTTCAGTATCCCCTCCCTGTGAATTAAGGAGAGTAGGTAATCATTGTACGAGGGACATTCAAAACGTTTTCACATTTTTGTTGGAAATGGTGAAGGCAGGAGGAGTAGTAATTGGCCATTAAAAAGTTGGTATGACACTGGGAAAATTGCATCGCAAAGGAAGGTGACTATGTATAAAAGTGGTTTTTGTTGTGTTTTTGAAATTTTTAATACATTTAGTTTAAAAAAGTGTGGAAACTTTTTGAATGTCCTTGAAAATACTGTTTTGATTTTCTGGTTTATTGTGTATTTCTGTTGGGTTTTTAGTATTGGATTTCTGGATTATGGACCGATGTATTTGCATTGGGCTGCCTTTTTTGGCATGCTCATTTTACCTTATTTTTGTTATTTTTCCTGTTTTGTCATTTTGTGCTTTTTCTTTAAATAAATACATTCTTTAATTATAAAGGTATTTTGTTGGCATATTTTCTTTTTCAAACTACGTATTTACGATAATCAGATCCCATGAATTACATTTTTGTATATTTTAAAGTATTTTATTTAGCAGTTTTAATGCTAGTACCCCACTTAGGGTTTGTGCAGGCCTCAAAAACTGCTTCTTGTTTTGGGGTTGGACTACCTGGATTGAGGCCTATTATGAGGTTTTTTTTCACTAATATATTTTATTTTAGATATTGTCCTTCAGTGATGTTTATTATTTTTTAATTTTGTTACTTTTTTTAATTTTCTTTATCATGTCCCTGCCAACACCATTTATTTTGAGCATTTCTCAATGACAGAGCTGTGCTGATAGGGCTTTGCAGTTCTCATAGTAGTTGGCTGAGGCATTAATTACTTTTTTCTTACTTTTCTTTAGTAAATTTGTTGATGGCTTGTACATTTTCAGATTGGAGTTTTATGTTTTTCTACTTTTTTATGTTTTGCACTTGTTTACAGGGTTTTTAACACTAGAATTACCAGAGCCTACGAAAAAACTCATAATTCCGTCCCACCTTAAATCGCTTCTTAAAATCGTTCACAGCTCTCCACCAGCGTCTTTTGTCATCTAAATGTGCTGATAAAAATCAGGCTGCAAGCAGCCGGCTATTCCATCCCCCCACCGACTTAGAACGTGCACAAACTTCTCCCAGCTCATGCCTTGATTGATTATCTGGGAGTGAAGTGGAGTTTTAGAGTGGAAATAATAGATCATTATTTGGAACACACGCATTTCACGTGTGTTCCGTTTCTACAGTAATCCGTGTAAACACATTTTTAAAACAGAAACGTTTTTCATATTGTAGTAGTAAATGACAAAATGTAAGCATAAACTATATAATGTATGAAGCCTGAAGTCCAAATATCAAACACTTCCACAAAAGGTACAAATATAATAGAACAAGTATGCTTTTATTCAAAAATATAACTGCAGAAAAAACCCACCTTAGCATGCCATACTGACACATACTTACTACAGCTACCACTGTAGCATAATGGTATCAGCCGCTGACTAGTATCCAAAAAGTCATGAGTTCGATCCCACATGGTTCAGTTTTGAGAAGTAAACTGCTCTTATTCTTACTATTTTAGAATAAATACACGCATTTGATTTCAGTGTGTAACAGCCAGTAATTTATGATACTTGTAAAGGTTAGTTTTTTTTTTTTATTCACTTTTCATTCTCTTAGTCGTGTTCAGGATTCTTCCCTACCCCCCATCTGAGAATGCTGTTTTCACATAAAGATGCGCTGTAGCTCTGCAGCGTACTTGTGACTGCATTCTCGTACCAATGCTTGCGAACTGAAGTGCCTGCGTGCACTTTTCGTGGCATTACACGTCTATTTTTTTGAGCATGCCCGTGTCGCTCAAACACAGGAACATATGTTGGTTTACAAAAATAAAAAACAAGTGCACTTTTATTCTAGACAATAACTGAAGAAAAAATAAAGCAAGTTACAGTAGGCGGTTGATACGACAGCTTGCGTGGTGCAATGCTAAGAACTGCTGATTTCCGATCCATGCTATATAAAATCATCACATTCAAATATTAACAATTTCCACACACCCTTCGTACATTCACGACATGTGTACTTGTTGCAGTGTACACATCTCTCTGTGCTATGGTTCCTATTACACTGAATGAGCACCTGACATTGTACTTTCTTCCCTATTTAAATAACATTCGAGTTTAGCGCGTCTCTAAATAAATCACATTTGAGTATAGCGCGTCTCCAAATAAATCACATTTGAGTTATAGCGCATCTTTATGTGAAAACAGCATTGTCAAATTGATGGGGGGCGGGGGGGGTGAACGCGACTGACAGAATGGAACTGAATAAAAAAAAAAGACTGAAATCAAATGTATGTTTTTATTCTAAAATAGTTAAGTACATGCAATATTATTTGAAAACGAACAGCGTCAGATTGGGTTTGAATACACGCTGACGCTGTTACAGGAGTCAGCTTATTCAGTGCAGCAGTTTCAACGCACAGTACATGCAATATGATTTGAAAGCGAACAGCGTCAGATGAGCATATTCAAACCGATCTGACTCTGTTCGTTTTCAAATAATATTGCATTAGTGCAATGATGTTTTTACATATATTGTCTCTTTCATTCATCTTGCGGTTTGTAATCAGTGACCACGTGTTTTTTCCCCGATCTTACCAGTTCGCACATGTTGCTGTATGGTGCTGTTTCTTTTGTACTCCAGGACATGCAGAGGACAGAATAGTACAGAGCAGTAAGTTCAGCTATATGCAATCAGACAGACAAACAGGCAGAGAAGGCACTAGATATATAAATAAACAGGGAAGGCACTGTATAATCTATACTAATAAAAGGCAAAGCCCTCACTCACTCACTCACTCATCACTAATTCTCCAACTTCCCGTGTGGGTGGAAGGCTGAAATTTGGCAGGTTCATTCCTTACAGCTTCCTTACAAAAGTTGGGCAGGTTTTATATCGAAATTCTACACGTAATGGTCATAACTGGAAGCAGTTTTTCTCCATTTACTGTAATGGAGATGAGCTTCAACGCCGTGGGGGCGGAGTTTCATGTGACATCATCACGCCTCCCACGTAATCACGCAGTACATAGAAAACCAGGAAGACCTCAAAAAAGCGCTGAAGAAAACATGCATTATATAATTGAGAAGGCAGCTAAACAATAAGAAGCGGAAAGTGACATATACAACCATATTCATGAGTTCTGCTACTGCGGAAACAAAGCACGATGTAAACCTACACTTTAAATAAAGTTCATAGACAGGCTGCGCTGGCTTTGTAATTTAGTGCCTGCCCATATAAGGCCGTCCGTCAGCGGCAATCCAATAGCAAACTGCCACGGGTAAATATTCACGGGTGAAGGACTGTGCTTATGGAGAGGAAGATGAGATGGTCAGGGTGGTGTTTGACACAAACTCAGAGAAACTGCGAGAGAAAGTTTTAAGTGCCAGGACTAAGGTAACATTAAATACAGCCATGGACATAGCACGAGATGGCACCAGCACAGCTGGGAACCTTCGATGCATGTACACGAGTGGCTCACGTGAACTGACGCAGTGCACAGATAAAAGCAACAGTTCCAAAGAGCTGAACAAAACCAATTACACAATTGAAAAGGCAGCAAAAATATGAAGCGCCTGATACATACAAGCATATTCATAAATCCAACTACTGCGGAAACAAAGCACACGTTGGAAAAGTCAATGTCCCGCTAAAGGAAGACAGTGTAAAAAACCCGTGCATGCAGTGTGTCAGGTCTCAGATAAAGAAGAAGACGAGCTGTTTATTGATGCAGTAAGAAACGAATCGATGAATGAAACCTGTCATCTTTACAACGATTGACAAACACGGAATGTAACTTGAACACAACACATCCTACAAATACGAACCTGATTGAAAGAAATAATGATAATCAAATCCTTGATGACAGCAACACTCAGTAACACTCACAAAACAAATACTGTATATTGACAGTCATGTTACGTTATTTTTAAAATGTTCCCTTTTCTTTTCTAGCTTTTTAACACACTACTTCTCTATGATACGCGGGTATATATATATGTATATATATATCCCGATCTACATACTCGAATAATGGATACTTTATTCGCCATCAATGATTGTTTTGGTAAAGCCATACTCAGTGTATTCATTAGATGAACGGTAAAAAGTAAGAGCGAGGGAGGATGACTTATTGAGGCATGCAGGCTGTAGTGCGCCAACTCTATCTGAATTGCGCGATCACATTTGAAAAATATATCTTTTCAAGTTCTATTTAGTCCATATGTGTCAAACTCAAGGGCGCGGGCCACATCCGCCCGGCGTAATTATATCCGCCCCGAGATCATTTTATATACTGTATTATTGTTATTAATGGCCGGGTATATGAAGCGCTGGTAACACAATAAACTACAGATCCCATAATGCAGCGCTTCAGCTGCCTTACTAACACTTACCGCGTTAATCAAGTCTAGCTTATGATGCTGCAAGTTATTGCGAAGCTAGCTCACACGATGCTGAAGAGAAAAGTTGATTCTGAAAATAGAGCCTTTAAAACCGATGGGAGGCTGAGTATATGTTTACTGAACCCGTGTGTCTCATTTGTGGAGCTAATGTGGCTGTAATTACAGAATTTAATCTAAGACGGCACTATGAGACAAAACATCAGGGTAACCTGAATGCAATGCAGAAGATACAGAAAGCAGAAGAATTAAATAAGAATCTGACACTTCAGCGGACGTTTTACCGTGCACAATCACAAAGTGATTTCAAGTGAAGCTGCTTTTATGGGAGACACAAATGCACCAGTGCAATTTGCCCCACTTTCCCTGTTGCCAAGTAATGTTAAACCAAGTCGTCACTACGGTGTTCCCAAATACGCACTTTGCTGATAAACTGAGCGCACTGAGTTTGCACGGCGCTTTGGTGACTTTGAAGAACAAAAAAAGTCCGTCTACATGCGGCTCGAACCTTGTGCATGTTTGGTAGCACATATCTGTGTGAGAAGCTCTTCTCAGTGATAAAGACTAACAAAACAGCACACAGGAGTCGCCTCACTGATGAGCACCTGCAATCCATCCTGAGAATCTCCACAACACAGAACCTCACACCAAACAGAAACGAACCTGTTGCCAAAAAGATGCCAGGCGTCCAGCTCTAAAATGACATATGAGCAAAGACAACTGAATGATTTGATTTGTTATTGCTGAAAGGAACACATTTTATTTATATTTCTAGGTTTTGTTATGCAGCATGTTCATATTTGAATTTGTATAATTTTGACAGGATATATTTTTATGGAGAGCAAAATCTTTTGGGATATTTAAAATCTAAGTTTATTTTTTATATAAAATTACATAAGAGTAAAGAAATTTGAATGTTTGTTCTTTTAACGTTTACTTTATTTCTAACTTGTATAATTTAGACAGGATATATTTTTATGGAGAGCAAAATATTATAAGTTGTTTAAGGTTTGAGTTGATTTATTCAGAATAATATTCCTGTCTGTTTTACCATTCCTACCAAAGATATTTCTGTCGACTAAATAAAAATTCCTTCTATTTAAAATTTAAATAGAACTTGAACAAATCGATAGTTCATAATATCCACGCAGACTTGCACGTAAGAGCGGAGTTATCCGTTTTAACAAGCAGCATATTGCACTGATACTGAAATAGCTGTGTGTGTATATATGTAGATATGTACGTATATGTATATATGTTTATATATGTGTGTGTGTGTATGTATATATATATATGTATTTGTGTGTATATATGTAGATATATATGTATGTATATATGTGTGTGTATATTTATGTGTATATGTATAGATATGTATATATATATGTTTATGTGTGTGTGTGTAAATATATATATATATATATATATATGACAGCAACACTCATCACTCACAACAGTGACAAAACAATTACATTGACAATCATGTTACGTTATTTTCAAAATGTTTCCTTTTCTTTTCATTGCTTCTTTAACACACTACTTCTCCGCTGCGAAGCGCAGGTATTTTGCTATAGATATATAAAAAACAGCTAAGGGGATAGATATATAGATAGGTAGGAAGAAAAGCTGTAGTAAGTATGTGTCAATATGGCATGCTAAGGTGGCTTTTTTCTGCAGTTATTTTTTTGAATAAAAGCATACTTGTTCTATTATATTTGTACCTTTTGTGGAAGTGTTTGATATTTGGACTTCAGGCTTCATACATTATATAGTTTATGCTTACATTTTGTCATTTACTACTACAATATGAAAAACGTTTCGTTTTAAAAATGTGTTTACACGGATTACTGTAGAAACGGAACACACGTGAAATGCGTGTGTTCCAAATAATGATCTATTATTTCCACTCTAAGTCGGTGGGGGGATGGAATAGCCGGCTGCTTGCAGCCTGATTTTTATCAGAACATTTAGATGACAAAAGACGCTGGTGGAGAGCTGTGAACGATTTTAAGAAGCGATTTAAGGTGGGACGGAATTACGAGTTTTTTCGTAGGCTCTGGTAATTCTAGTGTTAAGCAACTAGCCCACCTGTCATACTAGCAAAAGCCAATGCTAAAAACTAAATCATGGCAGAAATGGACTGGAGAAACTCAGATAATAAAGCACTGAAAGCTTGATGTGTAAATCTGTCTGTAACTTTGGACAAATTAAAGATTAAGCGATAAACTAAACACAAGAATGAGAATACCACATTTTTGGTTGAAATCTGCCTGAAAATCTGAACTATTGAACTGTGATGTTTCCTGAAGTTTCTTTATTAACATCTGAACTAATTAATTTTGTAATCTATACTAATAAAAGGCAAAACCCTCACTGACTGACTCTCACTCACTCACTCACTCATCACTAATTCTCCAACTTCCTGTGTAGGTAGAAGGCTGAAATTTGGCAGGCTTATTCCTTACAGCTTACTTACAAAAGTTAAGCAGGTTTCATTTCGAAATTCTACACGTAACGGTCATAACGGTCGACAACGTCCGGCATGTTGAACTTTCTTATTTATGGCCCCATCTTCACGAAATTTGGTAGGCGGCTTCCAAGCGCTAACCGAATCCGATGTACGTACTTATTTCGGTGGTATGACACCACTGTCGGCCGCCATATTGAATTTTCCAACGTCACTAATTCTCCAACTTCCCGTGTAGGTAGAAGGCTGAAATTTGCCAGGCTCATACCATACAGCTTACTTACAAAAGTTAAGCAGGTTTCATTTTGAAATTCTATGCGTAATGGTCATAACGGTCAACAACGTCCGCCATGTTGAACTTTCTTATTTATGGCCCCATCTTCACGAAATTTGGTAGGTGGCTTCCCTGCGCTAACCGAAACCAATGTACGCACTTATTTCGGTGGTATGTTGCCACTGTCAGCCGCCATATTGAACTTTTCAACGGTCTTTGTTACTTATGGGCTCATCTTCAAGAAATTTAGTACGCGGGTTCCCAACGCTAACTGAATCCTACATACGTACATATATACATCCATAACCAGCAGCTCGGTCACCGTGTGAGGCAGCAATTGGTCCCCCATCCCAACGCCTCCCACGTTGTTGGCTGCCTGCCTATATAAGGCCGTCCGTCACTCCGGTCTCTACATTTCCTTCCTTGCTTTGCCACGGGATTCACGTCTCCCTGCTGATAACTACAGCCTTTTTATTTAATCCACGGCTTCTCCACTGTTTTATTGTTCGTTTATTATGATTATAGTTATTGTGTAGGTATTTTAGACTTACTTTACATTGTTCAGGTACCCATTTCCTTTATCGTTCCAACCGTACCCCCATTAACATGTCTATCAAGGTGATCACCATCGATCAAAGAACTGTCACTTACCGAGTGGTTTCCATGCACGGAGATGGCACCTACCTTTTCCATTCTCTTTGTTACATATTGCACGGCCATATCAGGCTCACTCTTGATATCCGAAGGAACATTGTGTCTTATGTATTGAATGACTGGGTCAGGTTCAAGGTGTGGACTGATAACGGTACAGGAGATAATTATACTACACATGAGCACTATAAGAGTGAAATGCTTAAGCCCTTCACCTATGATTCTTTATGTGAGTTGATGGCTGCTGCTGAATTGTTCGGTTGTCGCTTTCAAGTGTACCGAAATGGCCAAATATTTTACACCTTTTGACAACCGCCAATGCCACTTAAACATCTTAGATTCATAGGTGATGATTTTAATAGTGGACACTTTGATGTTTATGAATGTTTAAACTCTCAAAAGCTAGATGTGAAGTTATCGATGAAACCGGTTGTATGCTTACAATGCTTGACAGATGCTGAATGTCACTTCAACACAAGTTCTGCAAATACTGTCGTAATGGAAACAAACCATAAAACTCAAACCGATAATGACAGCAGCTATCCAATCTGTGAGGTTTGAAACAAGATTATTGTTCACATGGCCAACTGTACATTGCATGCTCAAGAGTAAGCTTAGCGCACAGCTTGGTCATATTACAACCAGAGGGCCGAACTCACAATGTGGTATACAAAGAGATCCTTAACAAATAATTATTGGTATAATTTCCCTCAGTTTAAAAAGGTTTAATTTTCTTCTTAATAAAATTTTTAAGGCAGTACTTCGCCGCAGCGAAGTGCGGGTATTTTGCAAGTTTGTTGTACTGTATATAGCTTGAAAGCCTGGAACTAAGTATCTTTTTCAGTTTCTTGTGTGTGAGAAAAAAAGTAAATGTTTTATTACTCAAATATTATGCTTTGAAATAGATGACTGATTTTTAATTATAATGGTGCTGTTTAGATAATACAAAGTGTGACACCTCGGTTAATATAATTAGAAATAAGTAAATGTTAATTATGCAAGGAAAAGTATGTTTAAAAAGTATGTTTTGCACGTACAGTATGTGCACAAATTTCTTAACACAAACAAAATGAGATTTGTAAAGTACATAGATCACATTGAAGATATGGAGATAGATCTGAATCTGTGTCGTAATTGCTAAACCTTTATAGAATATTAATTTTACTGTTAATTTATATTTTGCATTTAGTGTTTTATCTTTCTATTTTATTTCTATGGTTTAATAAATAAGTTAAACTTTTAATATAAATTTGGAATAGATTATTACATTTTTCTGGTCTTAAAGGGCCGAGGTTTCAACAATGGGGTTTAACTGAAAAGCTAAGCACAGTTAGGAATGTTAAATACAGGTCTTGAGAGACAATGGCCTGCAACAGGTAATGAAACCAGTTAAAGTCTCAGCATCAGGATTAAAGTCTTCACACATTAAATACTTCTAGCCATTATTAGTATAACATGGAAAAAGTTTCTGCTTTAGGTATGTGTTCAGCATTTCTTCTGTCACATTTCCTTTCATCCTACACTTACCCAGATTTTTGTAGACATGGAACACACATAAAATTCATGTATTCCAAATAACAGTATATTGTATTATATTGTACAATTCCAGGCACCTCACAAGCATATATGTAGCCTTGGCTTGAACAAAACAAAAGACGCTGAGGTGCGAAGGGATTTAAGGTGGGCCAGGATTACAAGTTTTTTCACAGGCTTCAGCGATTCTAGTGTTAACTTTCATCCATTGTTCTTCTGTTATACATTCCATACAACCCTTGCAGTGCTTTTTCGTAGAAGAATAAGGTATACATTTTCTACAAGTTCCACACTGAAAAACAAGTGTATTTATAAGCAGTACAACTTGCATGTCAAAGCACTTTATCTATGGCATATCCACTGTCCATGGTCTATTCCCAGGCTAGAACATAATTTGATAAAATTTCTGGATCCTCTTCATGCTATTATACTGAACTTTAGCTCCCTTATAAAAATTTTATTTTAGGAATTCACATGGATTGTTTTTTTGAAATGACAAATTCCTGCCCTATTGCATACACTGCTTGGTTTTATACATATCACATATTTATATTTTTGTACTACATACCAAATATAAAAAGACAAGCAATGTCAGTTTCTACTTCTCCATATACATATATAACACACAAAATATATCTATCAAGTCTTTTTTCTGTAACTTTTCCTGTATTCCAATTTATAATACATTTATCATGCAAAACTAAATATGCATGCTGAGAATTCAGATTCAAGAGTTCCATTTGTTTTAGTTCTTTAGTTTCATTCTATAAAAGAAAAAATGGTGATTATCATTACATGTAATCAATGACTACCGACCTGTTATACTGATATCAGTAGTCATGAAGGTGTTCAAGAGGCTACTGAAAAACATCATCTCATCCTCCATCCCAAGCACCGTTGACCACTCCAGTTCGCCTACTGTCCTAACAGATCAACGGAGGATGCCATTTTCCACTTACTGAACACCACCCTCAGCCATGTGGACAAGAAACAGGGGAACTATGTAAGATTGTTGTTCATTGACTATAGTTCAGCATTGGATGCATTTCACTGCATGTTGTCCGTATAACTATGCATGTGACAAATAAAGAACCTTGAATCTGTGCATAGCTGATAAGACTTAGAGGTTATATAAATCTGAGGGCTGAAAAGATGTTGCTTTTCTCAGCCTTACTGAGAGAAGTCCTTCAGGTGCAGGAATTCTGCTTTATGGTTTGATTGGGAATCTGATTATTGTTCCTCCTTGCTAGCAGAAATTAAAGACGGTCAGTTCATATGTCTAAATTTACCAAGGCACTTTCTCTGCTTATCCCTGTAGTGGTCGCCTGTGATGATGCTGGTTCACGCTCCCACTTTCCTTTTGAGCGCCTTTTTGGACCCAACACCGTTGGTAATGTAACCGGATGAGCTGGACAATGAGGAAACCATAACGAAGCAAGGGGAAAGGTGCAAAATGTAGAAGTTAGTCAGTCACTCAGTCATTTTTTAACCTGCTGTATTCTAACACAGGGTCACAGGGGTCTGCTGGAGCCAATCCCAGTCAACACAGGGCGCAAGGCAGAAACAAATCCCGGGCAGGGTGTGTGCTTTTATTTAAAACCAACAAATCCAAAAACAGTGTTCAAATAAACAGTGCAGTGCTTCTATAAATGAATAAATAAATAATCCAAAAAGTGGAACTGTGGAGGTTAAAATCCAATAAATAAATCCATTAAAATGAGGTTTAAACAATGGCTGGAAGCAGTCCTTTTAAAAACAAGACCCAGTGCCTTCTTCAGCTGGCAGCTCCCCTGCTTCTCCCATCCAGGCTATGCACCAGGGGGAATCATCCTACCTGCAGCTGACTTCTCCCATTGGACTGGAAGCCTTTCGGTCCCTGGCTCCGTAGGGCTCCACCAGACTAAGACTTGGCTTCTCCAGTGAGAAAGACACTCACACTGGGGCTTCCCTCTCCCAAGCCTCCAACTCCCGCTGCCATCCACGGCCTTACGCAGCAAACCATCCTCGCTCGTGGTCACTCCTGCTACTCTGCAAAACTCAAATGGAGTGACCCAATCCATCTGCCCCCGGGTGCTGGCCTGCTAGGGCTCACTTCTCCCACCTGCCTGTCCTTCTACAGTGAGCCTGCTCTCACTTGCTCGCTAACACCAGCTCCTTCGCTTCCTGCCTTTTCTCCTTTTTTAACCTCCGTCCTCTGTTTTCTCTCTTTTTTTTCCAATCTTTCTCCCCTCCGCACTCGCGCTTCTTCTATTTATAATGGGAATGTTGCACAGGTGTGGTGATCAGCAACTCCCGGCATCAATTACGGATGATTCCTCACCTCTGCATTTAAGCGAGGAAATGCCCGCACCACATTGCGTGCGAGACATGCTCTGGCCACACTACCACACCCCTGTATAAGCTGCGGCGATTATTTATTTAAAAACTGGCCTTTTCTTCTAAGCCGCGGACCTGCTATACCACATTGCTGGATAAAGTGAATTTGTTGTAACACCAAGCGTGCAAGCACAGAAACTTCATCGCAAACAACTTCCATGATAAAGTGTAAGAGTTACCTGCCTGATATAATTCAAAAGGTAAAATGGTAGACATTCTGGGTGCACAGTTTCACTTATTTATAAAGATAAGATGGAGTAGTTGTCCCAAATCCACACTGGCTGACAAGCCTGGAGGATGACTTACTTAAAATGTTGTACAATTGTACAGTGGAACCTTGGGTCACAACCGTAATTCGTTCCAAAACTCTGGTTGCAACCCGATTTGGTCGTGGCCCGAAGTAATTTCCCCCATAGGATTGTATGTAAATACAAGTAATCCGTTCTGGACTGAATGAGCTGTATGTAAATATATTTTTTTAAAGATTTTTAAGCACAAAAATAGTTAATTATACCATAGAATGCAACGCATAATACTAAACTAAATGTAAAAACATTGAATAACACTGAGAAAATCTTGAATAGAGAATACTTGAATCAGTCTCTTTAAAAACAAGCCCAGTGCATTCTTTAACTGCCTTCTCACTCTCTCTCTCTCTCTCGCTCGCTCAGTCACACTCGCTCGCACTCTCTCTCTCTCTCTCTCTCGCTGCACAATGAGAGTCTGAAAACGTGCAGAAATCATCGGAACATAAGAACCGGAAGGGAAACTGGCTTGTTCATCACCCGAGTGTGTGGTCATAAACAGATGCAAAAGTTTGGGGAACTTTTTGGTCATAACCCGATTTTTACATGTTCAGAGACGTTCGTGACCCGAGGTTCCACTATATTTTCTTTTATTCTTTGGAGTGTATGGTGCAATAAAGAGAAGCTATAAGACCGTTACAGCATGTCAATACCATCACTGCGGAAGTGTGTCATATTTCTCCATCATCATGTTAACGATATAGATTTTATTTTTTTCAGTCCAGTGAGACAAATAAAGGCAATAACCAGTCCGTGCTGGTGCTATATTGACTATGAAATGCATAAACACATCCAATTTAGAATTTCACAGTTTTCAGTTGTAAAAGGACAATCCATAATAACACTGAAAAAACAAGTAAACCTCCCAAAGTATAAGATTCAATCACTGCACTTTGAAGCTGTGTTTTGGGGGCATCTATCAAAGCTGGTATATGTAGATTTAGCAGCATTCTTCTGCAAAACCTTACCTAATGACACTAGGAGTCTCCATTTCTTTAAAACAGGTATCATATTGTGAAAGAAGATCAGACTTATGCCAGGTAGTCTGTCCACAGTCTGCGAAACAAGTCTTGTTGCATTTTGTGATTCAATCTAAACTGCTTGATCTAGCTGCTTGGAGAAGCTTTGATGTTATAGGGTTTTATTTCTAAGATTATTTAACTGTCTTTCTCAAAGACGCACTCTGTAAGCTTGAATACAAGTCCACCTTTTACTGATACGGAACATGTTTTGTAATTCTGTTGATCAAAGTGTAATATTACTATGTTGCCTGAGAGGTTTATGTACAGGAGATGGCCCACTTGGACTGAGTTATAAAAGCATCCTGTCACATTCACAAAATGGGATTCATACAGTCATATTTAATAAAAAGTCTTGGCAATTTCTCACCTAAACTAAAAGCGACGCTTATTCCTTTCACAATAACTGAGACAGTTTTCCATGTATTGGTTTGCCAGTTTGTTTGTTTTTTTCATACAATGGTAGAGGATACATACAACTTCTTCGGCCATGGCTTTTCTACTGCATGCAGCCAGGAATAGCGGTACTTTGTCATGTTTTGGCGGCTGATGAAAGGAAACGGTGCTACACAGCCACATTATAATAGACATAATGTCATTTACAAAAAAATGCATTTTTTTTCCAATTACTGTATTAGAGCAAATTACATATCACCTTTTGTAGCTCAACACTGGCTGCAGACATTTTCTTTGAATGGGAAAAGTTCAAACATGTACATAAAATTTAAAAAATGAAATGGCTATGCCAATATTTCTGGCAAGAATAGAATGGATAGTACAACTCACAAAAGTTTAATTCACTCAGTCAGAAGGCTGGAAATGGGAACTTGCCTATCATAAGCAGCTTCTGTGAGCAAAACAAAAAATAGATACAAAGCTATTAAAAATGCACTAAATACAGCATGCATGTGCCCCTGTTGCAACAGTAACAAAATCACCTGGCTAAAAAAAATCAAGGAAATTGAAAGTTTCAATTTAAATGTCATTGCTTGACAGCAGTTTAAGGTAGCAGTTTTTTTTTTTATTCTTGACAATTTACGTCAACATAAATACCCCTATTGCAGGGGTCAGCAACCTTTCAGCAGTGTCACAATGTTATTCCATGTGCCGACATAATTGTATCAATTTTGTTATATATAGTATCAAGTATATACTTTTGAAACCCATTATAACTGGGTCTTATACTATTGGTCATTCAGTATTTAAAAATACATAGGATCATATGTGAAAAGAATGTTTTTTCAAATTTTTTACAATTGGTGACTTTATTTTTGGTTCCAATTATTTGAGTAAAATAAGTAGTTTGTTTTTTAAAGCCAGAAACAGCCCTTTTTATAGCTTCACTTTTCTCATAAGAGTTTTTAATGTGGACTGATATTTAGTTCGATAATATTCTTGTATACTTGACATACAACACATGACACTTTCACAGCATAACGCACACACAACACTATCCTTTTGTTGTACAAGTCCATATTCATTCATCCAAGAGTCTTGAAAAGAGCGAACATCAAGTTTTGTTTTTTTTATCAGTCATTTTAGGGCAGTATATTACTTAATAATAACAAGAGGTTTGTTTTAGTGTAAACCGGCCTGCACTGAACACATGGTTTCCCTTTACTGTGAGTTACATACGCATAACTTGGGTGGGGGATGCAGAGGGTGAACGCATGCGTTGTAATTAAAATATAATAACAAGAAGTTTGCTTTAACGTACCACGGCCTTCACTGAACCATAGTTTCCATTTACATGTGAGTCGCACACATAAAACGAAGGTGAGGGCTCGAACGTGTCGGCTGTAATTAAAATATATTTTTTTACTATATTTCAATTCAACCAGAGTGCCATTGCAAATTGTTCCGTGTGCCACGCTTGGTTGCCGACCTCTGATCTATTGAATCCACTCACATTGGAAATTACAGTTGATGTGAAAAGTGTACATATCTCTGCCAAAATCACAGATTTTGTGTAATAAAAAACGAAACAAAAATAAATCCTGTTAGAACATATTCCACCTTTATTGCAAAATTGCAATTTATACAAACAAGGTGAAAGCAAATCAGAGGTTGTTTGGTGAAGAAAGGAAAAAAATTATCTAAAATCCTGGTTGCATTAGTGTGCACACCCTTTAATAATCAAAGATGTGGTTGCATTCAGAATCAACCAATTACAGTAAGTTTCATCTCAAATAGTAGTTAGTATACACCTGACATCAATTAATGTGGTTCTGATTGAGCCCAGATAAAATGTATCTGTTCCTGTAGGATTATTCTGATATTCTCTTGTTTGCAACATACTGTAAAAGCCATGGTCCGCAAAGAGCTTTTAAAACATGCATGGGATCTCATTATTGAAAGGTACCAATCAGGACAGAGGTGTGAAAAAGTATCCAAAGCATTAAACATTCCATGAAGCTCGTGAAGACAGTTATCAACAAGTGGAATAAATATGGCTCAACAGCAACTCTACCAAGATCAGGATGTCACTCCAAGATTAATGTGTAGACAAGGAGAAAACTGGTCAGGGAGGCCACCAAGAGGCCTTTAGCAACAGTTAAGAAGCTGCAGGATTTCCTGGCAAATACTGTGCTCTTCCCTACATGTGACAACAATCAGTCATGTTCTTCTCATGTGAGGTTTGGGAGGTACGGTAGCAAAACGAAAAGCCTTTCTCACAAACAAAAACATCCAAGACCAGTTAAACTATGCAAAAAGGTATACCCAGTCTCCCTCAACCCTGTAGAAAATTTATTATGGTCTGATGAGACAAAGATTGAACTATTTGGACATAATGAAGTGAAGCATAGTGCAGACAGTGTCATGGTTTGGGGCTGCTTTTCTTCGGCTGGAACTGGGGCTTTAGTCAAGGTGGATGGAATCATGAAAAGTTCCATATATCAGTCTATTTTGGCACAAAACCTTCAAGCATCTGCTATGAAGCTGAAGATAAGGAGGAACTTCACCTTTTAGCACAACAATGACCCAAAGCATACATCAAAATCAACAAAGCAATGGCTTCATCAAAGGAGGATCAATGTTTTGGAATGTCCCAGCCACAGTCAGACCTTAATCAAATTGAAAATCTGTTGGGTGACCTGAAGAGAGCTGCACACAGGAGATACGTTCATAATTTGACACATCTTGAAATTTTTACAAGGAGGACGAGTGAGCAAAATCACCAAATCCAGATGTGCCACACTGATAGACTGTTACCTAAAAAGACTGAGTGCTGTAATATAATTAAAAGGGGCTTCAACAAAATATTAGTTTAGGGGGTGTGCACACTTGTACAACCAGTTTTTTTGTAGGATATTGTTTTTCATTTTTTCACTAAACAGTTTCTGATTTGTTTTTACCTTCTTTATACAGATTGCAATTTTGCAATAAAGGTGGAATAAGTTATGACAGGTTTCATTTTTTTATTACACAAATTCTGCAATTTTAGAAGGGGTGTGTAGGCATTTTATGTTCACTGTACATGCAGGGAGGAACATGCTTAGAATCTTCCTTAGGAATAGGTACTAGAACATTTGTCTGAAGCAAACAGGGAAAAGCTGAGAAAAGATAATCACAAATATAAAAGTTACTCACTAAACCTTGTTTGGGTAACCTGCAGCATCATTCAGGGACATGCGTGAAAAACAAAACAATCATAAATTCCAATTCTGAACCCAGCACATACTATGACTGTGATGTTCCACTTACTGTATTAAGACAACCAGACTTCTGTCTTTGCCTAAATTTGTAGCTTGTGATTTCAGTTGTTACAAAACAGTCCTTGACTTTAATATTCCATTGATTTTCACCCATCTTATTGACTAAGGTCTGAATACTAGATATGACATATGCTTATAACTTCAAATTGTTTATGTGATGTATATGCATACACTTTTCTTGAATCATCTCTGAAACAGGAGTAGATTTTAATCTCAGCCTTCCATCTTAGCTGTAATACCTAAATCAGAATTCTTATTTTAAAATTGATCACATCATATATTTTAGACCAGACATATTAGATTGATAAAAGTTCTATTTCATGTTTTTTTTTTTTAATTCAGTTGCTGAAACACTTGTACTCTTAAATATAATCATGTGGATGCAAGATGTTTGCAGCAAATTAAATGAACAGCATGGAAAGAGACACAAGAATTTGTACACAGATATTCTGACATTTCAAAAACAAAGGTGTCTGTTTTATTTTATACATTTTTAGTAATTCAGTTATCAAATCACAAAAACAAGTGTATGGGACAAACTAGGCTTGCAATATATCAAAATATGTTTAACGTTAATATAGAGAAATGTTAGTATAAACCATTTAAAACATCAAATATTTTAAACTGACCCTCCTTCTGGAGTCCTACTTTCCTGTCAAGTCCTATATAAACACACTTGATCTAGCTGATCAATACCTTCAGGACAACTTGACTAGAGGAATAAGATTTGTATAAATAGTGCTGGAGTATTCTCTACAAAGTCAGAGATACAAATTTCAACAATTGATTCATCTTGAATCGCTAACAAGATTATTTATTTATTTTTTTATTTATTATTTTTACCAAGTGTGGCGGACATCCAGGGTCCATATGCACAGGGGAAGCAACCATGGACAGTGCACTACTACCCCCTGGACGCTAGATGGCCGCCCCCCTGGGTTGGAGCGGGACTCCATGGGAATTGGAGTTGGGTGCAGCCCTGTTTGGTGCTACAGCTGGAACTCCTGAGCCCTTATGGGCAGTGTTTTCACCACACCCGGAAGTGCAGCCGGAACTCAGCAATCAGACACCTTGAGCACTTCCGGGTGAACTATAAAAGGGGCCAGCAGCCACCACTCCAGGAGCAGGATTTAGGAGGAGGAGGAGAAGGTTGCATGGGAGGAGTGGTGGAGGAAGAAAAGAGTGCTTTGTTGTGTTTTATTTGGTATATTTGTGCTTGGGACTGTGTTGTGCCTATGGAGATTACAGGGAAGACGTGCCCGACAGGTGAAGAAAAATTTAAGTGTGCCTCCATGTCCAGTCTGTGTCGGGTTGGGCGCCTATATACCACCTTTTCACACAAGATACACCACAAGGCAGTGGATATCAACTTCTCTATGATTTTCCATTGCTTAACTCATACAGCATGCTAAAAAGCATAATACAAAAGCCAACTTGATATCTACAACAGTGCCATCTAAATACTTACCTGTTTCATCATATTCATGAAGTCATAGATTTAGGGCCCACCACTTAATCCCTTGTACTGGAAAATAAACATCAGTCTGTCAATGTACTTGTCGAGGTTTGCCAAGAATGTTGTTTGCAAATCAACAGTGATCAGTCTTTTAATTTGTACTTTGACATTAACAACAATTTAGAATATTGGATTATGTAACAAATGTTTTTGCAATGAAATCACATTTAGCAAATATATTTTATTGCTTCTTACCTTTATAGCATTTCATTAGTAATAACTATTGTAATTACAAGAAAAAACAGAGATAAAGATATGGGGATCCACCCCATATATTGCAAGGAAAACAACAAAATTAGCAAGTTGAAACAAACGACTGAGTCCAAAGTAGAACTGAATGAAGAGGAAAGGTGCGGGGCTTTTAGGAAGAGGCAGGTTCATGAGAAAGTGGCGGAAGTGAGGTCAGTAGGAGGACTTGGTCTACACAGGAAGTTGATACCAGTTTAGCTTGGCTTCCCTTCTGATGATCTGCAAAAAGGGAAAAAAATAAGTTAACACACCACACCAACCCCCTCAGTTAAGCCCTTTGACTGCCTGCTATGCGCATGTGTGTGACTATATATATATATAAAGTATATAATTATATATAGTGTATATAGTGTATATATATATATATATTTGTATGTACACTGTTACAAAAACTACACAAATCCATCAGAAAGGTTTGCGGCAGCCACCCGTATAATGTGCCTTGGCTGCAAAAGGGTTAAATAATTGTGTGATGTTCACAAGTACGAGTCCAAAACAGAACTGATTTTGGCTGCTAAAAATGGCGGTTGGAAGTGATGCCAAGGCTGGAAGTGATGTTATCAGTGGAGCTGGAACTCGGAAGTGATGTCATCGCTGGCACCGGAAACAGAAGTGGCGTTGTCACCAGTAGTGACATCATCAGTGGCGCCGTAACCATGCAAGATTTCCAGTGGATGGTCTGCAAGGGATTGAGAAAGAAAGTCAATGCACATCGCCACCCCCTGGTCTGATGTGGAATTACTGTCATTCAAGCTCTTTAACAGTCTCCCAATTGCACAAGTGTGACAAGGCCCCCCCCGCTCAGCCCAGACTCATTGGGTTGGGTGGCACTGATCGAGAGGTCATGGACTTGAGAGAGAGCATCAGGGTTGGCATGGACAGGGCCCTTACGATGAACAAACTTATACGATTGGAATTCAAGAAACTACCTAGTCACCACCGGATTCAACTCTGTATAGGGCCATCCACTGTAGGGGTGCATGATCCATCCCAAGAGTAAATTCCCTGTCCAAGAGGTAGTACCTCTACTGTGTAATTGCCTATTTAATCGCTAGGGCTTCCCTTCCACCGCTGCATATCTGGTCTCCTGATGCAACAGCTTCCGGCTCAGGTACATAACGGGGTGTTCAACACCATCAACGCTTTAGCTCAGCACGGCACCTAGGCCTATGTCCGAAGCATCCATCTAGAGAATGAAAGGAAGTGAGAAGTTAGGTGATTTCAATATTGGCACTGACGTAAGGGCCTGTTTTAGGTCATAAAATGCAGCGTCTGTCTTATCAATCCATACCATGTTGTTAGAAGCCCTCATCTTTGTTAAATAACTCAAGGGCACCGCTCTCTCCAAACACCTAGGTACAAACTGGCGGTAATACTCAGCTAAACTGGGAAATGCTTGAACTTGCCGCTTGGTTCAATTTCAATTTCAATTTCAATATGGCATCTACTTTTGAACATTGTGGCTTTACGGTACCCCGACCCACCAGGTAGCCTAAATATTTAGCCTGTTTCGACCCAAAACAGCATTTTTTGGGTTTGATCCTAAGCCTGGCTTCACCCAGCATCTGCAATACTGCTCTGACTTGCTGAATGTGTTCCTTCCAGGTGCTAGAATAGATGACAACGTCATCCAAGTAGGCAGAACGTTATGAAGACAGAGCACTTTATCCACCAGATGCTGGAAAGTCGCAGGAGCCCCATGTAACCCGAATAGAAGGACACAATACTGCCAGTGTCCACTAGGGGTGCTGAACGCGGTCTTAACCTTAGAGGAGTCTGTTAAAGGAACCTGCCAGTACCCCTTCATCATGTCAAGCGTGGTCAAATACTTCACCTGTCCAAGCCTCTTGAGGAGGTCGTCCACTCATGGCATTGGATAAACATCAAATTGGGACTCTTGATTAAGTCGATGGAAGTCATTGCAAAACCTCCAACTCCTGTCAGGCTTACTAATCAAGACTATTGGACTGGTCTAGGGACTATGACATTCCTCTATAACTCCTAGTTCCAGCATGCGCTTGATTTCAAGCTCCACTTCTGCTTTCTTTGCTTCTGGAAGAAAATAAGGGCACTCTCGAACAATAACCCCAGAATCTGTCACAATGTCGTGCACAATCAGAGAGGTCCTCCCTGGCTTTTCACTCACTACCTCCAGGATGGGTAGTATGGCTGTCTCAAGCTCATGTCACTGTCTGGAATTTAATTCAGTAACAAAGTTAAGCATACTTTTCTGAGCAAATTCAAAAGTCAAGTCAAAACATACCCTAGCCTAAGTCACTTACCTATCTAAACACATTTGCAAAATCATAATCTAGAACATAAAAACACAACTAAGCCACAGAAAAAGGAAAAGGACATAAATATACTGCACTGTACACTGTACTATAGTAGCAGAGAAAATGAGTGTAAAAAAACATTATCTTTATTCCTTCTCACATGAAGTTTTTATGGGAGTGAGCGTTGTAAACTCGAAATGTTGTATGTCGAGACATTGTAACCCGAAGATCCCCTGTACATACCTGACACCCATCGGCTAATCAGGGCTGTCTGCCCCCTCGCTTTCACAAAAAAACAAGAAAAATACTTGCTGAAGAGTTAAACCTATAAACATTAACACATTCATGCAATCGAACAATCCTAACTATAGGAATGCTTTAAACATTCAGCTTCCCAATAATAAAAATAAGATTAATAATAAAAGTACTGCCCTAAACAATGGTGTTAATAGAAAAACAGGCGATACCAAGGGCATACCCAATTCTGGGCCTTCTAGATGCATACCCTGAAAATGTATCTCTTGGAAACAAAGGACCACGGGAAGAACAAAGCAAAGGTAGAGTTGTCAGATCAACCCCAAAAAATACATTCAAAAAATGAAAAAATGAGAGATTAATTTTTAGTAAATCACGGTGGTATAAAAAAGTCCAAAGGACAGGAACAGCTCAAAAGCAGACAAATTAAAGTTTGAAACCCATGAAGTGTAATCAGCTTTCACCAGTCTATTGAAAGCTGTCAAAGCTTCGCTGTTCTGCTTTGGGTCATCAAAAATGACAATAAGAAAAGCATGAGACAGCTTATGACGAGCAGGATACAGAATGAAAGGATGTAGGCTGCAGTGTGTGCACTTTGTATGGCGGATTTCATAGCCTTCCTAGCAACTACTGTAGTTGGATGAAAGTCTGAGAAGAAATAGATGCACAGACTGACATGAAAAAGATTAGGAGTATTGTTTGCTATTTTCTTTAAACAGTCTGGTGTTCTTTGTAGTTGATATGCATAATAATATAATTGTATTATTAACAGCCTCAGGAAAGAAGAGTCTTGACAGGGAGAGTAAGTCCTATGACACCCATCAACGGTCATTAAAGAGAAGTGTTAACAACTTTTTCAAAAATTCAGATGTACTGTTGTCCTCCAAATTTTCATAGATCCAGATGATAAGCACATTATTGCAATGGTTTCTGTCTTCCAGTTCAATTTGTTATGTATTTAATATCGCAACACTTCTCTTTAAAGATTTGATGTTCTTGTCTTACTGGCCCAAGCAATTTGGCACCTCACCAAGACTATGTGAAGGTTTGGTCTGCTCATTTTCTACCACTGCCAAACTCTGTGAAGCAGGGCCAAATCCTTTTTAAAGCTCTGTTGAACTGAGTCCTGTGTTGCAGTGAGCTGCTCAATAATGAAGTATTTTATGTTTTCATTACTCCTGCTCTGACTTCTATGGAATGCATGAAGACCTCTTTGTGTGACTGGAGGATTCATACTTCACTTTTCAAGAAGAAGATGACATCTTTCAACTGTAGAGTAACTATATAGTGTTTAACAATCAACCTGTATTATTTAAAGGGGATTAACGGTGAGTACAGAGTAAATAAATGGCCCATGCTGACAGCCACCAAACCACATGTCCATCTGCAACTGAGGTCAGTTCAATCTTAACAGTCTATTGAATCCAACAAGGTGGTAAAGTGCAAAGTGTTTCCTTCCTTAGACATCAATTGGTGTAAAAACAATAAACTAACAGGAGCACAAAATAAATAACAATAATGTGAAAATCGTACATGCACAGAATGAATAAGTATATCAAAATATTAAACAAACTACATTCCAAAAGAACGGTCTTTCATTTCTAAAAGATCAGCTTAGCTCATATAATGTCCCCATTATGGTAACCAAGACCATATGACCATAGCACATACCCCTTGATATCATGATGTGACTACACAGGAGTTAGTTCTGTAAAAACTATGGAAGAATAGCAACAAATAATACTACAAAAATGATTAATGATGGCTGAGGAAACAAAACCTACACTTTTAGTAAATATTTGAAGTCTATCATTAATCATTATTCCATGCCTTGTCTACCTTCTTTGTCTTTGTTAAAGAATTTATGCAAAAAAACCAAAATAGTGTGAAAAACCTTCTTGATCAATTATTGATGAAACATATAACTTGATAGATAGATAGATAGATAGATAGATAGATAGATAGATAGATAGATAGATAGATAGATAGATAGATAGATAGATAGATAGATAGATACTTTATTAATCCCAAGGGGAAATTCACATAATCCAGCAGCAGTATACTAATACAAAAAAAAAACCAATATTAAATTAAAGAGTAATAAAAATGCATGTAAAAGCAGACAATAACTTTGAATAATGTTAGCATTTACTCCCCCGGGTGGAACTGAGGAGTCGCATAGTGTGGGGGAGGAACGATCTCCTCAGTCTGTCACTGAAGCTACTCCTCTGCCTGGAGATGACACTGTTCAGTGGATGCAGTGAATTCTCCATGATTGACAGGAGTTTGCTTAGCGCCTGTCGCTCTGCTACAGATGTTAAACTGTCCAGCTTTATTCCTACAATAGAGCCTGCCTTCCTAACAAGTTTGTCCAGGCGTGAGACTTCCTTCTTCTTTATGCTGCTTCCCAGCACACCATCGCATGGAAGAAAGCGCTCGCCACAACCATCTGGCAGAACATCTGCAGCATCGTATTGCAGATGTTGAAGGGCTCTAACCTTCTAAGGAAGTATAGTCAGCTCTGACCTTTCTTACACAGAGCATCAGTATTGGCAGACCAGTCCAATTTGTCATCCAGCTGCACTCCAAGGTATTTATAGGTCTGTACCCTCTCTGCACACAGTCTCCTCTGATGATCATGGGGTCCATCAGGGGCCTGGGCCTCCTAAAATCCACCACCAGTTCCTTGGTCTTGCTGGTGTTCAGGTGTAAGTGGTTTGAGTCGCACCATTTAACAAAGTCTTTGATTAGCTTCCTATACTCCTCCTCCTGCCCACTCCTGATGCAGTCCACAATAGCAGTGTCGTCAGTGAACTTTTGCACGTGGCAGGACTCTGAATCCCATTGGAAGTCTGATGTATATAGGCTGAACAGGACAGGAGAAAGTACAGTCCCCTGCGGTGCTCCTGTGTTGCTGAGCACAATGTCAGACCTGCAGTTCCCGAGACGCACATACTGAGGTCTGTCTGTAAGATAGTCCACAATCCATGCCACCAGGTGTGAATCTACTCCCATCTCTGTCAGCTTGTCCATAAGGAGCAGAGGTTGGATGGTGTTGAAGGTGCTAGAGAAGTCCAAAAACATAATTCTTACAGCACCACTGCCTCTGTCCAAGTGGGAGAGGGATCGGTGTAGCATATAGATGATGGCATCCTCCGCTCCCACCTTCTCCTGGTATGCAAACTGCAGAGAGCGTGACGGACCTGTGGCCTCAGGTGGTGAAGCAGCAGCCGCTCCATGGTCTTCATCACATGTGACGTCAGAGCAACAGGCTGGAAGTCATTCATCTCACTAGGACGTAATACCTTTGGGACTGGGGTGATACAAGATGTTTTCCAAAACCTCGGGACTCTCCCCTGTTCCAGGCTCAGGTTGAAGATGCGCTGTAGAGGACTCCCCAGTTCCTGCGCACAGGCCTTCAGCAGTCATGGCGATACTCCATCTGGACCCACTGCTTTGCTGGCACAAAGTCTCCTCAGCTCTATGCTCACCTGCGCTGCTGTAATTGTGGGTGGGGATGTCTCTACTATGCTGGTATCAGCAGAAGGATGGTTGGAGGATGCAGTACTCCGAGGTGAGAGTGGGTTAGGGTGGTCAAACCTGTTAAAGAAGTTGTTCATTTGGTTTGCTCTCTCCACGTCTCTCTCGATGGCGGCACCCCACTTCGAGCTGCAGCCAGTGGTGATCTTCATCCCATCCCATACTTCCTTCATGCTGTTATTCTGCAACTTCTGCTCCAGCTTTCTCCTGTACTGCTCCTTTACCGCCCTGAGCTGGACTCAGAGTTCCTTCTGCACGCACTTGAGCTCATGCTGATCACCACCTTTAAAAGCCCTTTTTTTTCTGGTTCAAAAGGCCCTTGATGTCACTTGTAATCCATGGCTCGTTGTTAGCGTAGCAGCGTACTGTTCTTACTGGAACTACAATGTCCATACAGAAGTTGTTGTAATCAGTTGTGCTGTCAACAGCCTCTTCAATGTTCTCACTATGTGACCTCTGCAGTATACCCCAGTCTGTAGTTCCCAAGCAGTCTCTCACAGCCTGTTCTGCCTCAGAGGACCACTTCCTGAATGATAGTGTGGTAGTAGGTAGCGCCTTCACTCTTGGTTTGTAGTGAGGCTGAAGCAGAACAAGGTTATGATCTGCTTTCCCAAGCGCAGGCAGCAGGGTGGAGCTGTATGCGTCTTTAACGTTTGCGTACAGTAGGTCAATAGTCCTATTTCCCCGGGTGTTACAGTCCACATACTGGGAGAAGGCAGGTAATGTTTTGTCCAGCGTTACATGGTTAAAGTCTTCAGCGATTAGCACAAGCGCCTCAGGGTGCTGTGTTTGTAACTTAGCAACTGCAGAATGGGTGACGTCACTCACTATCTCCGCGTTCGCTCGAGGGGAGATGTAAACAATAACAGCAATCACGTGTCCAAACTCTCTGGGCAAGTAATAGGAGTGCAAACATACGGCCAACAGTTCGATGTTCCTGCAGCAAATGGAGATTTTAACGTTTACTTGTCCTGAGTTGCACCACCTTGTATTTACATAGAGAGCGAGTCCTCCTCCTTTCTTCTTACCACAGATATTTGTGTCTCTGTCTGCTCTAACTGTGCTAAACCCGGGTAGCTCCACGTTAGCATCTGGGATGGTAGTTGTTAGCCACGTTTCAACAAAAACACAGCAAGCTGCATTCTCTATAGGTCCTGACATTTTTCACCAGCACAGCCAGTTCGTCGATCTTATTTATTAGTGAGTTCACATTTCCCAGGATCACAGAAGGCACCGCTGGTTTATAGCGGCACTTTCTCGCAAGCCGCTTGGCTTTTATCTTATCTTTTATCTTAGCGCCGGCACAGCTGACACATTGACTGCTGGACCATTTATTACCAGGACGCTGCAGTACAGGTCTATGTATATGATAAATAATGAACTCTATCAAAACTAGCAATGGTTTTCTTATCCACATTAAATATGTCAGAAATGTAAAGGAAGTGTTAATTATTTTATTTTCATCAGCAGAATTTGGGAGCATGTACTGAACCACCTCAGGATCCCAAATTAAGACCCGAGCAAAGCTGTCCAACAAGTGACACCTCAGCACCACACTAGTTCAAGTGGAGTAGAACAGTGTGAAGTTTTTTACATTGGCTGCCACCAACCCCCAAGTTTTCCCTGCAAGTTGGATGACCTGATTGCAGATTTACCACCAGCATGACTAAAATTCATTTTAATGAGAGTCCTAGAAGCATTGGGACCAGGCACAGTGCAGTCTTACAAGCACTTGTGGCACAAATAAAATGTTTTTTGCACTCTCCACGTGTGTTGCACACAACACATTTGGTAGTTGGTAGCTGTTTGTGCTCAGTGGATGGCAGAATTTCAGATAGTCACGACAAATCAGATGCCTTATGTATCTGAAGTAACACCTTCAGGGAACCTATCTGCCTCAGTGCCAGAGCCTACAGGTTCAAATCAATTCAAATCAAGTTGAACTTACCAAGGTAAGTAAACCTCTCAACAAGGTTGACACTCTCTCCGGAAACAGACACACTGCTGATGGCTGTGCCAAAGAGGTCATTAAAGGCCTGGATCTTGTTTTTTATCCAGAACACTCGTAAGCCCAGACACTCAGATTCCTCACTCAGTTTGTCAAGCGCCCCTGATCAGAGCCTCCATTGACTCTGTGAAGATCAGAGCATCATCAGCAAAGTCAAGATCTTTCTTCACCAACAGATGCTCCACAGCCACTGGACCCCACGACCTTGCCCAACCCGCAGTCCATACAAGCATTGAATAGAGTAGGAGCAAGAACACACCACTGACGAACCCCAGAATGAAACTGGGAAAAACGCAGAGGTCCTGTCTGCACTCTGCACAGCACTCACTGTACCAGTGTACAGGCCGGCCATGATATTCAGCAACCTCGAGGGGATCCCATGAACCCTCAGGATGTCCCACAGGGCAGCTCAATCAACTGAGTCGAACGATTTGCGAAAATCGACAAAGGGTGCAAAAATATTTGGGTTTGAGCTCCATGAGAACTCTCAGTGCCAGGATGCGGTCGATGGTAGACTTCTTAGGTGTAAAACCAGACTATTCTGGTCGCTCTTAGATGAGCAAGTGAGGATGACCCTAGCAAGGACCCTACCCAGCACCAAGAGCAGTGTTATCCCCGTGTAGTTGCTGCAATCCAGACGATTACAATACAGGTTCCACATTATCCAATAGATTGTCTTGATCACTGTCAATGTCATCAAAATATTAATCTTGCAATAAAGGTACCTGTTTCAAAACTTCAGCAGTTTTATACCTTTTTCATGACAACATAATTACGGACTATTTATAGCATTAGAAAAAATACTATGGCTATCCACTAGATGGCAGCACTATATTCATAACTGAGACGTGGCAGCATAGCTCACCAGCAAGCTGGCTGTGTTTATAGTGTCGGTATATTGAGATATGAGTTTTGTTGTGTTTTGACAGGCTCGATGATATATAGCTTAACTCAAACATTGCATTGACAGTGTTAATTAGAATTGTTTTAGCTCCCCGTGAAGCTTATGTTTAATCAGCAGACTGCACAGATAAGGGAAGTGGAGAGTTTGGTTCATTGCATCTAAGTTCTCATTGGGTATTTAGGTCATCTGCATTGTTCACCTTCAGAAGTTGAATTCCTTTACGTTTATCAGTACCTGCACCTATTTATTGCCCCTTTCATTTCCAAATGCATTCAGAGAACTCAGAAAGTTATGAAACAGCAGGATTTCAGCTTACTTTCTGTGGGCAAGTCTGAATTGTAGGCAATGCTTTTGACTCCAAAAATATCTTTGAAATCACTGATATCAAAATGTTCTGTGATAAGTACAGCAGGAATCTTTTAAAAAATTAGAAATGTTTGGTGGTTTTTAGTACTGCACCCCCAAAACCAGCAGATTTTGACATTTTATGAATGTGCAACCCAATTTTTATTTTTTTCAAATAAACTGACATTTGGTGGGAAAGATTTGTGTTGATTACTCAGGAATAAATTGCATAAACAATTCAATGGCTGGGGAGCAGAACACAGTGACAGTTTATCCTGGTGTGCTGTGACATAACTTTACTTAAAATAACAGGTCAACAGTTATAGTTATAATGTTACTTTTGAAGTTAAAAACTTAAGCTTTAACCTTTAAAACTCACCAACACAGAATGTGGACAGGAACAATAATACAATTCTTTATGAGGAGTTCTGATTTGCAAAATAAAAGATAATTGTAATCTCTAAACCACAGCATACTCCTGCAATTACTGACTCGTATTCACCATTTAGCCACAATGCTTTAAACATCTACCATAGCAGAAAAAAAACTATACTCATGTACTATATACTCATCTACCATATACTACAAATGCATGAATCACCATACAATTCATTACATGTTATTTTATGACAATAATAGTTATTTTTAGATAAGCATATTTTGTTTTCAAAGCAAAAAAACAATCAAGAGCTTCTAAAATATTGCTGAAATACTAGGACATTGTCAATCTCTCACAGTGTCTGATACAATGCAATTGATCATCTTGTTCAAAGTAACTGCATATTCTGTTTCATAGAAACCTATAAAATAGCCACTAACAATGGGATGTGAACCATTATACTACTTTTAAACTTGAAAACATTATTATATTTTTGAATTTATTTTAGTGTATGTGCAAGCAAATTGCATAATGAAGGATTTGAAAATTTTAATAACTGCCTAGACTTTATAAAAATGTTCACCAACCCATGCTAATCCCATACAAATTTTTACTAGCTACCCTGGAGACATACAATAGCTTTCATTCCATATTTTATCTAAGGTTATTGACTTGGACAGCTCCATTTGTAAAGAGCTGATAAACTGTTTTGCGCAATTCTCTGTTTTTCAATCTGCTTATCAGAAATTGCAGGCTTTTCAGTGTATTTAGCTCTTAGGTTTACCGGGATTGTTTTGCTGGGAAAATTAAACAAGTCAGTCACTGCTTTCTAAAGACAGCTCCAGAATTCAAAGTTATTCTTCATACAGTTCTTTTTTTATTTCATCTTGGTTCTTTTGCATATAGTGATTTGCCATACCTTCATTGGTTAATTGTAAATGATATCAATGTTGCTTCTTCTTTTCATTTATACATTTCTGTATACTGCTTTAAACACTTCAGAGCAGCAAACAGCCAAAGTTTTGAGAACAAGGCAGGAAACCATCCTTGAGATGGCACAATGCTGACTCATGCACAAACCAACAGTCATTCTGACAGGACCTTAGTCTTAGAATGCAAGAGGAAAACCAGCATGCCTGGTGTTTTTTTTATTTTCTTTTATTCTCCCGAACCCCAACCTCCAGTGCCTCATGTAAAAACGGTTTCATTCACAAAAATATTGTGTACACCCATTTCCTCGCTCACCTCAAGATGTATAAAAACTAAACTTTGTATACATACTTTTCTGCTTGGTTTTGCAAATGGGTGGCACCCAGCATCAAACCAATGCTACTGTTTCTGTGGTCTTTCTTTTTAGATTCACATCCATGACATAGGCTTTATCAAATGCATCAAAATTAATAGCATATCGTTTACAAATTTAAGGCACATGATTGTGATCTTTCTGTAACATTGTAATGGTGCACAGAATGGCCAAACTAGCTGCTTTAGCGTTGTTACTTTCAGTGCACCAGAGAGAGTATTTTAACCTGTTTATTATATTTGTGTGTGGTATCACTGCTGCACAGGTTGTATCGAGAGTGCAGAGGATTACAGCTTACAGCAGGGGACACAGCTTCTAGCCCTGGAGGTCATTTATAGCACATGCTGCCTCAGTAAAGCCACCAGCATCTACAAGGATTATATTCATCCATGCCACAGTCTATTTGAAATTCTCCCATCTGGTAAATGCTTCAGAACCTTTCCTGCACGAACCTTGTGGTTCAGAAACAGTTTCATCCCTCAAGCTATAAATGCTCTCAATCAGCCCATCAAATGCTCCCAGCACAACTGTTTGTACTTATAATTACAATTACCTCACTGTAAACTAAAACACTACAACTGTAATATTACACAACCTGAGTCACTTTATAAACCCTATGTACTATCTGCACTATATGTAGGTGTATATTGTACTTATGCTTTCATGTTGTATATTTTTAAATGTTTATTATTATTATTTTATTTTATTATTATTTTATCCTTGTATAGGTAAAAAAATTTATGGAGGAGTTACATATTGAATCTCATTTTACCAAACAATGACAATAAAGAAATTCAGTTCAATTTAATAAAAGAGAGTATGTATTTAAAGATTATGACTGGCTTCTAAGTCAATTTAGATTTCCAAGAGCTATCTGTTGGAGCTGTGTGCTGTTAGAATACTAAGATGTATACTTGATATCATTTTTATGATGAAATGCATTAAAATGTGTATATTACATTTTACAGATAAATTATTAACTTCATTTAAATAATGTATACTCTGAATAATTAAACATGTTGGGGGCACTGTGGCACAGTGGTAGCAATGAGCTGGCGTCCTGTTCAGGAATTGTTTCTGCCTTACGCTATGTTTGCTGGGACTGGTGTGACCCTGGATGGATGGCTGGATGGAATAATTAAACATGTATAATGAAGATTAAACAATATTCCTTAAAGGTTTTGAAGAGTCAGCATTCTAAGCTTACAGCTGGTTTTATATATATTGCAGATGCTTATTGTGTGCCAATTGGTTACATAGATAAAGAAAATGGAAGGAGTGGAATTGGGGATTATTATGTTTCACAGAGTCAGTACTGCTGTAATAAATTATTCCATCCAGGTATGCACGGATTATAGCAAGCATCTTATGGAAGGCAGGATCAGACCCTGGATGGGGCCAGAGGCATAGCTAGGATTTTCAGCACCTGGGGACAACTGAAGATTTTGCGCCTCCCCTTTGCCAAAATGCAATGGGGAAGGGAAAGAAAATTTTTAAAAATGTATTTAAAATAATAGTATTTTAAGAAAAAAAAATCATATAAATCTCCGAAAATGATAATGCCGCCTTGTGTTCTTTAAAATCTAAATCCGTCATTAGTTTTTGTAAGAAAAAATTCATTTTCTGCTTTTAAAAATGATTTTAAAGAATGTATATAGCAAATTATAAAGCAAAATAATTATACAGTATATTTATAAAAACTGCATTACTTACAATTTATTCATACTAAAATATGATGGGGAAACGTCTAGACTTTTGCAACCATCTACTAGAATACTTCACCACAGCCCAATCAATTTTCTATCAAACACATAAACACAAATCACTTGGCACACAGAAATGGCGTTTGCAACAACTTAGACAATGATACACTAATGCCTCATGTCAGTCGCGTGACCTGTTTATTTACTTTTCATTTCATTCTAAAATTTCGTAACATCAATTTGGCGCCCCCTGGATGCTGCGCCTCTATGCCATTTTTAATACATGCTTTAATGCATGCACTTATTAATACTTTAATAAGTATACATATTAGTATTCAGAGAGCTGTAATATAATGAATGTAATGTATTCTGTGATGTGATCACTGCCTGTGTGCTCCTGTCTTAAAAAGAGAAAGCATATGTAGAAAGCACATAGCGATTAATGACTGGGTTGGGAAACACCTAGAATACAAAGCATTTAACATGGTACTTTAGTTACGATAGGATTTGAGAAACTCTAATAAATTAAACATTGATTTTAAGTTTACGATGTTCTACTTTAATGACAAAATAAACTTTGAGATCAAAGTTGACCTTTTTTCTCTTCTCTGTGGCCCTAATATGCTACCATATGATACAACAAAGCTACATGTCTTTCAAATTGCATGGACAGAGAGTTTTAAAAAATATAAAAAAGCTCTCTTTAAAGCTCACTCAGAATACTATTCTACAATAATAGATAGCAATAATAAAAATCCTTGGGTACTGTTCAGAACAGTGGCTAAATTAACAAATGGGAATTCAGATCTACAGTGCAAAATAACAACAGATATTAGCAGTACAGACTTTATGAACTTCTTCAATGAGAAAATTAAAAATATAAGATCCCAGATCACAGCATCATAGTACAAACCGCATACCAGATTAGCAGACCCTGTCTCACATTGCATTCAGCACTTTAATAATTTAATTCTTTAATTGAGCAGGAAGTCTTAACTTTAATTTCTAAAATGAAACCCACTACTTGTTCCCTAGATCCAGTGCCAACAAAACTAGTAAAAAGTGCAATGGATGTTCTTGCAGCGCCCATTCTAAACATTATCAATAGTTCATTATTGCATGGCACAGTATCTGATGCACTAAAAGTGTCAGTCATTAAACCATTACTTAAAAAGTCAGACCTAGACCCACACATACTAAATAATTATAGGCCTATTTCAAATTTACCCTTTCTCTTTAAAATACCAGAAAAAGTAGTCGCCAATCAGCTTCAGTCACACCTTACGCATTACAATTTATTTGAGAAATTCCAGTCTGGTTACTGCACTGGTCATAGTACAGAAACGGCACTAACACGGGTTGTAAATGATATTCTGATATCCTCTGATGAAGGAAACTCCACTGTAATTATATTGTTAGACTTAAGCACATCATTTGACACCATTGACCATTCTATTTTACTGCACCAGATAGAAAATGATGTTGGGCTTACAGGCACTATGCTCGCTTGGTTTAGTTCTTATTTATCAAAACGATTCCAATATGTACAGAAATGTGCTGACAGTACTCCATCATTATACACAGAACTTAGATATGGTGTCCCGCAGGGCTCAGTACTGGGACCTACAGTTTAACATAATGTTAATTTTCACTCGTACGCAGATGACACCCAGTTATACCTTTCATTTAGATCAAATTAAGTTTCTCCAATGTCATTAATTAGTTGTGTTACTGAATTAAAGGAGTGGATGGATGAGAACTACCTAACTTTAAATACTGATAAAACAGAGATGTTGATTTTTGGAGGAAATGACGCTGATCATAACAATATTTTGTCATGATTTAACTCATTTGGAATCACCATTAATTTTACTGAATCAGCATGCAATCTAGGAGTTATCTTTTACTCTAGCATGTCATTTAAAGCGCACATTACAAAGTTCTCCAAATCATGTTTCTTCCATCTTAAAAATATTGGGAAATTAACGCATTTTCTAAAGCAGGATTCTGAGAAATTAATTCATGCATTTATTTCTAGTAGGATTGACTACTGCAATGCAGTGTTCACTGGATGTTCAAACTGCTCTTATACAGCCTCCAGTTAATCCAAAATGCTGCTGCAAGAATTATTACAAGAACAAGAAAATACGAACACATCACTCCAGTTCTTAAATCCTTACACTGGCTCCCGGTTAAGTTTAGGGCAGATTTCAAAATCCTCCTTTTTACATATAAAGCATTAAATGGCCAAGGTCCGGCTTACTTGTTTGAACTTATCATGACTTACAAACCAGAGAACACTTTAAGATCTCAAGATGCCGGTCTGCCAATGATTCCAAGGATTAATAAAATAACAGTGGGAGGTTGACCTTTTAGCTATAGGGCCCCTAAACTGTGGAATGGTCTGCCTGCTACTATAAGAGATGCCTCTTCTGTCTCAGCTTTTAAATCCCGGCTGAAGACTCACTACTTCAGTTTAGCTTATCCTGACTAGAGCTACTGATTAACTGTACAGACTGCATCTCTGTTGTTAGTCATTAGCACTAAAACATAAGTAACATGATAGTTATAATTTGTTACTAACCCTCATCTATTATGTTTCTCTTCTCGGTACTCAAATGTGGCACTTTGTGCCACGGCCCACCTGCCAAGTTGTTTTGCCTGCCTAAGGTAAAGTAATCCCTGATGGAGGATTGCAGGAATCGTGGGGTAGAGGGGTCCTTTAATTAGATTGACTGTCCCAGCGCTGACTTAGCTGTGGCATGGTCAAATGGGGGAGGCCGCTTGATGGCTGAGGTCTTCAGGACTCTAAACAAATTCAAATCATATTATGGGATATCATCTACTGTTAAATTCTGCTCCATACTTGTAAAATTTTATTTTTTATACTGTATTGAGGATTTGTTCTGTTCTGTGTATTGTATTGTATTGACCCCCTTCTTTTTGACACCCACTGCACGCCCAACCTATCTGAAAAGGGGTCTCTCTTTGAACTGCCTTTCCCAAGGTTTCTTCCATTTTTTCCCTACAAGGGTTTTTTTTGGGAGTTCTTCCTTGTCTTCTTAGAGAGTCAAGGCTGGGGGGCTGTCATGAGGCAGAGCCTGTTAATGTCCATTGCAGCACTTCTTGTGTGATATTGGGCTATACAAAAATAAACTATTGTATTGTATTATATTCAGACAGTGGGCTATGACTCACCTTCTCATATCGACTTTGATGTCTGACCACTTTTTTCTTAATTCGGGCACTGTACAACTTCCTGAACCTGAACTTTTGAGTTCCACTCCATCCATTTCCTTAAGTTGCTCAATCATACCACTGCCTAAACCACCAAACTGTCCCTTTTTTCTTGCCTTCATTTCACTAAGTAAGATCTCCACTTTGTATTTAGTGAAATTCTTCTTTTTAATGTGCTTTTGCCATTGTCTTTTAACAAAACACTGAACAGAAGCGGCTAGTTTTATTGATTTGCATGTTCAAATATGTAAAATTCTGTGATGAGTCGGAGTGGGGCTGCAGGTGCGTGCATGTGCGTTAAAATTCACATTATTTAAGATTTATGAAGGGGAAGTGCATACAACCCTCCTTATGCTCATTTTAAAACATCTGAATTTTATTTTTTTGTTTCTCCATACGCTATACTGCCGTGCCATTAGTTAGCTTTAGTTGACTTTGTCGACAGCCACTTGCATTTGAATAGGTCCATGGTTGGTACATATTTAAAGGAAGCATTTATACTATTAGGCTAGTGTAATTTTGTAGAAAATGCTTTTGCTCTCACACAACCCCTAAACCTTAGGTTCTTTGCTATGTGGGAGCATATATAGTACTTCAGACTGTAACATTATACAGTATCTTCACCTGTATGTTCATATTTCTGCTTACCAGACTTGAGGATTGTCAGCCATCGAGTGCCCACTAAGCAGTTGAGGATTTAGCCACTAAGAAACACTCTTGCTTATACAGTGCTGTTTTACCCAAGACAACACAATGCAAGGACCCTACAGAGGACATCTCCTTCCATCACTGCTGTCCTGCAATTACTTAGTGAGTTTTTATTTCACAGGCGAGAAATGCACAGGTAGAAGAGCAATAAAGGAAAACTGTTCTTCTATTCAATGTAATACCATAAGCAGAAGCTTAGGCACAAGTACTATATAAAGTATACAACTTCTTGTAGCTGCAGAAATGTTAAGCTGGTCTTTTTTCTTTAGCCAGGTGGTGCATTTCTTCATTCCAGAGCAGAAAAACAGCAGACATATG